>NC_083676.1:0-343036 GCF_030384665.1 Lodderomyces elongisporus | reverse complement strand
ACATAACAACAACAATATTGACTATATAAACAAGCTAACTAAACTACCTAAACCCATTGTGTGCAATAGAAGCATCAGCCGTCTCTTTCTTTTCTCTATTTTTTTTTTGGTTTTTTTTTTTGTGTGTTGTTTTTTTGTCTTTACTAACAATGCTCGTCCAAAACTTTAACAATAGATTACAGTGTTCTTTCCTTAAACAAAGGGATGCCCCCTCATTGATAAAGTAAGTATAATGAACAGAAAAGATTTAAACACACTCACATACTCACTCACATTAGTTCATCGCTTTAGCTCATCACTTTAGCTCATCAAATTCACAGTCCGCCTTCTCCACTAATTTTATGGAGTTCATATTCTCTCTTTTTCTTCTTACAAAAACTAGTAAATAATCAAACAAGCATAAGAAAAGACCAAGTAATATCGTAGAAAATGAAAAACTTTGTTTCGTACTTCCCAAAACGGTAATTTTTTTTTTAAAGGGGGAAGGGGGGAAAAAAAAGAAATATAGACTAGATTACCGCACGGAGATAACAATGCGAAATAAATCCGAATTGAGGAGAACTCAACAAATCTTTATCTTTTTCTTCTTTCCTTTTCTTCTTTCCTTTTCTTCTTTTCTTTCTTTTTATTCCTTTCTTTCCTTTTCGTTTTATTCCTTTTTTCTCCAACTATCCACAAATACTTTGTAAAGCATATAGTACTCGTAAACTTACTCTATTTTTTAGAGGTGTATCTATTGCAGTTACGCTACAGCTATAGAACAAATAAACTCCAAGTACAGCACGTCTCGTTCATTTTTTAATGTCCTAAACTAAATGGATTTCAAAATACATATATCTATACATATTATATCGTTTTTTCTAATCGACCTAAAACACTAGATATAGACAAAAGATTATACTAGGACCACTAATAAAGCCAAACCAACAGATAATATTGCCCAAAATCTTTCTTCCTCTCAAAAACCGTGACCTGCTAAGCATAATCAATGGGATCTGAGACATTTGGAACAATAACAAATAGCCTCTGAAAATGCCAAATATGACATACATCACCAACTCGTGCACAATACTCAGAATGATAAATGTAATCATTGCAGCTTGGATCTTGTTCACCTTAAACGCACTTATACTCGAGTGGTACACGTGACGTAATAAGAAATTGTGCACCGGTTTGTTCCACAATCTGGCAAAATCCGAGAAATCCGTGCATGACCACCACGGGCCATAGAAATCCCTATCTGCAAACATGGTGAGCTCGGCAAGTGCATTGAGCACCGAGTCCCATATAAGAATAAATGTAAATAGATACTCCATCAAAAATGGTGGTATCATATCAAGAAGTATAAAAAAATATTGTGGCACACGTTCCTGGAGTGGAAGTTTCTTGGCAAGAAAACACCGTCCAACAATGGGCAACAAGCTATTTTCTGCAATGGTGATCATCAAAAAGTAAAGACCAAACACGGCGAATGTCTTGAAAAAGACATACGACCATCTGATTGTATTGGTTCGAGGGTACAGTATAGTGTAGACCAAAGTTGGAAACATACTATACTCAAAGTAGTTTTTCAAATTGATATTTTGAGGAAACAAAATACAATTTGTGCGTTGTAGCTCCTCAATCGATATATCCAATCTTGCACCGTCACACTTATGTTTATCATTATCGGGTTTATCCGATGTGGCTTTCGACTGGTACTCCAATTCATACTTGGCAAACTCAATACTTCCTTCAAGAATTTTTAGAGTATGGTCCAACTCAAATCCTTTGGGTAAATCAACCTCGTCATTTAGCAACCTGTGCAAGTAAGACTCTGAAAATAAACCTTCGGTGTATATTCCCCATAGATAGCCATTGTAAAATGCAAAGGAATGCATCTTCATAACAAACACCAAACTGTGCAATACTAAAAACACTCTGGCAATCCAAGGGAATTGCATATAATGGGAAAACCACAAAAATGTAAAGAAATAAGCAGCTTCATAAACACTTTCAACAATCCACCCTACACGTCTCCAGCTGAAAATTCGGTGCTTCACAGAAACTTGTAAAAGGTATGACATATATGTACCCAAGTACATTGCCAAATCAGTGAATGCAACTTTAAACAAATCCTGACGAATAATTCTCACAACTGTCCAGTTCCATATTGGTGTAGCATTCTCAAAGTAGATGTGCACAAAGTTATTCAACATGATAAATGCAGTAGCGAGCCAAAACAACACGTACATCCCAAAGAATTGCGAGTTGATAAACTCTTGTGAGTCAAGAATCGTTGTGCTCGAAGTACCGAATGTCAAGTCTCCAAAACGTAACCGATACTTGCTATTGCTATCTTTCCTTTTATGGCCATGGTGAGCACCAGTATTGTTCTTGTTCTTGTTTTTGTTTTTACTGTTATTGTCGTTGTTACTACTTTGAGTGGTTTTGTCGTTCTCGTCTGTAGTAGTAGTAGTAGTATTAATATTATTATTATTATTATCATTATTGTTCAACTCTTGATGTCTTTTGTTGAGCCTTGCTTTGTCCTGGTTCGATACATACTTGACTAATCCATCCAAAGTAATATCGGACTCACTGGTATGTAATCCAGTGCCACTAGTAAAAGGTCTCTTTTTTTGCCGCTCTTGCTTGTGCTCGTGCTCGTGCTCGTGCTCGTGCTCGTGCTCGTGCTCTTGCTTCTTAATTCTGTTTCTAACTTGTGAATTATCACGCTGATTCTCGTATCGAAGTGGACTCGGTGGCGGAGAAGCGTTATTAACCGATGTGGTGGACGACAATGCAGATGGGGTTGTTGATGGTATACTTGCAAGTTCGCTATCATTTTTATTTAGGAAATACGAGCCATTCCTTTTGGCAAGATGTGGTGGTGCTCTAAGATCCAGAAGGTCACTGGGTGTCCTTTGGAATTTCAGTGTATCGGACTCATCTGTCTCGCTTGAAGAGCCAGTGGTATAGTCATTGTTGATGTCAAGTAGGTTTCGTCTATCTATATTATCTGATATCAGATCCAACTTATCCGCGGTACTTGTTCTCATCTTGTTGAATCGATAGAATGAAAGAAAGACAGAAAGAAAGAAAGAAAGAAAAAAACGGGTGGGGGTATGAGGGTTGGAAATTGTTGTTGAGGTCTCGAGAATATTGCTCTTTTGAGTACAAATAAATAGAAAGGGAATGATAAGTTAGTTCAAGAACAAAACAGATACAAATAAAGCGGATTGTTGACTAGTCCCTGGTTGTGATTTTTTTTTTTGCCTTTTTTTATTGATTCTTTTGGTCTTTTTGATGGAGGTTTTGGGAGTTTTACTTTTGCTCTGTTTTAATCTCCGAAACTCCGTATCCCAGTGCGTGCGTTCTTTCCTGTATCCGAGAAAGACTTGATTACTTATAGTTGTTAAAGGGGTTGAATAGTGGGAAAACAGGGGAGTTTTTATATGAGTAAAGAATGTTAAATACAATAAGTTAACTTAGAGTAAAGTAAAATACAGTATAAAATAAAAATCAAAAAAAAAAGAAAGAATGAAGAAGAAAAAGTAATTTAAATATCCAAACCTGTGCTCCGCATTGTTATATATTGGTTAGTTCCAAGCTCTTTCGTATATTAAGCTTTTCTAGAATTTTGTTGGGATTAGAATCAACTGGTCTGGTATTGAAAAGTGTAGATTGGAAGAAAGAGAAAGTGAGAGAGAGGGAGAGAAAACGTCATAGCAATTGACTGAACAACAATTCGTTCTTCCTTAAAGTTCGGTCACAAAGCAAAAAATAAAAAATAAAAAATTATCAAATACCATCACCAACAACAATACAAAATACAAAATACTGAATACTGAATACAGTAAGCTGCAATAAATTCCAATGAATTCCAATACAGCTAATTTTAAATGTATAGCTAAAAACTGACGCAGAGAAAAAAAAAAAAAAAACAAGGTATTTACGACTATAAAGAATCCAAATTATCCCTTACAGGATCCTTAAATGGATGATAATAGATTCGAATAGGAACCGAAAGTCTTTGTCAAGCGACCTTTGTCTAGACTCGTGCAATCAGAATAGAAAAAGATGGTCACCAGGATATATTTTCATCTCCCCGTAACATCTGAGCTTTATATTATAACAAAACAAAAAAATAAGATTCATTTCCTAATTTCCTTTTTGTTTCTATTTCTCTGTCCTCAACTCGTTAACTATTTGTAAGCCACCAAACTTTGGACTAGTTCAGGTAAATGGTGAATGGATAGTAGAGAAACCTATAAATATTTACTTTGTATATATATATATATATATATGTATGTATGCAATCTCCGGGAATATTATGAAAAGCTTCAGAGCCGAGAAAACCCGCAAAAGTTTTTGTAACATATACCGTACTGAAAAAACTGTCGTTATGCAACTTTACCTAGTAAATTATGTGCTAGGTGGCAACCTCCAAAAGAACATCCCCAGAAATTGTTCCCAAAGTATGTCATTTTTGAATATAGAGACGACAAGGAGAAAGAGGGAGGACATAAAAAGAAAAGAATAGATTGTTGGTCTTACTAACTTTTGATAAAGGAAGAAGAGTATACAATTGTATGTTTTTTTTTTATATTATTATATTTTCTTTTTGGTTCAAAAGTCGACTGAAAAAATATAAAAATCACAATGAAAAAAGGAGATAAATTCAGGATATTTTCCCATTTACGCCAATTTTTCTTTTACTTGTTCTTCTCTCTTTTGACTCTTGAAAGAAAGAGATCTCAATTATAAAACTCTTTGTATTCTCTTGAATCTAATGTGTTTTCCCATCTAAATTGCATCTTGATGGTGGATCATACTTTAGGATAACTTTGAAATAGAAAAAAAAGGGGGGAGGGGGAAAAAAAGAGTAGTCACGTGATCTTATTAGGAAAACAAAAAGCAATAGAAAATAGCAAATGAAATTTCAGTAAACAATGCGGCTTTGCCAATTACACACACATAGAGGAAAGGAGTTTGCCAGAGGGGAGGGGGGGGGTAGTAACTGGTTTAGTAATTTGTAGTATACACTCTTAGTAATTGTCCACAGCATTGGCGCAAAACAAATGTAGAGTATACTCTGCATACGTCCCCAAGAGATTTGATGTCCACGTATATCAATATATACAAACCACAAAGCAAATGCAATATTCATTCCATTTCAGCAAGTTAACAATGGACAATGTCTTAGTACATTATTAGTAAACTGTGGTCAACTTTAGTAAAGAAAAAAAATAAAAAATAAAAAATAAAAAATAAAAAATAAAATTAAGAAATAAAAATAAAACAATTGTATATCGATAAAGAAGCATCGATGCACAATTGAACCCCAGAATGAACAACAGGTTATAGCAATGATATAAATACCCTTTTTTCTTCAATCTCATATTCAATGGGCTTCCCTTTTTGTATCCCTTTTCTCTTTTTCTCTTTCCTCCCCCCCCCTGTTTCTATCACTCTATTGCATCTTACTTCTTCTTTGCATTTTCTTATCTACCCAACATCGTCTTGAACATGTCAAAGCCAAAGGTTGCAATTGTCTTATACTCTTTATACCACCATGTCTACACCTTAGCCGAATCGGCCAAAGTTGGTGTTGAAAGAGCTGGCGTCAAGGCAGATTTATTCCAAGTCAAGGAAACACTTTCTCCAGAAATTCTCAAGTTGGTCCATGCTAAACCAAAATTGGACTTGCCAGAAGCTACAAATGACACACTTACCAACTACGACGCATTTCTTTTTGGTATCCCCACAAGATACGGTAATATGCCAGCTCAGTGGAAATCTTTCTGGGATGGTACAGGTGGATTATGGGCTAAAGGAGCATTGAGGGGTAAACATGCCGGTGTCTTTGTTAGTACTGGTACCCAAGGTGGTGGACAAGAAACCACCGTTATCAACACCCTAAGCACATTGGCACATCATGGTATTATCTACGTCCCCTTTGGATACGGACACGAGGGCCAATCCAATTTGACAGAGATCCATGGTGGTTCACCATGGGGCGCAGGAACCTTTGCTGCTCCAGATGGTTCGAGACAAGTTACTGATCTTGAAAAGGCAATTGCCGAACAACAAGGGCACGATTTTGTCGAGATGATTACCAAATGGAAACAATAACTGTAAGGTGCAGTATCATTGATGGTGCTGAATCTTATCTTTTAAAATTTTGTTCCGTTTTCGCAACTACTTTATCATTTTATGTAGAAAATTGAATAGAACTGGTTTAACATTAAGTAAGTCATCATCGTAGGTTGTTCCCTAGGAAAGAAATCATACAAAAAATACAACAGTTTATGAAAAAAGATATAAAACTGTTACTTGTATATGTCAAGTGGTTGTAGTTCACCAACAGCAAGTAGAAGCAGGATTCAAGAACTAAAAAAAAGATGTAAAAAGTAAAAAGTACGAGAGAAAGAGTGAGAGAGAAAGCAAAAAAAATGATACAGAACGATTTCCATTTCCGTTTTTATTTTTTTATTTTTTATTTTTATTTTTTTCCTTTTTTTCTTCTTTTTTTTTTTCTTTTTTGTCAACTTTATGTTAACAGAGAAATAACACATTTTTCAATTCATATACATTCCCACAAAACAGTTTGAACCAAGCACATCCAAACAAGAGAAAGAGGTTCGATTAGTCTTTATCCTTTGCTTTCTAATACCATCCAAGATGTCACATAAACCTGTTAGACAAGACTACATTGCAAAGATCCGGTATACCAATAATCTTCCACCTCCACCATTAAACCCAAAATACATTGAGTACAACACAACAAACCCAATATCACCCAAAGTAGAAGCGGAACAGCTTCTCTCGTCATTATTTCGTAAAGAAAATTTTCAAAATTTACTCGGACGCATCGATGACTTTTCAGGATTGGAACTAAATTTACTCAATAACGCTGGCTTTTTCGCAGGAGATTCCACAGTAGTTGGCCAACTTTCCAAAAATGGCCAACCAGTACATCTACACCCCAAGGATAGGGCCTTGCTTAGAGATGCAGGAATTGGCAAGATAAATAAATCGGAGCCTGGGGTTTCTTTCTTGAGAAGAACAGAGTACATTTCGGAGCGATCCTTGCCCAAAGCTGCCCATTCGGTAACAGCACACACCGAAGAGGTTAAAGTCAATGAGAAATTAAAAAATAACGAATCGCATAGCTTAGACGCAGATGCCCAGTTGAATGCCGTTGAGGAGACGTTTACAGCAGCAAACTCTACGTTGCTGGATGTATCCAGCTTGAAACATCCGCGCAAGAGACATTTGAAAGCTGTTGACGCATGGCCATTGCTACCAGATACGCAAATGATGGACAATGTACTAATGAACTTGAGGTTTCTTGGTAGTGCATCAATTGATCGTGAATTGAAAGATCTCAAAAGGAAGCGAGGAACAGCATTTAATGAGAAATTTGAAAGACAAAAGCAAGAGTCTAGTATTTTCAAACCTATTAATTCCGAAGATGGCGAATGGATGTCTATGTTTGAAGTCAACGACATAAGTCAAGCTGAACAAGTTCATCAAAAACTCAACTCTACAGCACCAGAGCAACCTATCAATTTACTAGACTTGGACGATGAATCCGCTTCAAATTACAATTTCAAGTTTGTGCATAACTACGACATGCAATACCAAGAATATCCAGAGGTAAACCAGGAACTTGCCATCAAGTTTATACCAGATGATGAACACAAAGACACAAAAGCACCTACAAAAAAACGCAAAGTTGCCTATTATTTACCAGTTACTGGTAAAATTGAATTGCGAAAACACAGGCTTTCAACAAACTCTGAGATCAATAAATTTGTCAAGGAAAGGACCTATGATGAAGTTGCTTTTAAATTGAGAGAGCCATCAACAAATGAATTGAAGGAAATGGATAGAGCTAGATCAGAGTTTGATCCTATGGAGTACGAAGGTGACGATGACGACGAAGAAGAAGAAGATGATGATGATGAAGAAGAGCTTGAGGATGGAGAAGATTATGAAGAGAGAGAGGAACAGGAAGAACTGGAGAGTAGGCAAGGACGTTCCAATGGAAATGCTGAGTCAGGAGCTGATCAAGAGAGTGTGGATGGGAAAGTTAAGCACGATAGAGAAGATGCTGAAAATGAAGAGGGAGAAAGTCATAATGAGGATTTCTAATAGCAAGGACAAAGAGGTTTTTTAGTTTCCTTCTCTCCCTCTCCTTCCCCCCCCCCCCCCCCCCCCCCATCTCTCTTTATCTTATTCTTTTTTTTTAATGAGGAATCAAAAGTCTATAAACGTTAATTAGAAAATTTCATTTTTTTGAAAAAGCCACTAAGCTTGCCCTTCTTCTCTATAGTTTGTTGTTGCTGTACGGGAGATGCACTTGTAGACTGTTTTTTTGTGGTTGTGCCATTTTCTGGTTCCGGGAATTTTGTTCGCTTCCTATAGGCGTTTTTGTTTGTTCTTGTTGCAGTTGCAGTTGCAGTTTTTTGATTTTTCGTTCTTTGTTGATTTTTCTTGCATACGCCTAGCTACAGCTTCATCCTCCTCCAATTGTAGTTGCCTCAGTAATATCAAATCTGACTCGAGAGTATCATCTTGTCCCAGATATATAGTATTCACCTCTATCATCAACATTATCACCTCTTGGCAAGTCTTGCTCGATATCCAAAATTGGTGAAAAATCACCAGTAAAACACAGTCGTCCTGCCCAGAGACTGAAGACAAACTTTGCCAAATTAGTTGACTTCGCAAAGATTTGCTTGCTCCAAACGACAGATCTGTGACTAGTAAATAAAATTCTTCGTCGCCCTTTCGAAATAATGTGTTGAAATGATTATTTCTAAAGAAAATAACAAACTTGCCTTCTTCCATAACTGAGTTAAGATTGAACAAGCCTTGTCGAGTCAATTGCGTTTGGTTTTCATTAAGCCATGTTGTAAGAAGCTGCTTATTTTCGAGGTAACCAACGTTCTCTTGGTCGCTTAATAGATAATCTTGAACACGATCATAAGTTTCAAGTTGTCTAACAATGTTTAGTAACCCAGAATCTTCAGGATTTTCGGAATTTTCGGAATTATCATTGTCACTACATGAATTCTGCTCCACTTTTTGAACCATTTGTCCACTTGTACCCACATTATCACTTGTCTCAACCACCCATCCGTGTCTGAAATCTAATCCAAACGCATCAAAAAGTTCAGTAGCCAAGCTAGGAGCAAAGCCACCAGTGAGGAGATTAGGATCAACATTCAACCCAGTATGCAATTTTGGCAACTGTGCCAATAATTCATCCACAACTCCCGAGTCTAGATCAGTACTGCCATTCTCAACTAAAGTCAAAAGCAAGTCTCCAAGTAAGCTTAAAACATCTACTAACAGGATGTTACCCGTACTCTCATATTTCTTCCGTAGCTCATGTTTCAAATTATTCACGACAAAAGCTCCAGCGGGCTCGGATATTTTCCTCTTACCTTGGCGTATCTGAGAAGCTAACAAGTCGTTAAAATCATTTTGCAATAGCAATGTGTTGACCAACGCAATCAAGGGACAAGGACCGTTTTGATCTTGTAGTAATATGGGTGTTGATATGCTCTCGTTTATTGCATAATGCGGGGTCCAATTAATCAATTTGATTGGGAATTTAATTGAACCATTGATTGTTTGACTACTTCCAAGAGGCAGCATATTGTAAATTGTCAATCTAGCAAACGCAAAAAGCTTATAGCAAAGTTCAAAAGTCAAGGAGGAAAATGAATAAAAGAAGGGGGAAAAATTGATTGAAGTAAAAAAATAGTCTAGTAGTTTAGTTAACAAAAGTTGAGGTTAAAAACGTGATTTGGATTCCTTTCCTCCTGCTCCTCCCCCCTCTTATATTCAAAGATTCTTAGGTGTATAATTCCTTGTAAGACTTCCATGTCGTAAAGTTTCTCGGTTATTATTCCTATCCCCCCTTTTTCTGTTTCTGTTTCTGTTTCTATTTTCGTTTAATATTCTGATTTCAATTTTTTTTTTAAAAGTTTTTTTTTTCTTTCTTTTGGTCCGTTATCTTGGCGATCAAACGTGACGTCATTTCGGAGGCTGAGTCGGCTCACCAGGCTAGAGGAGTTCGCAAAATTGGTGCCAGCGGCGTGCCTGGTGCGAAGAGTTTAGGCGGTCTGGGTTGTCCAAGCACTGCAAGCAATGCGAACGCCACGAACACCAGGATCTCCACGAACAACGCAATCTGCGACTGAGCTCTGCTTCACCCGTCCTACTTTTGGTGCCGTGCACAGGGAGCCTTGCTGGCACGACTACAATACTTACATTCATTCAAGATCACAAACTATCCATTTAAAATTTTTTTTCTTTAAAAATAAAAATATGACTATAATTTATAACCAGTGATAAACAAAATTAAACCAATGAACAACACAGCAACAAAACCGAATACAAAATTAGCATTAAAATTCTCTTGATCGATAATCTTTTGCACGCTCTCGTCGATTTCCTTTCTGCTCTTGAGCGCCTTGGTCAAACGACCCTCTGGCAATTTAGCTCCTTTTGGTAAGGCATGCAATGATGGGTACAATGATTCACAAAATTGTTCAATCTCACCGCACTTAATTCCGATTTTCAAATAGTTTGGATCCCTAACTGACGACTTGTGGTTAATAACTTGGATGTATTTCCTAAAGATCCGTACCACTCCTGGAAACGTTCTGCTTTCCAAAATCAATTTGCATGTCGTACCTTTTCTAATTTTGACAACTCCGTGCAATACTTTAGGGTTGTTGTACACTTCAGCCAATGTAGCAATTGCCATCACCTGCGGTATAGCGCAAAAAGAAAACGTTGATGGATCCTTAACCAAGGAAAGAAACTCCAATACATGCTTGACGTGGCCAAGAGCATTCAATACCAACTCATTAATACATGCCAATCCTTTGTCTTCATGACTAGCATCTTTATGGAAAGATGGTAGCGAATCTGTATACTTGGACCAAATATCTTTTGGCCAGAATGATCTGCCATCTTGTAGATCCTCGTGATAATCTCGAATGATGTTTGTTTTTTGCAAAAACAACCCCATAGAGTTGGATTTGACAAACTTGTCCTCTGCCAAACTTTTATCGGAGAATTTGGCCAACACCATTAGTTTTGTCAAACCCTCACCGACCAAGCCCGCAACATAATGACAGTAGAGGTCATAATCCTCCACCGAGCCTACACCATTGAGGTTGAAATTTTCGTCCAATATGTAGTCAGCCATTCCGTTACCCATCTTGTATGTAATGTCCTTGATAATTTCCTGGTATTGTGGCTTCAACTCATGATATATCTTGAGAATAACATCAAACTCCACCAACACTGCTCTATCTTTCTCATTGGGCCCACTTCCGTTAAAAGTCCAATTTTTGGTGTCAAGCTTCTCATCAAAATGACGCAAAAGTGGGATTTTGGTTTCTGGGTCGATTGTCATGTCATCCTCCACAGTGTCCAATGCTCTCAACACGAGATAAAATATCATGATGGCATCTCTCAACTCAGGGTGCAACTCTTCAATAACAGCAGCAAATGATCTGGAGGTCAAGTGAAGAAGCTCATAGCATCTTTTCAATTCATCTGAGTTGGCTTGAGATGATGTTGATGAGTGAAGAGATTGTCTAAATCCAAAAAACTTGATTGCAGCAAGCAACTCCGTCGGATGAGTTAATAATTGCACAACCTTGCCCATTAAAATGTATTCACGAAAATGATGAACGAATGTATATATATATATAGCAAAAAAAAAAGGGGGGAAAGCAACAACAAAAATCCAAAAAAAATCAATTAAACAAACACTATTTGTCTGTGTAGTGTAATGAGTTGTTTGAAAGTTGAAACACAAATGGATGACTATACAATTGCCAAAGTATTTATTTTATTTTCTTTGATTCAAAGACCAACGCTATCGTAAATTTTCAATAATTCTGCTTTATTTGAGTTAAACGAGAGCGCGAGGGAAAACGAAAAAGACAAAGACAAAGACAAAGACAAAGACAAAAAAAAAAAATAGAGACAAAACAAAAGAATGAACCATTGAAAGAGAGAGAGTAAGAGAATTGGAAAGTGAGACTTTTCTTCCTTTTTGAGTTTCTTTTTTTTTGCGCTCGAGACAAAAACCGCTATACAAAGAGACGACATTTTGATAACATTCGTACGACATTTTGATCATATAAAATGCACACGCGTAATGTCATTTTCTCTACTCTAATGTTTAATTCTTCTATTGTTTTCCTCTTTTTTTTTTTTTAATTTCATCTATTTTTTTATTTCATTACTTTGAGTTTTCAATCTTTTCAAACCACTTTCGTGCAGCCTTTATGTTATCAAGCACCAATAACTCTTCATTTTGGTTTGTTTTGATTCCGTTTGCAGAGACTTCATTCTGGTTTTTCAATACAATCATTATAAACATGTTTTCCGTCAATATATCGAGATAGAAAGTTGTGCCGTTACTTCCTCTGATTATTAGGTTGGTGAAATTGGTTCGCAATTTCGATATCGACTGCTTATAGGTCTTGATAATGTTTGAAATCTTTTCAAATCGTTTTGGGTCCAACTCTTCATTTGCTACGTCATTCTGTGTGGATGTCTCTCGGAGTAGACTCTGCCTACTAGAATCTCCGACTGTCTTGCGGTCCCCTTGGTTCAGTTGCTGCTGGTTCAGTTGTAGTTGTAGTTGCTCCTGTTGCTTTATCGATGCCGTTGATGAAATCACCAAAAAAGTTGTCTTTTCAAAAAGGATAATCTCCTCCGCATCCAAAATCTCGTTAAATTTAATCAAATTACTGTTGAACAAATTGATATTAGGTATGAGTGAACACACAATTTGAGACCAAGCTTTGTATAAACTCTCGTCCCAAATTGATGTGGGAAACCCAGTCAATTTGAACTGGTACGGATTACTAATCTTTTGCAATTTATCCATCATGATTGCAAACAATTCCTGCCTCTTGTCTATCTGTACAAGATCCATCTTGTGCAAAAGAACAAATACCTTGGCGTCAGGACTGTATTTTTGTAGGTTTGTTAGACTCTTGACAAAAATCTCAATATCCTTATTGATCAGCTTACTTTCAACGTCAAAAACATGGATCAAAACTTGCACCATCTTGAAAATATGGTCTTTCTGGCTAGAGAAATAGTTCTCCATAAATACATCCTGGCCTCCACAATCCCACAATGTGAGCGACAAATTTCCCAAAAATCGCAAATGTGAAAGTTCAACATCCATTGTAGCTCCCAATCGTCTAGTATCAAATGCAGAATAATTGGAAAAGATTATAGATCTCATTGAAGACTTTCCAGAACCCGAATGGCCCATCAATAAAAGTTTCTTTCTAGAAGCATTTGACATGTTTGAATAAATAGCCTTGTGATGATGATGATGATGATGACGAATTGTACTAAATCGTTGATTGCAAAATTTTGATAGAAATCTCTTGTTCACCAGACAATGATATGTTTGTCTGTTAGTTTGTTAATTTATCAAGTTCGTGGTAAAAGTTGCAGTGGAGTCGAAGGAAGGGGCGGGGTGGAAGGGGTCCAGACTTTCACGAGTGGGCGAGTCTTGTTATCAGGGCTGTTAATTCCCTAAGGCGCAATGCTAAATGCTACCTTTCGAGAAATAAAAGCTATTAAAAAATTAAAAAAAAATTTAAATAAAAAAAAAGATAAATAAAAAAAGAAAAGATAAAAAAAAGATATAAAGAAAAGCTACCGCTAAGCGTGACAACAAAAGTATACGGTTATATGTATATATCAAAATTTCCAAAACAGGTTTTTTTTTAAGTTCTTATATATCGCCGAAGAGCTTTTCTAGGTTTAAGCAACAACGATTATAATGTTCATTAATGAATAAAAAAGGAAGAAGAAAAAGAGGCGGAAAAAAGAAACAGCAGAGGAAAAAGTGATATTGCTATTAGGAATAATCGTAGAGACAAAAAGAGAATGGAGGGGAAGTCAAGAGTGATGTGTCTAAACAAATATATTAAATAATGAAGAAATAACTATACAATTTATCTTTTCTTTTACTTTTACTTTTTCGAAAAACAAAAAAAAAACAAGAAAACAGGAAAGTAATAAAACAAAAAACCGCTGATAAAATAACAGATCTATAGAACAGCAGTGTTAGGAATTGCACCGAAAATTTTCTCTAGAGATAAGCTATAGCGGCAACAAATACGAAAGCGTAAGAAGGACTAAATTTGATAGCAGACCCCGTGTATTCTGACACCTCTTGTGGAGTAGTGCCAACAGTGGTCGTGCTTTGCGAAACAGCTTGTTCTGCAACAGACGGCTGTTGCTGTACCAAATCAATGACTTGATTTGAAGGCGCTACAACAGGATTCAAGTTTGACTGAGACTGGACTTGTTCATTGACGACTTGGTTTGCAACCGAGCGTACCGGTTCTGCAGTAGGAATAGGTGCATATGAAATAATGGTTGAATCTCCCTTTGTCAATACTTCAACAACTGAAGATAATGTCATTGGCAAGCAGTGTTCTTCTGAGCAACTAGAAGTGACAAATATTGTAATATCAATAGTTGAAGTAGTGGTTGTCGTATCCTCCTTACTCGATTTTTTACCCACGTATTGTGTGGTCATAGAAGTGGCAATTGGAGTCACTGACGTGCTCATTATCGAAGTAGTTCTGGAAACATTATTTGCTGAAGATGATTTAGATGAGGAAATACTCGTTGTCGAAGACTTGGCTGGCAAACTGGAGCCTTTTATTGTTGAAACTGTAGTTGTGACCTTGGACAACGAGGCTGATGAGGATGACGTTTTAGTGGTGGTGGTGGTGGTGCTACTACTGTTGCTGCTAGGGGCGGCGGCGGCAGTAGCGGTGGTGGTCTTTTCTGGAGCTTCAGTTGTTAATGGGCAATACGTGGTATAAATTATACTACCTACAGTCACGGTTGTGAGGCCTGTAGTTTGGATGGTCTTTGAACATGAGTTTTCTGAGCAAGATGTAATCGTAATTATCGTGGTCTCAATTTCCTTCACCACTGCCTCGTCAACCACGGTGGTGAAAGGATTTGATTTAATTGATGTTGGGTAACTTGAATACTCGGTTGAAGCTTCTACACTTGATGTTGAGCTCGGAACCGAGGAAATGACATATGGAGGGTTGGTGTCAACAGACTTTAAAATACTAGTTGACAAGTTTGTTGTTTGAGAAGCACTTGCATCAGAAGTGATCGAGGTAGAAAGTACTGACGTACTTTTCTCGGTGGTGAGCTTTACTGTTGAGGTCGATTCAAGAGCAGCAACAGTTGTAAATAAGGACGAACTTGGAGAAGTAGGAGTTTTTGATGTAGTAGATTTTGCAACAGTGGAGCTTGACTTTACTGATGTGGATAGAACAGATGTAGTCAAAGGGACATAAGTAGTATATGTACTTGAGTTGTCTGTAACTGTGGACACTCCTGTTGTTTGTGTAACTTTGGTGCATGTACTCTTATTGCAGACTGTCTCCGTAATCACTTCTGTTTTTATGTTCTTCATAGTAACATAAACTATCAGCGGAACAGATTTTGTGGAAGATGGTAAAATAGATTCAGAAGTGACTAGAGTACAAGTACTCTTATTGCACACAACCTCAGTGATTACCGCCGTGGTAATATTCTTCATAGTGACGTATACAATTTGCGGATATGCATCTGTAGCAGATGATTGGATGGCCTCTTTGGTTGTATCTGTGATTCTAGTGCAAGTACCTTTGTTACACTCTGTTTCAGTGATAACCTCCGTTTTAACGTTTTTCATAGTAACATAGACCACCTGTGGGTCAGTGGTTGCAGCTGCATCAGAAGTTATTGATGTAGAGAGTATGGATCTGACATCGGACCCTGTAATCTCCGCATCAACATTACCTTCAGCAGACAGACTGGCTTTTGTGCAGTCACTCTTATTGCATTCTGTCTCAGTGATTACCTCGGTCATGACATTTTTCATTGTGACATAAACCACCAGAGGAGACTCATTTGTTGCAGATGGTACAGTTGTAGACTTCGTACAGTCACTCTTATTGCATTCTGTCTCAGTGACAACTTCGGTCATGACATTTTTCATTGTGACATAAACCACCAGTGGAGACTCGTTTGTTGCAGATGGTACGGCTGTAGATTTTGTACAATCACTCTTATTGCACTCAGTCTCAGTGACGACTTCGGTCATAACATTCTTCATTGTGACATAAACTATTTCAGGAGTAGCAGCTGTATCTGAAGACAAAGTCGTGGCTGTAGATGTTGAAATACATATTGCCGCAATGATTGCGTGTAACAACTTCATTTTTGTTTCTTAGAAAGCTTTTACTTTTCAATGATAAAATTGTTCTTGATAATGATGAAATTGAAAACGGGAAACAAATGAGGTATTTGATGCCTATTTATCATAAATGGACATGGCTTCAGAATAAGATGAGAATCTGAGATTGTAGCAGTTCATGAAACATGGTGGAAATTTCTTTTTCATATGTATCAATATCCCAGATTATTGGTCATTGCTACTCTTTCTCCTGTTACACTTGATACTTCTTCAAAAACATTTCTTTTTCTTTTCTTTTTTCTTTTCTTTCTGTCTTTCTGTTTTTCTTATTCTTATTCTTATTCTCTAATCTCTAATCTCTGATCTCTAATCTCTCAAAGTCATTGCCAGAAGATAAATTGCCCTATGGCGGGTAGTATCACCTTAAGTTTCAGAATTTATTCTGTAATACATCTCAAACTTGGAATTATAATATCAGTGTTTCTGTTTCGTAATTATCATTAATATTATAATTATTCTTATTCTTTTGGCAGTGGCGGTAGTAGTAGTAGTGTCAGTATTATTATATTCATTGCTTTTATTATTTCTATCATTATTATTATTATTTGTTTCTCTATTCTTTGTTCCACTCTCTGTAGATTTTGAAATGTTTTTGAAGTTTCCATCCCCGGAGGGTCTCCAAAACAAAAACAGAAACAAAAAGGAAAAAAGAGAAAAGAAAAAGAAATGAAAGGTAGATTATTATCTTGGCCATCAAGCATCAAACATCAAACATCAAACATTAAGCATCAAAAACTAAATTAGAAGCATGAGTGATCATTTGTTACCAAATCACGCGGAACATTGATGAATGATTATATAATTTTTTTCTTGTTTTTGTAAAGAAAGCGCTTTAATCTTCTCTTCCCGTGTATTTTTCCTTTTCCTTTGCTGACATTATCTCATTGATTATGAAACAATCTAGATCGAGCCTAATAATGAGATGGTATTTTCTGGTTCAGATCTTTGTGGAAGTACGTGTTTTAGGACTATCAATGCGGTGCGTAGGACTGGTATCTTGCAGCAAAAGTACAATTGACAAATTTAGTAGGAAAAGCAACACTTTCAATTAAGAATTGTTTTCAGTCAAGGAATGCCACATACTATGAAAGAAAGGCTCTATTGGTTGTTGAAAATGAACATATAACAAAAGGTGTTTTCTTTTTAGTACGACAAATGTTTTCCAAACTTAAGAAAATAAAAAAAAAAAGGTAGAAACAAAAGAAGCAAAAGCAACAAGAATTCCCGATTAATAAAAAAATAATAAAATAATTGAAATTGAAATAAAGGAAAAAGAGAGAGGCAGATTCGAACAACGGGTATATCTGGGGCAGAACAATCTCGTGATGTTACTTGTCATAGAATATATTTCGCCCCAAAAAAAAAAAGAAAGAGACATTTGGTAGCATTTGTGAACCACACTAAAAATTCAATAAAAATAAAAATAAAAAAAAAATAGAAAAAAAATAGAAAAATAGAAACAAAAAGAATTTAAAGAAAAATTAACCTTTTTGATCGGCTTCATCCAGCTAATATTTTGCACCCGTTTACTTAATGTACCAAGTAAATGAACAATAGAAGGAACAAACGCTAAAAGAACAAATGAGCAAATGAGCAAATGAGCAAATGAGCAAATGAGATAATGAACAGAAATGTGGTAGACGATTAACAATTGGATTTCCTTACGTTCATTAATTTTCTTGTTGTAGAAATTGAGTTATACCTAAGTTTAATTCAGCGTTAGGCATAAGTTAGGTTTATATATTATGTTATCACAACACCAAACATTTTTGAAACACAAGTATGTGTGTGGGTTTTTTGGTACGTATTGACTTATCAACTAAACTAGAAAGTAGGAGACGGTAGTTAATTTTATTCATTTTTTTAAAAAAAGGATAGAAAATGCAACACTACACCCGCTCCCCTCTCGCCATGATTTCCAGTGTAGCCATTACAGTAAGTTTATTCCAAACATTTAGTTCCGAAAATAGTGAAAATCACTTATGAAAATCACAATAAAAAAGATTCCCAATTGTGTCGAGTAATTACTTTATCACGTGTTTGGCTTCGTGATGTTAATCTTGAATTATTTCTCAGTTTTTTTTAATGAATAGTAACTATTCTTGAGGCGGGAACAAGAAGAGAAAGGGGGAGAACCCTTAGTCCATGTTGTTGGTAAAAGTATTGTTCAAGCAATAAAAAGAGAGCTTTTGAATTATGTATACTAATTGTATGTATAGCCCCACCTCTTTTTTCCCTTCTACTGCCCTCGCCTTCTCTTTTGCAACCTATTGTTTGTTGAGCGAGCTATTGATGCAACAGTATGGTTTAGCCTTGGGTCATTTAATAATAGCTTACTTGATGCCATCCTTGTTGCCCCTAGTAATTAATCTACACTTCCGACTGGTGCATTTCTTCAAATGGCTGTCGGATCGTGATCTACACGGTTTTTTTTTTGGTATGAAATTGGGGGGAAAACTTCCCCAATGAGAGTATTTTGGGGTAAGGGGCATATGCCTTTTTTTCTTTGAAAGAAAGATCTATTCCCTCTCTTTTATTGGTCACAACTATTTTGTAGTATTCATCATATCAAAGTTAACAGGTTCTTACTCGCTAACTTGGTCTAGTTTCTTCTCTTAGAAGTAGTGTTTTGGTTTATCTCAAATAGAATACAAGATGTCTTTTTTATGAAAAATAGCGAGTATAGACTATATGCAAGAAAGAAAGAGTGCAAACTGGCGACATACTCAAGTTCATTTATGACACGATTCTCGGGCCGTTTATCAATTTCTATAAAAGACAAATCTAGAACAAACTCATATATGAGGATGCCAAAACAACTGGAGCTTTTTCTTTGAATATCACACTTGCCAATTCACATTTCCCCTCAGCCTTCTTCCCCTCTTTACCACCACGACCACTACCACGACGTTTACTACTATCATCATGATCTATGGTATGAAAACAACACAAGGAGGCAGAAATAGCAGCATAGACAGAGACAGAGCCAAGAGGCGGAAATGTAGAAAAGAGTATCTATGTATATATGTATATATGTATATATGCACACACATAGACCAATATACATGCGTACAAAATACGTTTTGGGATGATTTTTCGTTCAATTTGTAAAAACCAAAATAAGATAAGTTGTTTGGGCAAATGAATGTAAAGAATGTTAAAAAAAATATGAAGAAGAGGATATTTACACAGAATTGATGGAGTATCTCAAATTACTTTTGTCTTACTAATATTATACAAAGGTTCTTTCAGATACCTGTTTTACCGCTATGGCTCATCTCTACTCAGCATCTTCTTAACAAAAGCGATGTAGAAAGATGGAAATATGGAAAAGTGAAGAAACAAATTATGTTTTATTACTATTATTCATTCCATTATTATTATGATTCTTACAATTTTGGGTGAGAAGAGAGATGAGCTTGTTTCGTAAAAGTATGAGATCTTTTTTTTTTAGTATATCTTTTTGCATCTTTAGATCAAAGCAAAATAAACAACAACAACAGAATACAGAGGGCAAAGGAAGAATTATGGAACCTATATTTGGAATAGTGGGCGTAGAGTTGCTTTTACATTTCTCAACATGTACAGACAACTACACGCAAACACACATACTCGAATAGTGTAATTTATTTCTGGTTATGTTTTCTTATTCTTTTCTTCTCTCCTTTTTTTGATTTTTATTCTTAATTAATTTTGATATGAGGCAAAAGTATACTTACAATCAATGGTTGTGTCCTGCTTTTTTCCGTTAGCATTGTGATTCTTTTTTTTCAAAAAAACAAAAAAAGGAACAAGGGGGTCAAATTTTTCTAAAACAAAAGAAACAACCGAATATTAAAAAAGTCGAATGGAATAGATTGAACAGGTAGTTAGAGCGGGATGCAAGGAGAGACGAGGCAAGCAATTTACAGATGGTTTGAAGAATTTAGGAAGAACAAGAGCAACAGGACAGGAATTATTAACACCAATGTCGTCATTTTTACCATTGATGAAATTCCTCTTATCTCATGCAGATATCGTCAAAAGGAAGGACAGAATTGAGATTAAAAAAAAAACAAATAGAAAAAATTTTTGAACAACAAACCAATTAGAGAATGAAGTTGAATATTATGATTCATCCTTTTTCCACCTTTCTTCTTTTCTTTTCTTTTCCCCCCCTATTGGAATGTTGCATTCTAAGGAACAACCCATCGTGTAAAGCTGAATCTTGTATAATTACACGTTTGAGCTTCTTCTTTGTCTTCCTCTTCTTTAGTATAGGCAATGAAAAAGATAACCGCTAACGTCACCGATGTAGATGCTGCAAGCTCGTCAATAAATTGCTAAAATTATAATGAAATTCAGGCTGATAGGGGTAAGAAGAATAAGTAATCAGGGAGGCAAGGGGCGTCAAATAAAATAAATGAAATAAATGAGTCTATTGTTTTCATTTTGGATGGTGATGTGATTGTGATGTGATTGTGGTAGACGCGCGTGTTTCACTATTTCCGCATTATTGAACTGTGTCTCTCTAAGAGGCTCTGAAACTATGTGGATGGAAAGGCAGAATGTACTTTGATAAAGAACAATAGGAAAACTCCTTTGTTTTTTTTAAAGCAAGAAACAAACAAACAGACATTGGATTTATAGGTGAAGCAGGCAAAACCAAAAAAAAAACAAAGCAAAGCAAAGAATAGAATAGAATAGAATAGAACTGGGATTTGAAGAAAAAGCCCAACAAATCAAAATTTTATAAAATTTAATTTTCTTTTTTTTTTAATTTTTGTTTTAATTTTTGTTTTTTGTATCTTTGTATTTTCTGAATTTCGAGATAGATGCCAGTTTTCAAAAAGGAAGATGCTGATGATTCTGATAAACAATGTTTTCCTTTTTTTTTGTCAATTTGATTTCTATTATTGGATGTGTATGTGTCTTCTTCTTTTTCTTCTTCTTCTTCAACCAAATTTTTTAAAAATTTGATCTGGATCATCGTCATTTGTAATTCTATCGTTGATCTTGCTGCATAATTCTTTAGATTCTCTGCATTCTCTTGGGATGATCGACCACTACTACTGTATTTTGATGCTTTCAGATGTGGTGCTTTCTGTTGCTGCTGAGCTTCTTTTGCAACCTTGGATATGATAATCCAAGGCAAAAAAACAAACAAACAAATTGAGTTGTTGTGGTTGCAGTTGTTGCTACCGCTGCTACCGCTGCTGCAATGAGAGAAAGTGAGAGAGATGAGAGTCTGCTACTGTTTTGGGATCAGTTAATGCTGAAAGCGGCAGGACAGGAACAAGAGCAAACATGTGTAAACAAGAGCAAACAAATAAAGCTTATACTGAATTAACTTCCAGTATTGGTGGTGGCCATCTAGACTTTTTGAATTGTAGTACTCATCTTAATTTCATCGTTGCAAAGAGTTCTGCTCCATCTGTTTACGATATTTTTTATTTACTTTTATTCACTAAAATTGGTTTACAATATTAAAATGCCATTACTAATATGAGATTTGTTTATTCAACTTTTGGTAAAGTTTTAGTTTCTCTTTCTCCTTCTTTTTCTGAGTGTGTGTTTGGTCCAAGCCTAAGCCTAAGCCAAAGTGCCCGTACTTGAAAAAATATTAATGGATTAGTGTCACAAAAGAGTGAACCTCTAGTTTATAGTGTGTGTTCCCATAGAAACTTAAAGACTAAATCAGAATTCAGAAAACAAGAGTTTTAAGGAAACTAAGATACACCGGGCGGTCAGATCATCTTAGTTCAATCAATTGCTTGAACGTTATTCTACGACTAAGTCTTGCAATAAGCACATGGTGCCTTCCTCTTATTTTTTTTTTTGTTTTTTTTTTACAAGTTTTTGTTGTTTATGTTGTTCATTTTGTATTTTGGTCATCATCACCCCTTTCCCGAACATTTCACAAACCCACGTTGTCGCGGTCTACTTTAATTTTTTTTTTTTCCACAGTATATATATGAATATATATGTGTGTATATAAAAACGATGTAGGTGATAA
This sequence comes from Lodderomyces elongisporus, assembly GCF_030384665.1. Lineage (NCBI taxonomy): Eukaryota > Fungi > Ascomycota > Pichiomycetes > Serinales > Debaryomycetaceae > Lodderomyces > Lodderomyces elongisporus. The sequence continues at coordinate 320,714 of NC_083676.1, read as the reverse complement.
GAAGAGAGACAAAGGAAGAACAATAGTCACCTATGATAAATAACAATGTAGTACAACAATGTAGTCGTCGACAATCCCTATTGTCACTTTAAAATCAGCTATCAAAAAAAAGTGTATTATAAAAACTGTGGACTGGTTAGTTATCATTGACGCAGAGGAAATTGGAAATTGAAAAAGTAATTAAAGATGAAATTGACCAATGTAGTTGATGCGATGGCATTACACAGAGAGAGAGAGAGAGAGAGACAGAGAGAGCTGATCTTTTTAACATCACGACACTGAAATTTCGTAAAACCAGCCTGTGCAGATTTAATCAACAACAAGCTATGCAGCATTTGGTTTTTCCTTTACCAACGGAGCATATACACAAATACACCGGTACACAAATACATACACACACACACTCAAAGAAAGTACTCCTTTCGCCAAAATATGGCACATCTACAGGACCGTGGCATAATCTAGGATAATTTGTTCATGGCAGCAGTAATAGTAGTAGTAATGTTAATAATAATTAATAAAATAAATAAAAAAAAAGGTGGCTGTTGTAGCTTCAACTATTTGTGTAATGTTGACATTCTATTCATTATAATATTATCACCTCCTTGCCTTTCCACCCCTCCTTTAAATCAAAATATGTGGAAAACACAAGGACCATCACAGGTGGTAGAAGATAGTCAAGATGAATGTAAAATTAAAAACAGAACAAAACAAAACAAAACAAATCATGAAACAGTGAGACAGTGAAACAGTAATGCAAATGTTCTTCATTCTTCATTCTCTATTCTTTTCTATTAAGACATTTGATTGATTTTAGAGGTGGGTTCCTCAGTCGCTCTACTATTATTTACTGGCTCGGCGAATATCCAATGTGTCGATGTTATACCTTATTGTCCTAAAGTTAAGTTTGCTCCTATGTTCTGGTGAAAAACAAAGCAAAAAAAAGACAAAAAAAAAGATAAACTATTAAAGAAACAATAAATGAAACAAAGCAAGGCTGGTTTACAATTTCACAATACAAAAGAGAAAGAGAAAGAGAAAGAGAGAACCAATGAGTACAATTGACTAAAACGAATAAACTTCAACCTAATTGTTGATACACAATAGACAGCATCGGTTTCTGGGTTTTAGCATTATTGTAGGAGTACACAAAACACGGTGTGTTTATTTTTTTCTTTAATTCATCAAAAGAAGACTTTGAGCTCAAAACCATACTCCGAGTAAAGACATTGGGTTTTTGGGTTTTTTGTTACTTTTGTTCTATCGTGAAACAAGAAATGGTTTGGACACAGGTCTAGAGTGATTTAAAGCTTAAGCCAATACAGATGCAACATTCATTATTGTTATATTCTTTTTTTTTGGTTATTTTTTAGTTTTTTTGTTAGTTGTCTGTTTTCAGTACAATTTGGGACAAATCCAGTCAATGTGTTTTCTTAGGCTAATAGATCAGGTCTTTCTCTACTCTCTATACTTTCCTTCAATATTAATTAAATTACAATTTTTAAGAGATTATCAATTTTTTGCTCTTGCATTGGACAATGTGTTTGGTGAGGAGATTGGTTATTAAAAATCAGCAGTTATAGTAAAACAAGTAAGGTTGTCCATGGATGATGGTTAAGTGTATGGCAAAATCCTCTCTAACAAAAAGGAAAGGTCTCGAACATTCTTTGTTTCCCATTTATTTTCATTCAATAAGATCATGTTGCTCGGGGTATACTCCGGTGACCATATTGCTGATAAGACGCGGTTGATCTTAAAAACGAAAAATTCGTATAGCCCAATTGCAAATCACATTCTCAAGCATAGAGATACAGAATAAGACACAAACATGAACAACATGAACAACAACAGCAAGTTCTAGGCGGTCAAGAGATGCTAGATCCCAAATGCCCAATGCCAAATGCCAGATGCCAGATTTGATATTGATTTGATTTGCAATTAAAGTGAAATTTTTTGTACACTTGAGCATCGATTGAGCACTTGCGATGCTCTGCTAGATGCAGCTATTGTTGCTAAATACAGCTGCTTGTGCTTGTGGTATTGCTTTTGCTATTGCACTACTACTGCTCAATCTCCACTTCAATCTGTTTTAAACGTTTGATGAACTTGATTGCAACATGAGAGACTGCATTCTTTTTTTTTTATCTTTTCTTCATTGGCTTGTAGAATATCTTGGATTGCATCATCATCATCACCACTCTTGGAAAGTGGATGATGATGTGTTTATCTCCTTTTCTTTTTATGAAAACCAACAAATATAAACAGAATCACTAAGAACGACAAAAGGAGATTTGAATTGTTTATCCTTTAACCATTCTTGCAACAAATGTCACCCAATCCGTAAAATATGTCAAAGCAATAGTGCCAAGAGGGATGTGTGTTTTGCTTGTAAATGGAGGTAGAGATATAAATAGATATAGTTCTACATTGAAAGCTTATCAGTGCTGTTGCAGAATTTTCAATTGTTAAAACATTTAGGAGGAGCAGTAAACTATTGACTCATAATTGCTTGAATCAATTGCAACTGCTTGCTAAAACCAACAAGATACAAACAAATGAAATGGAATATTCCGTGTCCATACTTTGTGTCCTTCCTAATTGCATCCACTTAGTTCTATTGTACTACATTTAGCTTTCTACAAATCAAATTTTTTTTTTTATTCCTTATGTTTTTTTTTTTTTTTTAATTTTTTTTTTTCATATTCCTAGACTTTTCTGACTTCTGTATGACTGAGGAGGAAATTGGATCTGAGTTGTACTTGATGGTTACGAGCTTTAGGTACACCTTGTAACACGTTAAATTAAATGCTTTCTGTTATTTGGGGTAAAAATTAAAAAGGGGAGAAGGGGAAGGAGGAGATAAAAGAGGAGGGTTGAAAATTATCAAAAGTGGTTTATTTCTTTCTTTTAATCCTTGATTCGTTCCAGCAATTGTTCTTCTCGTACGGCATCACAATCCAGTTTATTGTAATCAGAGGGATACGAACATCTAGTTGGATTGTTTTGTTTGTTACCAACCCTCGTACTCTTGTGATTGTTGCTGTGTCTTTCATTTCTTTTTCCATTTTTCTTCTATAGTTTTGTATTCAATTTTAATTTGCTGGCGATGTAATATAATGGTTGCGATTAATAACCACCACGGAGTGGGGGAGGTGGGTGGAGGAGAAGGAGGAGAGAAAGCGGAAGAGGGGAAGATGTGGAACGATAAAGCTTAATGGTGTTGAGCACGCAATTTCATTCAATAAGCTTTTTACAAAAATTAGAAGAAAAAGAATAAAAAAAACAATTCAATTGTTGTTCTTTAGCTTAACGTGATATGAAGTGAATTGAAGCTTTTTGTTTTTATATTTTCTTCCTATTCTTCCTTTGCTTGCAATTCTTTCTTTCTTGCTTGCATTGTTATGGTTTTATCACCAGTTTCACTACTGTGCACAATAGACACACATGTATATACACGTAATGCAGCATTCCTTAAAGGTGCTTGCAGTAGATTGCTCTTGTAGTAATTGCATTGTTCTTCATCTTCCTCCTTTTCTTTTCTTTATTTAACATTTTACAAAAATAAGAGTTTCAGCTTAGTGAAGAGGCATCGTTATTGTTTGGTTTGTTTGATTGATTGTTGGAATTTTTTTTCTTTTTCTTTCAATATCAACAACATAAACAACAACAACAACAAAGGCAAAAAGTTAAGCTCTGCGAAAATGCAAAGCCTACAAGTGCTGACAAAAAAAAAACTGCGTTACACAAAACCACGTGCTGGCCCAAAAATAAAAATTATGCTGCAGATCTAAAAACGGTTTTGAGTTTCATATTCACTTTTTTGGGCCCAAATTTTTTGGCCTTTTATCATTTTATCATTTTTTGCAGTTATTTCACACAACCAGTATCTTTTCTGTTTCTTGTTTCTTGTTTCTTGTTTTTTTTTTATTTTTTTTTTATTTGCAATAATACACCAACCTTGTTTACATCTCATAACTGTATGCCCACAAGATTTGTCATTCCACCTGTGTTTTTGTGAACGCAGTGGCTTTTGCAATTCTGCCTTTGAATTGCAATTTCACTCCATAACGATTCTTTTTCCTTTTCCTTTTCCTTTTTCTTTTTTGAATAATCCGAATGGCGGCTACTTTTTACAAGGATATAAAGATCCCTTGAAAGCCCACTTGGAGATAAATTTTTTTTTATATATTTTGATCCCTTTCCTTTTTTCTTTTCCCTTTTCCCTTTCCTCTTTTCTTCTTTAACTGTTCTCAGCTTCAACTATTTACCTTACATTCGCTTTATACCCACACCCCTACTTTGTTTCTTTTTACAAAGTTACCACAACTCTATAGTTAAATATGAGATTATCATCAGTGATTGCCAGCTCAGTGGCTCTTTTGGCTTCCACCGCCGCAGCAAAGGATGTTGCATGTTTGGTTGACGGACAAACCGTTGCCGTTGTCGACTTGGACACCGGTGTTTGTCCATTCACCATCCCATCCCAATTCCCAGCTCCAATTTTCGACTTCACATCAACCTCAGACTATGATATCCTCTTCTACTACTCATTGCTCAACGATGCTAGATACTTCACCGACATTGTTAATGCCGGTAACATCATCAGCATCCCAGCTGTTGCATTGTACGGACAATCAGGTGCCCCATTGTACCAAGTCCACGTCAACGAAGAACCAGCTTCAAACTCTACCGCTGCTATCAAGAAGAGATTAATGATGTTGAGAGGTTTGGACATTAGCAACAACAAGAACCAAGACAAGGCAAAGAGAGATGCTGCTTCCGACTTTGCTGAATCATTGAAAACACTCGACGGTACCTTCCTTGAAAACTCTGTCTTTGAAGTTGTTGACATTAACCCATCCTCAGGTGCTTCTTCTATCCCATCAACCGAATCTTCTGGTGCTGCTGCCACCGAGACCGAAGACGAATCTTCTGCCCCATTGACCATCCACTCAACCACCGTTTCCACTGAAACCGTTGACTGTTCTACCAGCACTTTCACCACTACTGACGCTGAAGGTAACCCATCTACCGGTACCACCACCGTCTCCCAAAGCACTGGTGCCGGTGCCGGTGCTGGTGAAGGAAAGACCGTTACTGAAGACTTGACCACCGTTGTCACCATCACTTCATGTCACGATGACCTTTGTCACCTCACCACCGTCCCAGGTACTCAAACTGTTACTACTGCTACTGTTCACGGTGTTGAAACCATCTACACTACTTACTGCCCACTCTCAGATGTTGAAACCGTTGAATCCACCAAGGTTATCACCATCACTTCATGTCACGACAATGCTTGTCACACTTCTGCTGTTGAAGCTACTCCAGCATGGACCACCGAGACTGTTGGTGGTACTGTTACCGAGTACATCACTTACTGTCCATTGACTGCTGGTGGTAAGACCGTTCCAGCTCCAGCTCCAACTACCGTGACCAAGACTCTCACTGGTGGCGAAGCTGGTGAAGGTCCAGTTACCGTTACCATCATTGAAGGTGGTGAGGCAGTTACCCAAGGTCAAGTTGGTACCCACGTTGTCCCAACTGGTACTACTACCTGGACTGAAGGTGCTTCTGTTTACACTTCTACTGTTTACGAAACTGTTGAATACACTTACGGTACTCAATCCACCGGTGCTGCTGCTGCTGCTACCACCACTGAAGGTGCTGCAGGTAAGGCTGGTGAAACCACTACTGCTACTACCACTGAAGGTGCTGCTGGTAAGGCTGGTGAAACCACTACTGCTACTACTACCGAAGGTGCTGCAGGTAAGGCTGGTGAAACTACCGTTGCTGCTGAATCTCAAGCTGCTGCTGCTGGTACTACCACTACCGGTGCTGCTGCTCCAGCTGGCGCTGCTTCAGGTGCTGCTTCAGGTGCTGCTGGTGCTTCAGGTGAAACCACTGTTGCTGTCATCTCAACTGTTGCTGCTGAATCAAGCTCTCCATCTGGCGCAGCTTCAACTGCTATCAACACCTACGAGGGTGCAGCTTCAACCACCAAAGCTACCTTCTTTGCTTTGGCTGTTGCTTTCGTTGCTGCTCACTTGTAAATTTTCTAAAATCTAAACAACAAGATTGTTCTCAACTTTTTCTTTCATAAAGTTCATTTAATTTCTGTTTCATAAGTTTCTGCATTCATGAAATCTTTTTTTTTTCTTTTTTCGGTATATAATAAACATTCGGTGCTAATTGTTTTGTTTTTATTTTTATTTTATCTTACTTTTCTTTTTCGATACCCTCCCAAAGTACTTTTAGCTACTTTTTAAATACATTTTATATTTTTTAATATATCAAGTATATTAAACAAACTATAAACATTTTATTCTTGTTTTTTTATTTTTTTTATTTAGTTTTTTTTTTCCTCTTTTCTTTGTATTTCTCTAATTTCAAATGTCTTTGCTTCTCTTTAATCCATTAAGAATAGAGATCAAAGAGAGGAAAGATGCTTGTGAAACATCGGTGTTGATACCAACACCCCACCTAGTAGTCTTTTTGTTAACCAAAACCTCAATATAAGTAGCTGCTCTTGCTTGGGAATCGTCTCCCAATGAATGTTCGTGGTAATGCTTGACATCGATATCAACATTCAAATGTTTGGCAATAGCATCATTAAATGCAGATAATTGACCGTTACCTTGACCCTTAATCTTGACTGATTTGCCATTGACGCTGAGTTCGGCTTCAATTTCCTTAATCCCTTTACTTGGCGAAGATATGGAATAGTCAACCAATTTAAACACCTGGTCTGGCGACTCAGTGCTATCCTCGTCATAGTCAATAAAGTACTCCTGTTTGAACAAGTCACAAAGCTCTTCATTGGTCAACTCTTGCCCTTTAACCTCGGCACGCTGTTGTACAATTTTGGAAAAGGCAATTTGCAAGCCTCTTGGCAAGTCCAATTCCAAATTACGCAAGATAACCCAAGCCGAGCCACCTTTACCGGATTGCGAATTGACACGGATAATTGCTTCATAGGTACGTCCGATATCTGCTGGATCCAATGGGAGGTAAGGTAATTGCCAATGGACGCTCTTGCCGTCGGTACTTTGCTTCTTCTTTTTGTTTTCATAATCGGCAAAACCTTTCTTAATTGCATCTTGATGTGATCCACTAAATGCACAAACGACAAGCGAGCCACCATAAGGTGCTCTTGCGTGCACTGGGATCTTGTTGCATCTCTCGACAACATCAATCACCGATGTGATATCGGAAAAGTCGAGGTGTGGGGGTACACCCTGCGTATACAAGTTCAAAGCCAAGGTAACAAGATCCACATTACCAGTACGTTCTCCATTACCAAAGAGGCAACCTTCAACACGGTCAGCACCAGCCAATTGGCCAAGCTCGGCTGCAGCAACACTACAGCCACGGTCGTTATGTGGGTGCAATGAGATACAAACTGTTTCGCGATTACTAATGTGGGTTGAAAAGTATTCAATCTGATCGGCATAAACATTTGGTGTAGCCATTTCCACGGTGGCAGGCAAGTTAAAGATGATGGGTTTTTCTTTGCTTGGTTCCCAAACTTGTTTAACTGCTTCGCACACTTCAACGGCATAATCCAAGTCAGTATCTGAAAACGTTTCGGGCGAGAATTCAAAGTCCCAGTCTGTACCAGCAGTTGAGGGATCGTCTTTGGTAAGTTGTCTCACCAACTTTGCACATTTCACGGCCAAGGCTTTGCTCTCTTCCTTGCTCAAGCCAAACACAACGTTTCTAAAACAATCCGAGGTTGCCAAGTAGATATGGACTGTGGCTTTTTTGGCACCCTTTAATGACTCAACGGTTCTTTTGATGAGTTCTTCACGACATGGCGAGAGGACTTGGATGGAGACATCTGCAGGAGCAGTTTCAACTGCAAATCTAGTGAAATCAAAATCAATTTGTGAGGCCAGTGGGAACGAGACTTCAATTTCTTTAAACCCAATGTCAACGAGTTTCTTAAAGTACTCTTTTTTCTCACTAATAGACATGGGATCTGGAAGTGATTGGTTTCCATCTCTCAAATCGGTGGAAAGCCAACGTGGAGCCTTGTCGAGTGTCCTTGAAGGCCATTGACGGTTTGGAAGGTTAACGGGTGGGAATTTCTTGTACTTGACAGAAGGGTTTTCGAGCATAGGCATCGTGATTGTACTTGTTGTAGTTGTTGTTGTTGTTGTTTGTAGTAGATGCTGAAAAATAAGCAGAAGGATAAAAATAAATGTACAATAAATAAAACAAAAGTGGATATGCCAAAGTAAATTTCAGAGGGAAGGTTATTGACTAGTTACCTACCTTTATATACTTTTAAATGCAAGGATTGCTTAGACTTTTTAAAAACACTTTTGAAATCTCTGGATTTTTTCTTCCTTGAATAAAAAAGAACTAGAAATAATAATAAAAAATTTTAGTAATGTATGGTTTGTGGAAATGAGTAATAGCACATCCACATATATGGACATTCCTTCACTCTCTTCTTTCTATTCTTTTGTAGTGAGTGAGTGAGTGAGTGTGTGTGTGTGTGTGACTCAAATCGTGGTGCAAATGAAAGCGAAAATGGAGAAAAAAAATAAAAAAAAATAAAAAAATTTAATTAAGAAAATTTGTTCTCCTTCCATCTTGATCCTACCCCCCTTCCCCCCCCCCCCCCCCCCCACATAGACACATACACACATCCACACAAGCAAACGCAAACGCACACCGCAACAGAAAAAGAATAATAAATGAAATTACTGACCGGTACAGGCCCTGTAGGAATTTTTCATTCTATTCAATCTTTTTATTTTTCCATTTCTTTAAGTACAGTTTAACCGTGATGGGTCCTTAGAAGAACATTTTTGTTAACAATGCCTACAATTGCCGGCTACTGGCGGGGAAAGGGGGGGGGGGGGAAGAAGAAGAAGAACGTGGGGTTGTGGAAGAAATTAAGTAGCAAATGAGTTTTCTTTAGAATATGGTCTGATCAGGTGACTAAATTATTAACAAACGTCAATAGAATCTTCCAATTTTTTTATTCCATTTCTTCTTTATATATTATTCTTTTTTCACTTATTCCTTAGTCCATTTAGCTTTCTTTTTTTTTGAGTATATGTGAGTATACAATTTCTAAGATACACTGAAACAATAGTGGAATGTAGCAGAAACAAATTCTTAAATTCAAAACAAGGCCGTTGGAGGTGTCTTGTTCTCTCAGCATTTTTTGTTAATAGTATCCATAATTCCTATTTGTCTCTCAACAAGAGTCTTAGCTCTACTTGTCTTGAAAGGGCTCTACCAAGTAAATGTTCAATGTACACTACCCGTAAATTGGGTAGCATTTTTTACTTCACTTTTTTTTTTCTTTCAATGTTTCTCTCTTAATCATCATCATCGTCTTCTTCTCCCTCTTCTCCTCCTCCTTCTTCTCTTTTCTTTTCTTCTTTTATTTCGATTGTTCATATTCCTAAACTGCAGACTGCGAAACATTACATCCATCAAAGACAAGCTATGATGTTTATTGCAGTTTAATAAAAGAATGGTATGTTTGATCTTTTACAATTGGTTTTTTTTTTCTTTTTTTTTTTTTCTTTTCTTTTCTTTTTCTTGTGCTGATTTATTATTTTCATTTGCCTAGAAAGAAACTTTACTTATCTTCTATGTTACCATAATGATTAAAATTATACATGCGTTATCGTCATGATTACGTTCAATTGGACGTTTTGCCAAATGTCTTTATTTGGGCGCAAGTTGAAATCAACCAACACCTATATGAGATTTACAACATAGATGATGAGTTTAGATCAAATTGATTTTGCACTAGCAATTCATACTAACAATTGTTCAATTAGTTTTAGAATAAGCTTGTATTCTGAGCTTAACTAGAGTAAGTATAGAGATTGCCAGAATAAAAAAAAAACAAAAAGAAAAAGAAAAAAGAAAAAGCATCGGTAAGATAATCAAAAAACAAAAAGATTTATAGCTCTGTTTTTTCCAACCAGAAAAAGCATTTGACCTTTGTTTTTGATCCTGCCTTACAAATTCTACGCCAACCATGCACATTCATATGCATACATTTATATATTAAAGATATCAAGTGCCACAAAGTTAAAACAAAACCAAAAATTTAGCCATAAAGAGTTAATTCTCTTTATGCCTCTTCACCATCAAAAAATATAAAAAAAAAAATAAAATAGTATCAACTACATAAAGTAAATCAAAGCAGCAACAACCAAGGCACTAGCAGGGTTGACAAATGATCCTGCACCTTCGTAAATAGAAGTTGGTCGAGTAATGTTTGATGCGGGAATTGGTGCTGAAGGTGCAGGAGCCTTGGTAGCAGGTTTGGAAGCCTCTGGAGTAGGTTTTGAAGCCTCTGGAGGAGGTTTTGAAACCGAAACGGGAACAGTAATTGAAACACGAGGCAATGTTTCAGAGGTGGGAGCAGATATTTTGGGTTTTTCTATTGTTGGGGGAGCAACTTCAGTAGATGGTTTTGAAACTTTTGGCACTTCTGAAGTTTCTGGCACCTTTGGCACTTCTGAAACTTCGGGAACTTTTGGCACTTCTGAAGTTTCTGGCACTATTGGCACTTCTGAAGTTTCTGGCACTATTGGAACTTCGGAAACTTCTGGGGTCTCGGTAGGCGGACAAATGGTTGTAGATACCGTAATTTCTGAGCGAATAGTGGTAGTCTCTTCTTCGGGAACAGGTTTAGTTTCTGGAATTGGGCAAAATGTGGTGTAAACTGTATGTTCTTCAGTCACAGTGGTAACACCTGTAGTCTTTACAATGCTTGCGCAACTCTCTTCTTCACATGAAATAACAGTAATTACAGTAGTTTCAACTTCAGTAATTGTAGAAGTGGATTCCTTTGGCTTATGAGTAGGTTTTGTTATCCAAGATGGTGTCCAAGTTGGTTTCCAGGTTGGTTTCCAAGTATGCTCCTCTGAAGACTTTTCAGTTGATTCAAAGGTGCATTCTTCACTTGTCTCAACTTCTGTAGTTGTACAATCCTCAGAAGTTTCAACAATAGTGGTGGTAATGACAGACTCCAAAGATGTCTCTTCAAAATCTGGACACTCGGAAGTCTCCTCTGGTTGTTGGGGAAGGAGCTTGGACTTAATCTTTGACTTAATCGATGGAATAATTTTGCCAGCCTCAACAACATTATTGGAGGCCAAGATTGCAACTACAGCAGCATTTGTAAATGTTGACAACTTCATTATTGTATTTAAAATTGTACTTCCGATTGTTTATTTGCTTGTTTGCTTGTATATAATTTGCTTCTTTATTGTGTTGATATCAACTGCAAGACAAAGAGTAGAATAAAAAAGAAAAAACAAAACAAAACAAAGTACATTGATTACTTTACCTTCTCTTATATATGTTTGGGAGTGGTTGAGCAATATGAAAAAATTATGAGGAAACCAGGTTGTTGGAAGTTGGCATAAGACAACCAGAATCAGTGCAAGAATCTGCATTGTTTATGCTAAAGGATTGAAGCAATTGCAAAAGTTTAGAACTACCTTTACAGATTCTAGTTATCGTTTCCCTTTCTTTTATTTTATTTTATTTCCCTTTTTTTATTTTTTGCAGATTCCAGCGTATCTCTTGTATGAGTTTAATGTTTAGTGTCTAGCAGGATAAAATACCAGGAAGGTATTATTTTACAAGTGATTGACTTGCACCTTGCTGTGTTCCGTGCTTTTGCGGGAATAAAGTCCAATTGGCAAAAAAGTAAAAAACACAGAAAGAATAGACCAACAAAAAGAAAAGCAACGTTTTCAAGCATGAAATACACAAGATCAACAGGAGTACATTCTCGTTAAACCACTAAGGAAGCATAGTCGATGTGCAATAGGGAGCACATATCAGGTATTTTTGTGGAAGGTACAAAAGAAGTCTGGGACAAAAATGGATGGTTTGATTGTATGTCATATTGTATGTCATATTGGCGTGGTGGTATTTACTCAAGATTGAATATTTGTGCACTGTAGTTTGCAACAACTTGCAGATTTGTTGATAAATACCGCTTTGATAATTTTAAGGAAACTGGTAACTGAGATCTCACTTCAGATCCAAGTACAACAAATTTACGGCTGTTGTAGTACTTTTGTCTCATGGTGGACTTGCCAAATGTATTATAATATTGAGCCATTATCGCATCCAAGTTTCAAAACAGAAAAAAAAAAAAAGAAGAATAAGGAAACACAGGATGTTGTGATATCTCGACAATGGAATGTACAAACACTGGTAGTTATTTTCCTTTTTCTTTTTGTATGTATGTTTTAAAAGCAAGAATTTCCTAGTGCTTAATGCTTCCCTCCTTTTCCTTTTCCTTTTCCTATTTTTCCTTTTTCCATCATTTCACTTTATTCTTGAATTGTATAGTCTTGTTATTGATGTTTTTATCACCTTTCTTCATCCTCAAGAAAAGAGACTAGTTGCCAATGTTCGAGTTACAATTTGTTTCTTTAAGTTTATGGTTTATGGTTTATGGTCTTGTTTTTGTATTTGTCTTTTGTTTTTTTCTTTTAGGTTGTAGTATTCTGCGCTTTCCTTTTTAATGATTATTTAGATAACTTGCAGTAACTCACCATTAACAACTGAGACTTGTCCTAGACTTAAATTTGAAGTGGAGATACCAATTCGATGCCGAAAGCACAGTGCTTTGAGTGTGAGAGTGTAGCTCAAAGGGGGAGGGCAGTGGGAGAAGTTAGAAACCGATGTACTAGGTCAGGTACGAGGTATGATTTATATCCATGAAAAACATGTTTTCAGTATACAAAAACCTTAATTGGCCGAAATTGCAAGTACAAGAGAGATCTTTCATTGTTCTCAACCTTTTGAATTATTGCAAATAAGAGAAACTAAAAAGTAAATTAAATAAAAAATGAAGAAAAACACCAATCAAGAGAAAACTGAATTAGAATGTTGTCTACTTTGAATGTTTTATTCGATACACGATAGATAAAATGTATGTCGACAAAATCTATCTTTTCTTCGCCTCACCTCGCCACTTTTTCCCTTACCTCCGTTCCTTCCTTCCTTACTTCTTTCGTTCCTCCGAAACCAATATTGCAAACATGCATTTTTAGAGGGAATGTTCTTGTACAATGGTGGGAAACAGTAGACTAATTAATGGTTTGAGGCTCAATATTTGGTCATGGCCAGGAACAAATTCAATTGGAATATAAATTTGTAGCCACAGATTAAAATAAAGGACAAATTCAGCTGCAACAGCCCTAACTCGAACAAGGACTTAGCTACTACTCCATTATTAAGCTTTAAGGTTTCACCACTTTCACTTTGGTTTGACAACTCCTCCTTCTTTTCCTCCACCTCCTTTATTTATCTTCTCTCCTCTTTTTTTTTGATTTTTTCTTTTTACCTTCAATTTGGCCGAACCCAATTAACAAAGGATAACATGTGGGAATCATATTAACTAAAATCATATGTCCATGCTTTCTTTCCCCTTTCCATATTTCTTTTTCTTTTTTTTTTTGGCTTATTTTCAAGATAAAGAATTTATAAGGAGTTAAAGAGAGAACAACATAATAATTAATAATAAAAAGAGTTTAAACCAATGAAACAAAATTGGTGGCTGGGGCTTTATTAATTATGTGGTTCTTTACGTCTTGATGATGGCACCAATTTAACTTGATTTATCTTATGTTCTCATCCTCTTTTGTTTCTGAGGAAATGCTTCTTGATTTTCAACCACTAATTCCAGTATAAGTAGCACTATAGAAGCACATATACCTACTTATACATGTATGTGTATCAAAATAGTCTAGTATTTTTCCATTTATCAGGCAACAAGATCTTAAAATACTAATTGAAAATCAATTTGGAATTTAGGATCACCAAAGAAATAAAGCAATGTCTATGAATGGAAATTTGTCAAACATGAAATCGAACAACAACAAGAAAAAAAAGAAGCAGCAGCAGAAGAAGAAGAAAGACAGAGACGAAGGATCGTACGAGGCAACAATAAAGCTTTTTGATCACTTGATGAAAATGGAACATCATATCTTGAAATATTCTATGGAAGTTTCCATGTTCATTGAGGATGATGCTTTTTTACAATCTCAAAATATCACTTTCTTTAATTACAGGAGTAAGAATATCCACGAGATTGCAAATCTTGTCTCATTAATTGCCAAGTATAGAAACCAAATCACCCAATTGAAATCTTACGAGCACATTTTTCGAGTATTTGAGACGATTCACATACTAGTTGCAGCTCAATTTACCGAAATGAAACTATTAGCGAAAACAAAAGAAATCTCCAATGGCGATTCATTAGTGGCGCGGCTGTTGCTAAATGTCTTTATTTTACATCATTCAATTGATTTAACAGTAGAGAAAATTATACAGCAGTATTACAAATTACGCGAGATCAAACATTATTTAACCAAAGATACAGTTGATCGGAGTTTCGAGAATTTCAGTAATTTTTGTTTCCCGCAAGCCAAAGACTCGATTGAGTATTACAAGAGAATCATCACAAAATGCTCAAAACAGTATTCTCCAAATGAGGAAGCTCAATTGTTTGGCTTGTACTTGCTCAAGAGTACAATACACATTAACATTGATCAACCAAAGTATGAAAGTATGAAGAACTCCATATTACAAAAAATATTGGACAACGAGGAAGATACAAGCTCAGGATCTTTTACCGAACAGGAACTTGTTTCCATTGATTTGATGGAGTATCTAACCGCACATATTGATTTTTTTCCTCGGGTGCTACTCATCTTTGACAAATTTCAAAGTGTTACTTGCAAATGTTTACAGCTTCATCGGCGGCGATTATCTGGCCAAAACAATGAAAATAGAAATTTTAGCAACAATGGCACTTTTGTCACTACTAGCGACAGGTATTCTCTTTCAAAAAAATTGACACCAGCGATCAATAGGGCAATTGATAAATATGTCAAGGGAGGTACAATAGGTTTAGCTAAGACAGAGTGTTGCAGGTACACCTTTCGGCTCTTGTTGTTTTGTGGGGGGCAAATTGCCTTTGAATTTAAAACGATAGAAGCTAATTTAATTCTGACTACTAGCTCGTATGAAGAAAAATCATTTTTGCTGGATATCCTTAACACATTCCAGACCTATGCTGAAAGCTTGAGTGGATTCTTAACGTTTTTATCAGAACCTTTAAAAGGCAAAGGAAATGCAATAGCAATAATGGGTAC
The DNA here is from genome assembly GCF_030384665.1 of Lodderomyces elongisporus. Taxonomy (NCBI): domain Eukaryota; kingdom Fungi; phylum Ascomycota; class Pichiomycetes; order Serinales; family Debaryomycetaceae; genus Lodderomyces; species Lodderomyces elongisporus. The sequence goes on along the minus strand of NC_083676.1, from coordinate 305,550 downwards.
GCACAGAGATGAGTTTGAAAAATTGGACGAATTATTGAAGCAGCTGTTCCTTTACGTTTTGGAGTGTGAAACAAGTTTGGACTTGGAGGAAGAAATGATTTCGTTGAAGACGAGTCGATTAAGCAGGTGATTCGAACAATTAAAGGGAAAGAACATTCAATACGTAGCTACATCATGGCATCATTGTCTATTAATATGGGAGAGCGGGGAGCTGAATATGGGGGGGGGGGGGTTTGTTTTCCAACCCTCTAATATACGACGATAATAACTTATTATATTTTACTAATCCGTTCTATTTAATATTTAATTAATTATTTAATTTAATTTTTTTCTTTTATTTTTGGTTATTTTATTTTGAACATCATTTTAAGCAAGTATTGACGAGGGAAGACCAAATAAGATAGATTGGACATTCCCATTTTCCTTTCCTTCTAACAATTTTGACAACTGCCAGGACCATATGAAAAAATTATTTCCTTTTTTTGATGTTGTTATTTGTTCTTTATTTTTTGGAAAAAGAAAAGAAGGGCATGTTTTACATATTGAACAAATAAGGACTAATATTGGCCGTACCGTGATTTTGAATGAAACCATTTTTGTGCTGTAAGTTATATATTTCATCCCTTACAAGACTACGAGTTGAAACCAAATAATCACTAGTACGATGAATGTTTTATTTTGCTATCTTTTCTATTATTTGTATTTCTATTCCCATACTCATCTATAAATATATGTATATATATATATATATATATATAACAAAGTAATTATCTATAACAATGGTCTATATTTGTCACAAACATCGTCTACTAATTTTTTCAACTCGTTTTTTCTTTGTTCGGTACACCATGATCCATTGATACCATTCAAACTAATCTGTCTCCACTGTTCCAATCCGAATCCAAATCTGGTGTGAACGGCAATGTAATTGTCCAATATGTAACCACCGAAATAAGCAGGATCATCAGAGTTGAGTGAAAATGGTATATTTTGTTCAAAGTACAAGTCAATTGGTAATTCTGCAACGTCTTTGACAACTTGGAGTTTGACATTTGACAAGGGACAAAGTGAAAGCATAATTTGGTTTTCACTCAAGTGTTTCATCAATGCTTCATTTTGTTGTGCATTAACACCATGGTCGATTCTGGTTGTATTTAAGGAGTTGAGGGCTCCATTGATATAGGTATAATCGCCTTCTTCTCCGGCATGTGCAGTTAATCCGACATCAGGAAATTTCTCTTTCAAGGTCTTGTAACACTCAGCAAACAATTCGGGTGGAAAAGGTTTTTCACTAGAGTCCAAACCCAATCCGTGAATGGTTCCCTTTTCATAATGCTTAGAAGCCAATTCAATGGTTTTTAAACCATCTTCGCTTGGTAAATGTCTTAAAAGACACATGATTAATTTATTGGTGGTGCCGAATTTTTCAGTGGCGTACTTGCATGCACGGTTGAATCCATGCACAACAGCATCCATATCGATACCACGTTCCAAGTGTCCTTGTGGGTCAAAAAATACCTCCGAGTGTAAACATCCATCGGAGTGTGCTTTTTCAAAATATGCCATTGCCAAATCATAAAAGTCATCCTCGGTGATGAGAACACTCATACCGATGTAGTAGTGGTCAAGAAAATCTTGCAAATCAGCAAAGTTGTTGTACCGAGTAATGCAATCTTCAACAGATTTGGGGAAACTATCAGGGAGTGTGATTTTGTTTCTCTTGGCTAATTTAAACAAGAGATCAGGCTCAAGTGTTCCTTCGAGATGAACGTGGTGTTCACATTTTGGAAGCTCACGAAGGAAACTGGTCATGTGCTCATTGCAGTCAAATCTCGTCATTTTTGTTTGAATATGAAGGAGTGAAGGAATAAGAAAATGTGGGATAAGAAATAAGAAAAGCAAGGAAACGATGCAATAACCAATTCGAAGTAGTCAAGAAAACCCACTGTTTCAATGATTAAGAAAATACATGGTACCATACAGTCAAATTTTTCTCTATTCTTTTTTTTTTTTCATTTATTTATTCAACCTTATCTCTTCTTTCTTCAGATGAGCTTTACCATCTTGCAAACAAAGCCATCAAATCAGTACTTGAAACAACGCATAATGGCTTAAATAAAAGGCATTCCAAGTGAGAAACTCAGCTTGTTTTTTTTTTTAATTTTTTAATTTTTTCATTTTTTCATTTTTTTTTGTCAACATACTAACTCGATGAGTATCTTCTTTTTCAGCTTGTAATGTTTATAAAGTCATCTAAGTTCATCTGGGTCTATAACTTTTTGTTTACAATGGGTACTTTTAGCGAAACAAAACAAGATAAATGCCAAAAGTACCGAGAAATATACAACGAGTGAGCTGGTGAGGTTAATACTATACTACAGTTTACGCTTGTTGAGATCTCAGCTGCAAGAGAAATATCGGACTGCGCGTAAATTATTATTACAAATGAGATCTTTTGTCGCTTCCGGCGGAACGTTTTCCTGCATAATTATACATTACTCCTATGTTCGCCCATTCGCTTGGACTCTATAGTAGAAAGATATTTTGCAATACAAAATCACTCACAAAACCTGGCATCCAATTGTGCTCAAGTACAATTTTAATAGTAGACTTCAACACATTAACACATATTACTATAAAAATATAATTATGTGATTATATAATTATATGCATTTACTTACCTAGCTAATATGTTTGTTTATAGGTTTTTGTTCAATTTTTGGTCTGCCCAGTTTGGCAACACAAAGGCAGCCTCGTGGATTTGTTTGTTGTAGTATTTCAAGTTCTTAGCAACAAACTCGTCGTCCCATTCGAATCTGAGTGGTTTTTTCACGTTGGCGTTTGCATCTTTTGAACAAACCATGAAACCAATTGATCCAGATGGGTATGTTGGGATCATGGTGTAGGCGTATTCAACAACTGGGAAAATATCTGAACAATCTTTCTTTAATTTGGAAATAATGTCCATGTGGATCCACATGTTTTCGGCTTGTGTGGTGATGACACCCTTTTCAGTCAATGCATTCTTCAACAACTCAAAGTATGGCTTTTGGAACAAAGACTCTGCTGGACCTTCTGGGTCTGAAGAATCAGTGATAATAACGTCGAATTGGTTCTTGTACTCCTCTAAGAATTTGAATCCGTCACCAATGTGCACTTTGGTTCTTGGGTCTTGGTAAGAAACAGCCATGTCTGGCAAGTACTTCTTGGATACTTCAATAACAGTTTCGTCAATGTCGCACAACCATGCTTCTTCAATTGAGCTGTGTTTCAAGATTTCTCTCAAAACACCACCATCACCACCTCCAATGACCAATGCCTTCTTTGGGTTTGGGTGGGAGTTCATGGCCAAGTGAGTGATCATTTCTTGGTATGAAAATTCGTCACGCTCAGTGACTTGGATACAGTTGTCCAAAACCAAAACGTTACCATATGTCTTGGACTTGAATACAAGGACATCTTGGTATTTGGATTTCTCAACGTGGAGAACTTTGTCCACTTCCAAGGACATGGCTTGACCTGGCCACATAGTGGCTGATTTCTCAGCAAACCAACCATCTTGGATTGAAGGGTGTGATAATTCTTGAGCCATTCTGCCTTTATTAAGTTATTGACGTTTCTTTTGCTATTTCCTTTTTGCAAACTAGTGATTGGATTTAAAATACCACAAGGTTTGAGCTGAGAAGGGTGGATTGTGAAATGTTAAAAAAAAAAAGAAAATGAAGAAAATTGAAAAAGAAAAAGAATAAAAAGAATGAAAAAAACGAAAAAAAAATTTTTCCCCTTTAGCAATAGTATACTTTGGAACCAGTGACTGAGAACACCTTATCTTCTGAGCATGCGATTCACACCTTGGGAAAAATATCCAAAATTTTTCAAAACGGAGTCAAAAAGTTGCACAAAAATGGAGTTGCAATAATAACACCAAAAAAAAAAAAAAATTTTGAAAAGAAAAGAAAAAAAAATTACATACATACAAATCTAGGTATGTATATAATTTTTATTTATTTATTGAGACGGGGGGCGTGGGGCAAAACTTGACTGAATAAAGAGCCTTTATTAAATTCTTTAACTCTGACCTTCTGCAACAATTGTTGAGCCAATTGACATATTTGTCCAGTTATTCAAATGAAACTAGAAAGATGAGACAAACACTTGGTGCCAAATACTCCTTGCTAAGGACTGATGAATATGTGATAAAGCTCCTCACCGCCATTAACTGTTTTCTTTGTTTTTCAGTAACTCTTTTTCTGTTTTTTTTTTTTTGTTACTGCTTTGTTTTTAAGACGAGCAGAACAAAGATGCCTTGTTAATACAATCTAAGTTTATCAGACTGGTAAAATAATAAAGGTATTTGAATTATTTTCCGTATGCTATAGTACAATGTTATTGAGTTCCATACTGACAATTGTGCTGTATTCGTTGATGTTGGTGTTGATGTTGGTGCCGATGCTGATTCCTTTTTATTTTTTTGCAGCACTTTTGTAGTAACACTTTGAAAACACTAGCAGTTACTTCGTGCGATCGATATAACCACCTCGGAATTTGCCTAGCTCTGTAGAAGCATTTGTTTTCACTTTTGTGTTTCTTTCTCTCTCTTTCTTTCTTTCTTTCTCATTTTCACCTTTTTCTCTTTTTTCCTCCAACTTTTTTTAATTCTTTTTTAATGGTTTTTTTTTTCCAACTCCAAACTAGTACATTTAAAGACCTTTGACTACTAAAAAAAACACATTGCAGGTACCTTAAATAATCCCAAATGTCTTCTTCTACACAACCAGCACAGACTTCAGCTAGCCCGTCTAAAATCACATTGTCTGCAGATTCGCAACTCAACGGGTTTGAATGGTGGAGAAGATCACTTCAATACCAAACCGGTCTTGGTCTAACACCTTCTGAGAAAGCACAATACGAATACGATTATTTCCATCGGAATCTTGATGAAAAATGCGATACCTGTAAGGATCACTTGAAATGGGTTCTTGCATACTCGCCATCTGTACGATTTATGATGGATCACATCCAGAAACTCAATAAATCAAATGAACCAGTACCAAGAAACAAAATTGTGTGTCAAACATGTGATTTCACCAAGGGTGGAGGATTTGATCCAAACCATGGAATAGTCTTGTGCTCCAATTACATCCGTTCCAAATGGCAACTCGAAGACATTTTGGCACACGAATTAGTCCATGTGTATGACTATATGAAATTTAATGTTAATATGCTGGATTTGAGACAACATGCGTGTACCGAGATCCGAGCATCGATGCTTAGTGGAGAATGTAGGGTATGGAATGAAATGAAAAAAACCGGGATGGGGAACTTTGGTAAAAAATTCCAAGAATGTATACGAAGAAGAGCCGTGTTGTCTGTAGAGGCAAACCCAGTATGCAAGAGCCGAGAAGAAGCAGAGAAGGCTGTTGATGTTGTTTGGAAAAGTTGCTTCAACGACACCAGACCTTTTGAACGTGTATATAGATAGATTTGGTAATTTTTTTTTGCTTTGGGCCTTTCTTCTTTTTTCTTTTTGGGTTTTATTTATTAATAGTTTGAATAAATTACAAAAGTTGATAAACAAGGCACCAATTGAGGTTCGTACAATGATCTCCGCGACTGACAAGGTCTGTTGTTGCCGTTGTTGCTTATGAGTCGCCACATGCTTCAATAAATAGTAAAAAAAAATTAAAACAATTACAAATGAATAATGAATAATGAATAATCAAAAGTAATAAAGGTTCATAGTTGCGGAATTACTAGCACATGGTAAAGTGAATTGCATAAACAGTTTTTTTTTTAAAAAAAAAGCAGAGTGGTAAAAAAAAAAACTAAACAAAGAACAAAAGTATTTTCTCTACCTATAGTAAGGCAAATAAAAAACAAAATACCAAAAAAAAAACTATATAGAAATTGTTGAAGCAAGCTAATCCTAGTTGGACCAGAACTCAGTCAAGTTGCCGCCGGCGCCATTATAAGCCAAAATATTTGGCGAGCCTTGTACATCGGTCAAAACACCCTTTGTACCATACTTAAGCAATCTCTTTTTCAAATCAGCAGGCTCAACCAAGGTGTAATATTCTGAAGTTTGTTCTGGTTGTAAGGACAAATAATATGAAAGCAACCCAGCAACATGTGGTGCAGCCATTGATGTTCCAGACATCGCTGTATGGTCAGACCAAATATAGGTACTGTCGATGTTTTCACCTGGTGCAATGATATCAACACAAGTTCCCCAATTGGAAAATGAGGCTCTTGCATCTACAATGCTACTTGCACCAACGGTTATTGGTCCATCGGCTTTTGCTGGAGAGTAGTCGCATGCATCAGCATTATCGTTACCAGCGGCAACAGCGACATGGACACCTGCACGAACAGCAGCATTGACGGCAAGATCCAAAGCATCTGAAGCGCCTCCACCAAGAGACATATTAATAACCGAACCTTTGAAACCCTTCTTTTTGGTTCTAACATCGTTTTGATGTTGATTAACAACATACTCGATACCTTTAAGGATATCTGAGGTCGAGCCTGCGCCAAGTAAATTCATTACACCGACAGCAACAAGGTCGACTGATTTGGCAATACCATAGGTTTTTGATCCAATAATACCAGCACAATGGGTTCCATGGCCGTTGCCATCTTTCTTAATTTTGGGGAAAGCAACTGCTTCACCCCAGACTGCTCTTCCCTCAAAATCTTCATGTTCAACCATGATTCCGGTATCAACAACGTAAGCAACAACACCTTTACCACCTTCATTGTCAAAGAGATATTTCAGGTCAGAATCAGCACCACCACCACCAGTGAGATTTTCACGGCGACTGATTCTGGAAATACCCCAAGGTGCATTTTTTTGCACGTCAAACTCATTAACTTTGAAGATTGAATCTTCCTCGACAAAATCCACATCGGGGTTTTGCATAACTCGTTGAATCATATCCTTTGTGAAATAGCCCATGTAGCCAGAAATAAAGTTGTCAACTTGGAAAAACTCCAAGGCCTTCATAAGTTGAGGCTTGGAGTTGGAGAATACACCAGCGGACTCGGTTGCAGCTGTCATCATGGTTGCGTATTCATTCGAGACCCAATTTGTATGTTGCATAAGAGTTGACTTGGACAAGCCGTCTTTCAAAACAACAATGTAATGGTCTGGGACAATTTTCTTAAACTTGTTAGAGATTAATTTTGCCTTGTATTCTTCATAATTTACTTCATCTTGTTTCAAATATGTTTGTTTATTATTCGATTGGAAGGGAAGATAATTGATCAAGCTAAAAAGCGAGTCAAATCCTGGCAAAAGTAAGGCATGTGATGCAGTAGCAAATAGTAAGAATGTGGTATATACGGCTGAGGTTGGCAACATAGTTTGTAGATGTTTGATACAGTGATGCCAGTACTCAGACGTTGATGATTAAAAAAGGAGGTATCGAGAAAGAAAGAGAATGGAGAAAGAGAAAGGGAAATGCGGAGGGCAATTTTCTTTTTTCTTTTTTTTTTTGTTAATTTTTTTGAGTATTGTGATATATATCTAAAGGGAGTGCGAGTATCGGTGCGAATGCGAGATAAGGAAATTCTGTTGATGATAAACGAAAAAAAAAAATATAATATATATATATTGAGTTTATGTACTTTGGTAGTGGAACCAAAATTATTGGTGACATCTTCCCACTTACAATTTCCAGCCACTTCTTCTTGCATCTCCTCTCTACCACTGTTTTTCTTTCTTTTTTTATTTTCAAAAGTTCAATTTGCACATTTCTTTTCATTCTTAAAAGTTTTTTTGCTTTTAATTCTTATTTTCAGGATGTATATATATATATATATATATATTACTTTTTCTCAACTTTCACTGGTTAGCATAATCTGATCTTTATATTATGCTTTACAGTAAGGAAACCAACGTGTTCCATTATGTTTGAATGAAACAAAAGAAAAAGAAGAAAAAGAAGAAGAATTTCTTAGTCTGCAATTTCCTCTGTCTCTCTCAATCCTTTTATTCTTCTTTCCTTCTATTTCGAACTTGATGATATCTTAAATAATTTAAGATAATGAAAAATGAAAAATGAAGGAAGAGAAAAGAAAAAGGTGAAATGCTAAAGCATTATAAAATTCAAGTTTCTATAAAATCTAAAACATGTAACAAATAAATTCTATTATTCGTCTATAATCTTTTGGCTATTATTCCCATCTCTCAACTTATACATTTGCCCATTCATCGGTCTTGTGGAACTGGATACTTTAAGCATCACCATCCTTGTACAAGGTTGGATCAACTCCTCCCCAGGTCAAAACTTCTTTGGAGTCTGGTTTGTTCAATGCCTCAAGCAAGTCCACATCCAAATCAATCTTGCCAAGCCTTACAGTCTCTTCTAACCCATCATTCTCTTTTACTGCTTCTGGCAAAATGTCCAAATTTTCCTTGATACGTTTAGGATTTTCCGTTTTAACCAATACGATGAATCCTTGCAAATACGACCATTTCAAAAGTAACTCAATGGGTGAAATGTTGTACTTCTTGGCAAGATCCAACAACCAAGGATCCTTGAGCTTTTGGCCCTGAGTCAATGGAGAATACGCCTCAACCAAGATATCGTGTTCGTACAAATACTTTCTCAATTCTAATCTTGGTAACCAAGGGTGCAATTCCAACTGATTAATGACTGGATTGACCAATAAACCATCCTAGTTAAACAATTCTTCCAAGTGGTCAACTCCATAGTTTGACACACCAATAGAGTGGACGTTCAAAGTATCATTATTGGGGTTCGCTACAAATTCTTGCAATGCCTTGTATGTGCCCAATCTTTTTTCCTTTGAGGTTTTCGGCGAGTGTATTAAGATCAAATCGACATAATCAATGTATTGCTTCACTTCTTGACTGATCAACTCAACAGCCTTTTTCGTCTCTTCGTAACCTTGGTTGTTATTGCCAATCTTTGTGGTGAACCAGATATCTTCCCTCTTGACATCAGGGTAATCTTTTAAAAACTTGGCAACACCTTGGGCAGCTTCTCCTTGGTTCTTATAAACAATTGCTGTGTCGATATGACGATAACCATCTTTCAATGCTTGGTAAACCAAGTCGCTGGTCTTTTTGTTGTCAATTAAATAAGTTCCGAATCCAGCAACCGGAATGTAGAGTCCATTGTTGAGCTTGTACTTGGATTCCTTAGTTAGTTGAATTGCAGAAGTTAAGTTGGACATTTTAGATATCTAGTTGAATTTTCAATTGTTTAAGAAAAAGATATAGATGGACTGAAAAGAAGAATTGAAAAGATTAAAAAAAGTAAAGAAAGAAAGAAAAAAAAAAGAATTTGGAAAGTTAAAAGTGAAATGCAGAATTTCGAAACATGAGTGATGATGGCGAAAAGTGTGGTTGTTTAGTCTAATTGTTGTCGTCGAAAATGGTTGCTAAATAATAATCTGTGGATATCTCCTTTTCTTAATAAAGATCGCGCTTGACACGTGACCTTCTTTGCGGGTAAAGCAATAGTTACAGAAACACTTTAAACATATCCTGCATATAAATATATATATATAAATATATATATATAAATATATATATATAAATATATATATATATGTACACACCAGTGTCCCAAAATCTATGGTAATGTCTCAAGCTTGATAAGAAACCCTCGGAAATGCGTCACAACAAAACAGGTGCATAGAAGTCACACTCTTGAAAACTAAATACGGCGATAAATACTTGTATACTACTAGATAAGACTCAATAATTCGTCTACTTCATACATTACATCCAACACCATCTGCATTTTTATCCAAAAGACAACGCAAAAAATCATCCAAACCACCCAACTTATTTCGAATTAAGCTTGTTTCTGCAACTTTTTGCATATAATATTCAATCATCTTGCTGTTTAAAAAATAAATGTCGTCAAGAAAGAAAACATTGCTCAAAGTGATTATCCTAGGCGACTCTGGTGTCGGTAAAACCTCACTTATGCAACAATTTGTCAATAACAAATTCAGTCAGCAATATAAAGCAACCATTGGTGCTGATTTCCTCACCAAGGAAATACCTATTGACAATAATAAATCAGTCACATTACAGATATGGGATACCGCTGGGCAAGAGAGATTTCAAAGTCTTGGTGTTGCTTTCTATAGAGGTGCTGATTGCTGTGTATTGTGCTTTGATGTGACAAATGAAAAATCATTGAATAACCTCACGAGTTGGAAAGATGAGTTTCTTGTCCAGCTGAATGTCTCAAATCCACAAGATTTTCCCTTTATTATCATTGGCAACAAGATTGACGTGGATGATTCAAAAAAGATTCCTAGTTTACAAAAGAAACTTCATAATATCACACATAATCAATTAGGTGGATTGAATTACCCAGTGTTTGAAACAAGTGCGAAGGACTCCGTCAATGTTGAAGCAGCATTTGAGGTTGTAGCCAAGATGGCATTACAACAAGAAGAATTGAATGCTGCTAACGCTGATTTAAATGATAATTATAATGATGCAATCAATATTCATTTAGAGTCAGAATCCAGCACCTGTGGCTGTTAAAAGATTTAGATGTTATACAACCATTGAGTTTTATTCTTTTTTTTCTTGCCTTACTATTTCTCTATTTGTTGGTAAAATCTTCAATTCATATAGAATCACCATTTCAATGATATTAATAAATGTCTTATTTGTAAAGTAAAGGTTTATTTTGTAAAAGGTAAAAAAAAACAAAATCTAGTTTAAATATAATACATCTCTAATCTATACTACTTGCTATTGATACACATACAAAGACCTTTGAGAAGAAGGTCAAGAAGTTGATTACCTGTTTTGAAGTTTTGGTTTTGGTTTTGGTTTTGGTGGTGTTGTTGCTGGTATTGCAGCTGTTGTTGTTGTTGTTGTTGTTGGTGTTGTTGTTGGTAGTGAGGCTGGTTATTTCCATGATAGGCTTGTTGTGGTTGTGTAATAGTTCCCGATCCCCACCCGGTCGGTATATTCGAGGCATCCTCCCCATTCAACTCAATAATCATGACACCACTATTCTTTGGGTCAATGTAATGCTTCAAACGAGTCTCGTCACAAAGCTGATCGACCGCGGGTTTCAACTTGGCTATACCATTCTGTGAGTGCAACCCCTTTCCAACAATGACCTTTAAGTGACTCTGGTTTGTTGATATAGCTTGCTTTAAGCGAACTTTCAATATCCATTCCGCTTCTTTCACATATAGTCCATGCAAGTCAATCTCATCCGCTGCAGAGTCGGCATTGTTTTCGCGAAAGACATACTCGGCAGCTTGTTGACTATACTGTTCAGCTTGGGCCAAGGCCTTTTTCAGCTCTTCACTCAACTCGTGTGCTCTTTGACCATCTTTTTGCTTATATGCAGCTTGTGATTGTTGGCTCAACGCATTTCTTTTCTTGTAATACTCATCGGCCTTGGCACGCAATCTTTTGTATTCAGAGTCTGTCGCATGATTGTAGTCACGTTCGTTGTCGTTGGATAACTTGACACCACGGTCAAGCACGTCGGTCATGGTAAAGCAAGTATTAAAAAAAAAAAAGAAACAAAAAAAAAGAAGGAGAAAGAAAAGAAACGGGGGTGGGAAATTAAAAGGGGTCAGCACAAAACAGGTTCAAGTGAACAAGTGATGGGCTGAGAGCTTGTTTCTAGTTTTGTTGTTGTTCCTCTACTCTGTTTGTTCTTTTTTTTTTTTTTTGGTTCCTAGACCACATAGTGAATTATATAAAACATGAAATTTTAATTTTGTGTGAGGTTACACGTCGTTTCAGGTTGTTTATGCGGCTTGAGCCACGATAATTGTGAAAGCTTCTTGAAAAGAGATTTAGAAAAATAAATAATAAAAAAGGCACCTCCGTTAAGCCTCTTCACGTGTCTTTTTAGAAGTTTCTATCCTCCACAGCTTCTAGTTCGGTTTCTTTTATTTATTTTTTTGCTTTCCTTCTCCAATCCTACGAATGAATAAAATGAAGAAGAAAGTGAAAAAAAAATAAAGAACAAAAGAGTATGGACCCATAAAGTCTTTATTTTTACTCTTTAGTTTGTTTTATTCACGAATTATTGACATTGGTCATTCTTTGTATAAGCTTTAACTTTCGTTAAAAAACTACCTTTTTTGATTGTATTTATTTTTGCTAATTTTTATTTTGTTTCTATTATTTTTTTATTATTATTTTATTTTTATTTTATTCGAATTAATTTTTTGTCAAACTTTGCAACCAAATTCTGGAATTAAATATAGGCATCATTAAAATTTACATTTGACCACAGACTATAAACATTACTCTTTTGAATTAAGATTCAGACCAGCACAATGGTTTTACCCAGTTCAACTCAACCACACGTATCAAATGATCCTAACATAAAGGAAACAAAAACCACGTCAAACAAGAGCGAGATACATTTGGCAAAGGGAGAACACAGGTTCAAGTCTTGGTTGAAAAAGGGAGTTGTTGAACGGCCAGTAAATAATTTACCTTCTACAGAACCAAATCCAGATCCAGCAAAAGAGGATGTTACTGATAAATCAATGAGAATTAAAGAAGAAAGAGAAGCAAAAGATGAAAATGATGAAAGAGAAAGACAAATGGACAAAACTGATTCTAAAGCTCAAATAGCACCTTTGAACGTCAAAAAGAGATCAAACTGGTTTAGGAAATCGAGATCATCGACAAACGTACCATCAGACTCAAACACATTACCATTAACCAGTACAAGTAACCCTACATTTGAAAAGGAAAAAGATTCAATTGTTGAAAGAACAACACTCCAGACAGTTCCAAGATCTCGCAGTTGGTTTTCCAATACATGGAACAAGTCAACCACGATATTGACTCAAGTAAACTCTAGTTCAAGTGAAGATTCCGAACCAGTGGAATTGCTTTCCACGGAATCTGCCAACAATTTAAGCTCCATCGATACTTTGATAAAAAGACTTGAAGAAGATGAGAATATCCCCATAGTAATTGGAAACTACTTTGGTGAACCAATATTCAAAAAGAATATTTTTGAATCAACGATTTTCCAAGCCCAACTTGGGAAGTTTTATAGCTTTGATAAATTCGACGAAGCAGCATATTTCTCATGGAATATTTGGAATATTGACGAATGTGGGAAAAAGAAAATTACAAGATTCATTGAGTGCAAGTCGGATTTTGTTGATTTTTTTCGTCATTTCAATTACGAAAAAGTATTCATTATGAGGACGAGCTTAGTACCTAATTATAATCTGTTCCACAACGGGTATTTGGTGAAATTGAAGCTTCTACACGGAAGAACCATTACTAATGCAGAGTTAGGTCTTTATTTGTTTATGAAATGTTGCAAAAATTCAATTTTAAATAATGTTCCTCATATTGCATTGAATATCAACGTATGTGGCTATACATATACTCGGAGAAAGTCAATGACGCTGATAACTTTATGGATCCACCCTATTTTGAGCATGTCGTTTGATATAACAAACCAAGTTAAATTACTAATTCAGCTGCTCAACTTTGGAATCAAATTGAACAAGATCACATTGGTTGATATAAATAATAACTCTAAAACTTTGATCAACCCGAAGGTAGACTAACTAATATGTTAGATTCTTTGAAATTAAAAAAAAAAAAAAGAGGGAAGGCTAAAAAGCTAATTGAAAATAAAATAACTACCAAGAAGAGGAAAAAAAACAAAGGAAAAAACAAAGGAAAAAACAAAGAAAAAAACAAAGTTGCTAATTTTCAAATGTGGAATTCTGTCTTGTTCATCATCGACAAAAGAAAAATGAAGTTCCCAATATCTACAAATTTATAAAATATATACTTTTTCCACACATTTGTGTATAAATGTATAAATACACAAATGTGTAAATGCTCTCTATTTTTGCAACTGGTTTAGTTTGTGCATATCTGGTAGCTTTTCGTGTGTGTTTTGAAAAAAAAATTATATATATATATATATACATGTATATACATATACATATTTGAGTTCAAAATTTTGTGCGTACGTTTTGCATCTTCGATGGAGCTCTAGTTTTATTAGGATCAGTTACCCTTGCAAATGTGTGGAATCTTGCTACGAGTCTCTAAAGAGCCTATAAAGAAACCATTATGTATACCACAGCCAATACAAACTCTGCAAGGTAGTTCAGACCTTTCTAGCGAGATATGGGATACAACAGATCCCGATGTCATCAAAACGTTTTTGCAACAAGGTGAAAAGTTACGTCCCTTGTCACCACAACAAGTCCGCAAACTCAACAGTCTCGACGAGCTCCGAGATCTAACCAAACAATTAGCAAAAGTTAAAAATAATGTTAAGCTTCTGCAGGAGGTAAAAGAGGATCAAGTAAGAAATATACAAGACCAAATAGATGATATTTCAAGAGAGGACGAGGACAACTACGACGACAAAAACCACCACCACACAGACGTCAACAAGCATGGGTCGAAAAACAAAGAAGAAAAGGAGGATCGAGAAGACAAGGAGATGGAATCGCTTATATACAAAACCTCTAATCGAGGACCAAACTATTTAAACTACACTCAATTCAAAATTGATGACAACTATTATTTTCAATCTTTTTCAGCTATATTATCTCTTCGACAACCCTTCACCAAACAGCCCATTTTCAAAGACGAGTTTGTACTTCAATTTAATGGAGAATTGTACAATTCCGAGTGCTTAGAAACAAACGATACACAATATATTATCGACTTGTTGCATTCAAAGATAAAAAGTAATAAGGACAGAAAATCTGCTATACTAAACACGCTAAAGGAGTTGAGTGGCGAATGGGCTATTATATTGGTGGATTTACGTGAATGCAGAGTTTATTTTGGTAGAGATCCGATTGGGAAGAGGTCGCTTTGTTATAAGGTGAGTTACGACAGTAATAGAATCAAGGAGGGGCAACAACAACAACAACAACAACAACAACAACAACAACAGCAGGAAGAAGAAAACGAGAAAGAGGGTATAGAGATAATTATTAGTTCTAATTCAGGGATTGGATTTCTAGAATGCAAAAATGAGATTTATGAATACAGTTTGGCTCACAATTCTAAAGGATTGATTAGTCATAAGTTAAAAGAAGTAGCTAGACCAACTTTTGAATTACCGGATGAGCGAGTTGTCCTTGCAGAGTTGAAGAAACAGTTGAGGGCAGCAACCAAGATTCGTCAAGATTCTATCCATCCACTTACACATTTACCAAACGAAAGTGCTCTTGCAGTGCTTTTTAGTGGCGGGTTAGACTGCACAATTGTAGCAAGACTCATATGTGAACTTATCAACAATAGTAATGGCCACACATCGCTAGATTTGCTCACTGTAGGATTTGAAAATCCTCGGACTTTACAAGCTGCAGACTCTGGTCCTGATCGGAAATTGGCAATAAAGTCGTGGTTTCATTTATGCCACATGTTCCCTAAACTCAAGATCAACTTGGTTGAGATCAATGTCGATTACCAGAGCTGGCTATCACATAAGAGTAGAGTTAAGGAGTTAATGTATCCGTGCAATACAGAGATGGATTTGTCTATTGCGATTGCATTTTATTTTGCCTCATCAATCCTACCTGACCTCACAAGTGCTAAATGCCTTGCTAATGACAACGTCAGTTGGGAAGAATTTGTCAATAATCAGGAGAAGTATACCATCAAGCAGGAAAAGTATCTTTCTTCGGCCAAAGTGATGTTCAGCGGTCTTGGAGCTGATGAATTATTTGCAGGATACTCGAGGCACGAAGGTATTTTCAACAACATCAATGTTGACAATATCTCTGGTGATGAATCTAACTACATAGAGCTAGCGGAGTCATTAAATTATGATATTGAAATTATCCACCAAAGAAATTTGGGACGAGATGATCGAGTAATGAGCTGCTGGGGCAAAGAATTGCGATACCCGTACTTGGATGAAGATTTCATCAGTTGGGTGATTTCCACAATACCTCCGAATATGAAATTTAAATATTCGTTTGCAAAAGACAAAAAGGGCAAAAACAGGCTTGTGCCAATTAGAAAATATATCTTGAGAAAGTTGGCTGAAGAGTTGGGTATGTCCTGGGTATCACAGGAGTTGAAACGAGCTATCCAATTTGGTGCCAAAAGTGCAAAGTTGGAGATTGGGCAGAGCAAATCGAAGGGAACTGATTCATTATAACAGTTAGAGGAATTAAAAAGGGAGACGGGGTTGATATCGGTGATAATAATTGTAGAAGCTAGCAGTAAGTGAAAGAGAGAGAGAGAGAGAGAGAGAGAGAGAGTGTGTGTGTGTGTGTGTGCGAAAGTAAGAAAAGGGGGAATAAGTTATTCAAGAACAAGATTGTGAAAATAATGAGTTTTTTTAGAAGTTCATTAGGGATCAAGGACATTGCAAATCATTTCTTGTTGCATATAGACGATAATGGTCATTACCCAAGATGGAAAAAAATTTGAAGAACTTGGAGGGGAGTGCACGTGAAACTTTTTTTCTTTTATTTAATTTTTTCTTTCTCTTTATTATTTTTCCTTTCCCTTTTGTTTTTTTTCAAGTATAGAACATTCAGATAACCATCATATTTTTGCACCCATTATCTCCGACACATTACTTCCCCACATCCCATCCCCGAAACTTCCATTAGGATATACATTAAACTTTTAATACAAAAGAGTATAGAATACTACATGTACTACAGAAATGAATATCTACATCTATATATATATATATGGATTAAAGTCGTTGTCTGAAAATCACAATTTATCTCCTTCTGACAGTTTTTTTTTTCAACAGTCTTGATTAAGAAACAAAAGATAAAAATATTATAAATATAAAGGGCCACAACCTTACTTATACAAATATGACTACAAGATCTACCAATAGTTTAGGAATTCTTCAAAATGATTACTTGGCAGCACTAGTATTGGTGTTTGTTGGACTCATTGTCGTTGTGAAGAAAATGGATACAATTGTTGTTGAATTGCGAACATTGAATTCAAATTTGAATACCTTCAACAATTTGAACAGTTTGACCAATTAGAAAGGAATTCAAGCCTGTCATACATCAGGATATATATATATATATATATATATATATATAACAAAAAAAAAGACGAAAAAAGAAAGAAAGGACTATTGGAGCACTTCATAGTAGCAAAATCAATGGCTCAAAATAGTGTATTTTGAAGAGTACGAGAATGAATTAGAGCAAAGTTTATATAAACTGTGATTGCATGTTCTGTATAGAAAATATAAATAATATAGGACACGAGTCCCACTTGGTGCTTGAACTCCACTTTTCGCTTCTAATCTCTTACACTTTAGTTTCCCTCTCCGTTTTTCAACTCCTCTACCCATCTTGGTTCAACAATCAAAATCTCACACCAGCACCTTATATCCTCTTCATTCAACTCTTTTGTTTTCTCATCAACACCAAATACCTCACCTTTGACCCAACACTTTCTCCCTTGCTTTTTGACAACTTGACATTTGATACATATCCAATTATTAACCAATGTGGGTTTCTTGTAATTGATGTTCAAGTTGGCCGTAACTCCTCTTCTACTGGGGAAGCTTAAGAATGCCAAACGGCACGTGATCTCATCAAGAAGTGTAGCTAATAATCCACCATGGATTATCCCCCTGTGACCAGAGAGTTGGTCTCCCAAGTGAAGATACGTAATAGAAAAATTCGATTGTGGACGCGAGGACGTAGACTCAGGGGTGGATCCATTGGATTCAATGGTGGAGGGTGCGCCTTGTATTTCATTTGGCGGATTGGTCAAATACTCATCACTGATAAAGTACAATGTGGGCGATCTATATTCAATTTTGTCTTTACCAAAAAGCGTTAGCCCAGTCAAGTGAGGAAATAATCTTTCCTTGATATTATTGACCTCGGGATTTTCTGCACTAAAAAGTTTATGTTCGTCTTGGTGAGTTTTGTAGAGTGGGAAGGATGCAAGCTGGAGCTCGAGCATGTCATGGATGGGCAGATGATCTTCATCTATTGTATTGATTGCTTTCTGCACTGATGAAGTTTGGGTAGACGTGTTCGAAACTGTAGCTGAATTCTTTCCTTCTTCACTTTCGTTTGATGCATCTGAGGCAACAAGTATAGGACTAAATTCTCTGGTCATAATTTTGGCAAAATAGTAGTTAGCTTCTAAATAAGAAAAAAGAAAATGAAATGAAAACTTGAAAAATTTGAAAATTTGAAACCTAGAACACTAGATTGCAATTTGATCCAAAAGACAGTTGCTCTTATTTTTTGAAAAGGATAATACAAGGTTCAAAGTTTTGTCTATGGCCTAAAATTTGTCTTCTTGCACAAATCGTATCTCCTTTTTTTGCCTATTTCCTTCAACTTTAAACTTCTGAAATGAGTCAGATATAAACCTGATATTATTATTTTCAAAAAGAAATAACAATAAAAAAAAATTTCAAATAAAATAACTTGACAAGATATGATGCCTTTAAATGATTTTGATGTGCTTAGGTTTGAAATAAAATACGGTCATATACATATACAGATAAACATATATACAATTTTTATACCATCTATAAATCCAATTGTAAATCCAATTGTGATGATATACTTCCCTCTATGTTTATTTTTCGTGTGTGGGGTAATCTTTTTCCGCGGAACGTGAACATATTCGGATTTTCGGCATTTTTGCAAAGTGGGCACATTCTGTTTCTGTGAGAGAAGCCGTTGCAGATAAATACAACCAAGTTAAAATACAAAAAGAAGAAGAAAAATAACATTGAAAATAACATTGAAAATAACATTGAAAATAATAAAGAGCAACAACAGCAATAACAACACAAAATAAGAGATGAAATAAGGTAGACGAATGGTACACTTGAAAGAAATTAAATTCACGTATAAAGCATTCTTTTCGACCAGTACTTTTTTTTCGTTCCAGGACGAAAAATGATTAAGCGTCTATTGAAATATGGCACATTTGTATCTAGCTTCTTGAGCATTCGAACTACTACCAAACGTATTACTTTAATTTGACTTCTTTTTTTCATTATTAAAACCAAATGTAGATTATTCCAGGGGGGGGGGGCTTGACTTTAAAAAGACGCCAATTAAATTAAACACATTGTCAAGGTGTTAGTTTCTGTATAGTACTGTAGGTCATGCCTTATCAGCATTTTCAAAAATAACTAAAAAAATAATCAAAACTTGAACGTTTTTCTTTTCGAATGCCCATCCAATTTTTGCTATGATTCTTTTACTTCTTTTGGTTTTACTAAAAATAACTCAAACATTTATTTGTAAAGAAATATATAAACTGTAGGTTGCAAACGGTAAAACATTACCACTCTTTTTTTTTAATATAAAATACTGAAATACATGCAATCAATACTTCAAATAAATATTCAAAAAAAAAAGAAGAAACATAATTTAAAATGAAAATCTGAACAAATACCATCTTACTCTTGTCCAAATCCAACAGTTTCCTCGACTGCCAAACTCAACTTTTGCTTTAAACTTGCATAGTCAGCATATGGCGGTAAATCAACTCTATTGAAACATGTATGACTCTTTGGCAATTGATTAGGCTCTCCTGCCTTTTCGATTGTGAATCTTCTGGGACCATCACTACCTTGCAAATCCTTGAAACCATTCACTGGTATACGCGAAGTACCAGTGGTGAATTGTAATAATCTGGCTTTTTGTTCCGAGTCCCATTCATTAATACATTTCCAGAACCACTGTATTACTTGGTCTGATTCTTGGTATCCTCTATAATCTGTATGTTTCTTCCAATCCTCAACATCAATTTCGGCTAAACCACCAATGAGCAATTCCAATTCTCGCTCATCAAAAACATTCACAAGGTCCTGTGGAATGAGTTCATTGAATCCATCAATGAATGCACGGAACTGCTCTTCAACACGCTTACTGATTCTCCACTCGGTGATCAATTCGACATACTCCTGCTTGTTATCCTCGGTAACTTCAATATCTTTACCATTAGGTTTGAGGTCAACTTCCACTCTTTCACCAAATTTCTCTTCTTCAGTGCTAAACGTAAGATCCAAAATGTCTGTTATGTCATTGTCCAAAATCCACTTCAAAGATCTGTAAAACTCTGCATCCACACCTTCCATATCTTGAAGCATTGGTTTTTTATGTAGCATCATCTTGTACAATGCACCAACAAAGAATGCATCAAGGAAACGTCTGTGGAAAACACCCAATCCAACAACACGGCCAATGAATTTAAAGTAGTTCAAATGCTCAGGATTGATACCGGAGTTGGGGTTGATTTGTAAAGTATAGTTATCGTGGGAACTGTACTCAAACAAACAATAAAATGGATTAAACATATCGTGGGATAGAAGGAAAAAGAATTCACGTGAAACTCCACCGTAATCCAAACCTTCTTCACCATCGAATTTGATCATGAGTCTCTTCTTCAAATCTTCTGGTGTTTGTCTCATAATCTCTTGGTAACTATCCTCAAATATATGGTCTCTTCTCACCTTGATATGACATTGACCAGGCAAGATTCTCAATGCAGGTTGTGAACGGAAGTATATAACTTTCCTTCTAAAATCACGCTTATACTGTGGTACATTTTGGTCCAACGAAGAAGGCAATCTAGGATCGTCCCAAGTGGTTGTTTTCGTATTATGATCAACGAAATAAACTCTTGCAGTGTTTGTCAATCTCATTTCCCAACCAGAAGGTAAAGGTCCCAATTGACTCACTGGCTGTTGCTGGATCGTGGTGTTGGGGCCAAAAGTACGTATATATTGCTGTCTTCTTGGATCAACCCATGTCGTGGTTCTAGTATTGTGGTCAACAAAATAAGGTCTTCCTTCATTAGTGAATCGTTGCTCCCATCCTGATGGCAATTCACCTAAACCAGAAGTAGTTGCGCCCGATGCTGCCATTGACACAGCGGCTGCTGGGTTAACAGGACTATTAGCACCTGTAGCATTCACAGTGACATTGCCGCTAGTCACAGATGATCCACCTGGGGTGCTTGGTTGTTCTCCGGGCAATGTTCTACCACGATGCTGTCTTCTCTCTGCCTCTGTGGTGTCTTGTCTCTGTTGGCCTCTTTCAGTTTCACTTTGGTCCAATGCCGGTCTTTGCCACGTAGTGGTTCTTGAATTGTGGTCAACATAATAAGTTCTTCCAAAGTTATCAGTTCTTCTTTCCCATCCTGGAGGTAATCTACCATACTGGTCTTCAAATGACGAATATTGTCTATGTGCTGCTGCAGTTGCTGTCGAGCCTGGATCAGCAGCAGATGGTGCGCTGCCATGAGCATGGCCATTAGAAGTTCCTGTACCGGTAGCTGATGCGGTACCATTTGTTGCAGTTGATGCTCCTCCTCCTCCTCCTCCTACCGCAACAGTCGAGGAGGTGGAAGTTGTCGTTGAAGAGGCAGGAGGAAGCGATCTGCGGCCATTACTAGCACTGTGCGATGCTGTACTTGAAGAAGCAGCTCTACTAGAGCTATGTCCATTTCCATTTCCACTGTTACTGCCACTTCCACTGTTGTGGGATATAACTACTATTATTTTCCCACTAATTGCTACATTTTCCATCAGTTTCTTTAAATCCCTCGTAATGGTTTCTTCTGAGCTATTCAAGCCAAAGTTGATGACATCTCCAATTCTGATATTGACAACACCAAGGAATCCTTGGTCCTTCTTTTTAAACTTTTTCTGATCAAATACTTGGATAACGAGTATTGAGTCTTCCAATGCCTGGAAGTTGAAGGTTTCATTCCAATATGGGTTTAATGTCTTTTTCGCTGTCTTTGTAGTCTTTGTCTGTGATCCATCAACAGTGATGACTGCAAAGGGGTCTGGCTGTCTAAAAACATCTCTTTTGTAGAGTGACTCTGCAGCAACCACCTTAACACTGATTGTAGAAGTGTTTCTGGTCATAATAGTAGCAGGCACGTCGAACAATATTGGTATTTGATATTTCCCGTGCTGTGGAGACGTTCAAGCGATTGATGTCTTCCCCTTGACGTATGTGTATATGTCTGGTGGTGTGGTGTTGTGGTGTTGTGGTGTTGTGGTGTTGTGGTGTTGTGGTGTTGTGGTGTTGTGGTGTTGTGGTGTTGTGGTGTTGTGATGTATACGTGTATATATATATATATATATACTTTTATTCTTCTTTTGTCTGTATAGGTATTACCAAGAGACTAAGGTGCTAATGAGCTTTTGGGTTGTTCCGCTTGATGTGATTGCTGTAGTTGCTTTGCGACGGTTTCTATATTTAACCAGGTATTGAAATTGACAATCTTTCTCTTTCCCTTTCTCACTTACAAACAAACACTCACACACACTCTCGTTCTCTTTGACTCTTTAACTCTTTGTCGTTCTCTCTTTGTCTTTCTCTTGAGTATTTGACACTACTATTTGCTATATGCTAAATGCGGAATACTGACTGCTGAAGAAGCAGGAAAAAAATAGAAAAAAAACAGGGGAAAAAAAAAAAGAGAATCCAAAAGAAAGGAAGGAAAAGGATTTTAGGGGCGAGAAATCAACCTGGAGGATGGGTGATCTCCGTGTTGATTTGTCAAATTATCTTGAATAAAAGACAACAAATAGATCCAATTTTAATGAGAGGCTGAGTATTGAGTAAAAAAAAAAAAGAAAAATAGAAGGAAGAGTCTCTTCTTGAGAGGAAGATATGTTGTAATAGGTTTTGAGATGGAAGGAAGAAAGAAAATAGAGTAAAATTGATTTACTACATGCTTACTACATGCTTAGTATATGCTTACCACATACTTAGTAATGGAAAGAGTCACTACTCGGTTGTGTTTTTTTAATTTTATTTTTACATTTTTTTATTTTTATTTTTATTATTATTTTGCTCTTAATAAAATAAATGTGTAAAATATTCATAACTCTGGTCGTGTACTTTTGGTAAATTGAAATTATGGCTTTTTGTATTGCAATTTTGTTAAGTAATATCTCCCGTCTCTTAAACTACTTTAGTTAATATGTATTATATGTATATATATATTATATATTATTGTGGGCTTCTTACCCAAAATTAAGAAAAACAAATAGAGCAACTCAAAGGAAAAGAATTTAAAAAAAATAAAAATAAATAAAAACAAAAACATTTTAGCAGCCATTTTATCCGAAACAACTTCTATATTGCTTCTGCGTATATTAGTAAGAACTGGTGAGCCAATCAAACAAGTCTTTTTCATCATTCATGAGTAGTACCTTTTCTCTTTTGATCTCTTGATGCCTTTAACTCATTATTCGATTTAATTTAATTTTACTTAAACTTAAGATAATGTATCTTTCTTTTTTTGTACGTCCCCCCTCCCTCAACATCAGCTCAATTGATGACTAAAGTCAAAATGGTCCAACGACAGAAATACGTCCATATAGCTGGATTTTCTAAAATGGCTTCCCGATGAAGTCCTCCTAATGCCAATAGAAACATCTAGTATGGTATCATCATTTTTATCAGCACCACTATGGTCCTGACCCTGGCACAATCCATAGACTCCTCTTTTGTGACTATTGTGACTATTGTCACTCTTGTCACTCTTGTGCTCGTGTGGAATGTGTTCAACCACAGTAGCCATTGTCGATAATGTATCAACAGAACCAAGTGGTGACGCATAATTGTTATTTGGTGATCCTCTTGTAGACACATCTGAACCAGAACCTGCATTGGCATCAAAGCAAGACCCTAACCCTGAACCTGAAAAATCATTGCCAGGACTATCAAACGACAATGACGAAAAGTCAAAATCATCTAATGACATCACTTCAATCGAATCATGGTTGAATTTGGGTGATGGCGTGCTAATGTCGGGTGGATACTTGAACTCATCTGCAACCTCTTGTTCTTCTTCTTGTTCTTCTTCTTCTTCCTTTCCATAATTCCCACTATCTTTGTAATCAAAGACTTCCTCAACTTCTGTTTCTGAACCAGAACCAGAAGTTGAATTGATTGAAAATATTCTTGTATTAGCTTCGCTTGAAACTAGAGGCTTATTCATTGATGGTTTCCTCGAAATCACTAGTGGCTTTTCAGAATCACTAAGGCTCACAAATGATGATGATGCTGATGATGATCTAATCTCTGAATCCAGATTCAGACTCAAGTTTATATCTAACTTGTCATTAGCGGCCTCAATTTCCCTTAGGAGAGAGTCAAGATCTTGCTGCGTATAGTACATCTTGGAATCGTCAATATCCAACTTGACCGCTTCCTTCACTCTCGAATGCACTCCCAAAAACGACGAACCATCAATAGACAAGATCTTTACATCCTCTTCACCATCCTTGTCACCAACTGCAAGGGAACACATACTAGCTATGTTTGAGTTTGATGCAGGTAATATAGTACCACATTGTCTTTGGTTAACATCCACACTAGCTTCTGCACTTGGATTCAGACTCACATTTCCCCTTTTGACACTATCCCAGCCCTGTCTCAATCCACAATTTAAATGTCCAACTTGATCCAAATTGATATCAGAAGTCAAGTCCCAATGTATGATATCGCCATTCTGGCCACCAGTGATTAAATCACCTTGGCTCCATTCCAAACTTGTCACTTTGAGCACGTTGCCAAACCTACTACTAAAACCAGTATTGCTGGCATTGGTGCTATGGCAATTGAGTGTTGCAAAGTAGTCTTGCTTTCTGATATCCCATAATCGAACAACACCATCCCCATGACCAGCAGCGAGAATATTAGTGTTTAAAGGATTCCATTTGATGATATTGGCAGATAGTTGCCTATAGTTTTTTATATTTTTTGCTGTTGCAGTCGCGGTTGCGGTTGCGGTTCCTGACAATGATACCGGTGACATGGGAATGCTAAACTTTGCAGTTCGAGTATCAAACAATGAGAGTCCAAACTTGCCGCATATACTCAACGTAGTGTTATTGTTTTGTAACGTATCAAAGTCACAGATACCAGAGATTTTGGTATAGGATAAAGGCGTGGGCCGTTGTTGCGACTCGGCATTCTGCATATCCCAATGAAACAAGTAATCGTTGTATATCGAGACCATTTCCTTGTTAGAATTAAAGAGGTCTAAGTTTGTAATTGGCGAGTTGAGACCAACATAATAATCATCATCTTGGCTGGTATTTTGACTTCTTCTCTTGATATACTTTCGGTGATTAAATCTTTTGCAGATCTCAGCCGAGGCTAACTCTTCATCGGGGTTAGGCTCATGAGTTGTGATTTCAGGAAGAAGCACTAAATGCGCATACCCTTTATTGTTACCAGTAACGATATAATTTTTTTCCATCTCTGGAGTGTTGTTGTCGTTGAGGTTAGAGTTGGAGTTGGAAGTATTTACCCACTTCATGGTGTTGATATTGGGCAAGCTGATTGTAGAATGATGTATTAGATGGTTTGATGTAACATTTAGCTCGTAAATAAATAGGTTATTCTCTCGATTTCCCGAGGAAATTGCCAAAAGTGTGTTTTCGTTAGCTGAAGCTAAAGTGTCTATGCCGGCATTGCCGTGTGAAGATGACTTGATACACATTGAGGTCAAATTCATATCATCATCGGGAATCTTCCAATAGTTAGATTTGATATTGGTTCTATTGATAGCACAAATCTTGTTCAAGGCCTCAGTATCCTTTGGGTTATTCAAATTAAGTAGCCAAGATGACCTTGAGGATGCACTATTGCCGCTATGTTTATAGAAAGATGATGAAGGTGAAGTGTTTTCAACAGAAGACATTGAATTTTCACTATGGTCCAATGTCGACATCAAGCTCTCAACACTTGATATAGGTGATAGGCTAGGATTAAACCTTTTTGTTCCACTATGTCTAATAGCATTTTGTCTGAAAAGCAATGTTGGTTCATAAAAATCAGTCATTGTTAATATTGGGCAATGTTGTTTCTTTCGTGAACTTGTATTATCTTTTTCCTCTTTCTATAGTAATTTTTTTTTTTGGTTTTTGCTTTTTTGACAACTTATTAAGTGATTGAAAGTAGTTGGTGGTGAGTTTATGTATCTTAAAACTTTTAAAAATTCTCTGAACCTTTTTTGGATTCGTTTACTTGAAATTGAAAATAAGGAAAAAAATTGTATGGTTCTTTGCAAAATTCAAACCAAAGTGGCTGCAGCTGCCAGATATAAATATGATGAAGTAAATAGACATATATATATACATAAATATGTTTATATGTTTATATGTTTGTATTGCTTGAGAAGAGGCTTAATGCCAAGACGCGCAAATGCATGCATTCTGATTCAACATCTTGACAGTATCTCTATTATTCTTTGTATTGCTTTGTTTTCAACATAGGTGCTCATTGTTCAAAGGTTGGATTAGTATGAAAATAATAGTCTAGGACAAGCTGGTTTGGCCTTCCATAATCAGGTTCCAAGTCAAACTTTTACTCCGCAAAAGTTCTGAACAATTGGTAGCTTAAACATTTCTAGGATAATAATTATAACGCGTGTATTACATAATCAGAAGGGAAGGCTGGTTGCATCTTTCCTGAAGGAGTGTTTTCGCACAGCCCACTCAAAGTAGCCACGATCCACACCAGCCCTCTCAGTTCTACTTGAAGATGAAGCTCTTGTCCAAACTCTTTTTAACATAGAGCTTGTGAGTCAGTGATCTTGCTAAACCAACCCAGCTAGGAAAGCAATGATTTTGTTTTTCTTTGGTTCTTTTTTCTTTTTTCTTTTTCTTTTTTTCTTTTCCCTTTGGCTTATTTTGTAAAAACCTAGTTTTTTCGCAATCAATCAATAATGTCACCATTTATAAGGTCCACAGCTTTTTATTCCACACTCCAGTCATTAGAAGCTTGAAAAATTTACATCTATTTCTTGCTCTTTATATCTTGAAATAAAGGAAAATTGTTCTCACAAACTTTTTGAACTAACTGCAAAGACAATTCGTAAATAATTACAAACAATTATGAACCCGTTGTGTAAATATCAAACACCGAATTTTCTCTTTCTTTCAATTTCGTTAAACCACCACCTTTTAAGCCTCCTCCTCCTCCTCCTCCTCCTCCTCCTTCTTCTTCTTCGTCATTATTTTTGCTCTTATTTGTAATTGCACAAGGTACAGATTATGTAAGATCGGTATAAAAAATGAGGGACTGTTTTCTGTTTAGCACCAGATGATGTTGGACGTTAACAATGCACATTCATGCAAGTACCGAGCTCCGTGCTACCATACTTAATAGAATTACGAATATTTTGCACCTTATTATCCTTTGAGCTACAAGCGCCGAGATGTTCATCACGTCGGGTATAATCCAATATCATTAACAGTCAAATTGAAAAATATAAAAACTTTCACTGTCAATGACGTGAGTCTACATTGAAAAGGATAAATAAATGAATAAAAAAAACTGAAAATAAATAATACACTTTGTTTACAGGATACCAAAAAGCACATTTCAGCTATACGTGCATTTAGTTTGAGTCTGAAGCACATGGTTTATTCAAATTGAGAATCCGTTAAATTGATCAACGTAGCCAAGATTGTGGTAGTGAGGCTTGTATATTGCAAAGAACTCTACTTGATAATATTCTAATTATTATTCACCTTTATATCCATAGATTACACAAAAATATTGTACGAGAGGAAATCAAATATTATCACGTGTATCCTCCACTTTATAAACATAACAAAGCACCTAATGCCAAACAATTGAGAATAAAAATAGAATAAAATTAGATAATTGGTACAACAAAATAAAATGGTAACAGCACCGACATTGACATTGACAAAGACAAAAATAAAGACAAAAATAAAGACAAAAACAAAGACGAAATCTAAGATGATAGATTACCGCCTTTTGTAAATACATGGCTTCAAAAGCCATTCACCTTCAGGTCTCTTTTCTCTCTTGCTTTCCAATTTCTCTTTCTCGCTTTCTTCTTCAATAAACTTTCTCTTCCTCTCCAATTTAGCCCTTCTTTCATCTATTATATCTTGTGGAGGCTTAAAGAACTCAAATCTAGTGAACATCTTATTTGAATTGTCAGTCAGTTTATGGAAAAACCCATTGAGTTTCAATGCCTCCACAAATTCACTACCGACGTTTTCAGCCCTTTCTGGGCCGCCATCTGTGAACCTTGATTTAATCTCTGCAATCCACAATTCTCCTCTAGGCTGTAATATCCTATATGCCTCCTTAATAAAATCCAAAAAATTTGTACCCATTAATGCAAGGCAGAAAATGACTATACTTGCAGAACCCGAGGCAAGTGGGACATTTTTGATATCTGCCACAGTGATTCTCTCATTGTATTTCTTTAAATCATAGCTGTGAACATCAACATTCAAGTTTCTATATTTCTTGCCCTTTTTCTGTAATTGTTTGACAAATTGACCTATATCTGCGCTGAATTGTGCCTCGCCGCATCCCATATCTGCAACAACAATTCTTTTATCCTGGTTACCAGGCAATCCACCCGGAGCATTGATGTTTCTTGTAGTCAACCTCTGCTTGAACTGATTTACGAAAACATCAACTGGGTTCTCTGGCCAACTAGAAACTTGAGAACGGAATCCTTGATGGTATTCATCAAACAAAGAGGGTTGTTCCTTAATGAGTTTTAATGCCTCTTCTGAGGTGATTGTATAAAGTTGTTCATTAATCCATCTAAAACGGGACCCGGAAAGCTTCGACATCATCTTTTGTTGCAATGGTGTGAGTTTTGTTTGCGATGTGACTGGAATCGGCATAGGTGCTGCAACTGAATCATTGGCAGGTGTAGTAGATAATGTTGTAGAAGTATTTACAGATTTCTGAATAGCTTTTGATCGCTTCACTTTTGTCGATGAATCATTATCGTCGTCTCTTGATTGTCTCTTTTTGTCCGATTTGACATTGGAAGCTTCACCATTTTTACCAATTTTGTCAAGTTTATCATTCTCACGCCTCTTTGACTTGGCCAGTTCAATATTGCCAGAATTCTGCTCCTGTTCCAGTTTATTCTTTTCATTCCTCTTTTCATTTTTCTTTGATTTCTCGTTTTTATTACTAGTTTCGTCAAAAGTTGTAGGGTTAATAACTCTTTCAACATCCTCTTTAGTAATACTACTTCCAGTAAAATTTCCTTTTTTTCCATTAGAACTATTGTTCTTGTTGCTGTTATTTGTATTCTTTTTCTTCTTCTTCGCAGCTCCACCAAGCGCTATCTTATCGCTATTTTTTAAATTCCAACCTTTTGCCTCAAACAACATCTTATTCAAATTGTTAAAGATAAAGTCTGTGTGTATTCCTGTATTTATGTGTATGTAAATAAAGTTCATGTAAATGTAATCTGTTGCATTTGCTTCTAAACTTTCCCTTTATTTTCTCGATGACTTTGAAAGTTCCATCCATCACGTGCATGCGCTCTAATACTTTGACCGATCCACAAGTGCGCAGCAATTTCCAATTCCAAGCTCCGCACAAATAATTGTCAAAATCAAAGAAAAAAAGTAACCAAGAAATATGTCCACAATTGATATACCATTCTAATACTGTGTTTCTTTGTTTGTTTAGAATATGGAAAAAAATTGGAAAAAAAAACAATAAATGGCTTTCCTTTTTTTTTTGTTGATTGTTTGAAAAGTGTGGAATTATTTGCCTAAACACCGTCACCTAACTCCAAATATATTTCGATAATTTTGTTTGTATGCGCAGCAAAAAAAAAAAAAAAAAATATTCAAACCTTTTAAAGGTGAAAAAATTTGTCATAAGAGATCATGGGACAGCACTTCCAATTCAATATATAGTGTTTCAAACCTTTCAAATGAATGTGTTGAAAAGTAGTTTAATTTCAAGACTTTCTCAATAAGTTATATTGTAAGTTTTCAACATACATAGCCAAATTCTTGTCAAGTAACTCTATCCAGTTCTTGAATGTAGATAGTACCTCTATATCATGCCAAACAAAACGTGCGGCTTATAGAAGATTCTTTTAACCTTTAAATTTGTTTTCTTTTTCTCTTTGTTTTCTTCTTCTTCACTTTCGGTTATCTCCGAAATCTCCGCGATAAGAAAAGCAACAACAACAACAAAAAAAAAAGAAAGTAAATTGAAGTCAATCGCACAGAATTTTATCAAATTCAACTCCTTACTATCATTCACACTCACACGAATTTATCATTCTTTGCTTCTCAAATTTATTGCTTTCATCTTAACCTTCTCCTTTTTTTTTTCTCTCTTTCTCTTTTCACTTTTACTTTCTTGTTCTAAACTTATTGGTATAGCTACAATTGACTTTAGAATTTAATTTCAAACCCGAATCTATCAAGAAACCCCGAAAGGCAATAAACTAATTACCCAAAACTTAATCTTTAGGTACCTCAATTTACCACCGCAGCATAATATACCTACCAATGTCTCCACAAGCAACGCGTGATCCAATCACTTGTCACATTCTAGACACACACCGTGGCCGTCCAGCATCCTCAGTGCTTGTGCAATTATACAACATATCCCCTGTAACACCAGATACATTTTCGTCAACACCATTTGCGCAAGCCAAAACTGATGCCGATGGTCGTATCACCAAATGGAATTTCGATCCTGATGTTGATGCAAAACTGACAGGAGTCGAAGATAATAAATGGGTGAGAGTTGTTCCTGGTGATTACAAGATAAAGTTCTTAACTGGCAAATACTTTGCTGAAGGTGCAGGAAACGACAATGGCGACGGCAAGGGAAGAAGTTTTTTTCCATATGTGGAAGTGGTGTTTACAGTAGATGACGTAAATGGCCATTACCATATTCCTTTACTCTTGAGCAATTATAGTTACACAACTTACAGAGGTAGTTAATTGTTACCCTTTTTGCACACAATCGTTATTCCCTTGACTAATGAAACAAAATGAGATTTAGAAAGGCAAGGAAAGAAGGAAGGCGGAAGGGGGTGGGGGGAAAGCGCGAAATGGGAAAGGATGACCAGAAATACAAATCAAATTGGTGAACCAAGGTTATTAATGGAATTTTTAAATAAAATAAAAAAATAAAATAAAAACAACCTTTGATGTCGTCTAAAAGATTTAAAGTACTTAAAGTGTCTAATTAGTTTGTATTTCAAGAATTAAATAGAAGTTTTTTTTTCTCATTATTATTTTCAACTATCTATATATTGTATTAAAGTCTAATTTCTTCAATTTCGTCAAAATCTCCAACCATTTTCAACATCTTTTTTTTGATAAGATGCCTCCCGTTTAGTAAAAAAAATGGGTGTTATCTTGTGACAATTCATGCACTAACATTTCATTACATTTGTACCAATTGACCTCGTTCTTTATCCTATTAATCTCTCTTGGATCACTCAAGCTATATTGTGTTACACTCTTGTTGTACCTTTTGTAAACGTCACCTGAAAATGTCTCGTTTATAACAATCCTATCCGTGAAACTTACCAGTGCTCCACTGCTTCTCTTTTTGCTTTTCGTCTTGTTGCTATTGTTGCCGCTGCCATTAAGTTTGGATCTACCAAGTCCAATAATACTTCCTTGACGGCCCAATGTCTTTCTGCGACGTAATATCGATGATGTTGATTTGTTCCTTGCATCGGTGCTAGTTGGTAGTGGAGCATTCTCAAGATCTTGGAATTTGTTGAATTCAACGGTAATTGAACGGAAATCAACAAATTGTTTGATATATTTGAGATGCGGAGGAAGATTTCTTTTCTCCTCGTCGCTCAAGTTGTTTACAATATATTCCAATTCATCATTTTCAATCACTATAGTACGGGGTGCCGATGGTATAGGCAATGCTGACGTAGAGCTCGATGATAGCACCGTGTCTGCTATCGGAGATGTGAGACCACGCTCATTTGACTCATTGTTCTGGTAATCTAAACTAATAAAAGTTTCATCACCTTCTTTAAATGAATCAGCATCTTGATCCTCCAATTGCTGTGCAGGACTCTTGACGGTGGAGATGTCATTATCGTCACTTGTCCGAGTGGATGTGTCTACCGTTGTAGGTGGAGTAGTTCCAGCAACATTTCCATCGCGTATCTCATTCTGTGACTCAATTTTGTCGTCTGTTTGAGTTGCCTCATGCTCCCTATTTACGGGTTCTTTCTCCTCTGTAACATCGTCCAAAGTAGGCCAAACATAATTGTTTCTCAAATATTCAATGTTTTCATCCATATAGTAGCTTCCCATCGTTCCAGTTCCTTCATTTGCATTCACATTCTTTGTGTGATCTGTACTATCATCACTATTTGCACCACCAGAGTCGTCTTCTTCATCCATTAATTGCTGGTCAACAATCTGAGCACGAGTCAATTCGTCATCTTTCATGAATGGGTCGCTAGTGCTAGAGGTGGTTAAATTAACCAAATCTTTTCTTGGCTGACTTGCAATTAATTCAGATTCAAATTTCTCATCGAAAGTAAGCATCATATCATCTAAAAATCCAGCATCCTCTTCTGGCTCAAAATCAAAGTCAGGTAATGTACCCAATTTCAACGATGGTGCTACATCGCTGATGACGCTCATTCTATTTTGTTGCTCCTGGTTTTGATTATTTGATAAATTCGAGTTCAGATGATCACCGCCCCTGATAAACCTACCAAGTATACCAAACTTGCTTCCTGTCGTTGAAGTCTGCAGTTGTGATTTATTTGACTTGTTAGACATGTACGAGTTACTGGAATTAAAGGACAGAGTTGATGACGACTTTTCCATATGACTCTTATCCTTTACTGGTGCAAATTTTTTGAAAAAAGATATAAAGTTGGAGTTACCAGACAGAGTTTTCCGGGTTGACAGCTGTTGGAATTGTGGTGCTGAAGGTGGTGCAGAATTAGCTGTTGATGCAGATGCTTGACGTAGTGTCGAATTCTTTTTTGGTGATTGCAGCGCACTTCTTTGCTGAGGCACAGCTTGTGGCGGATGAGCAGGTTGCGGTGGAGTGGATGAAGGTTGACTTGACAAATTGGAAGGAGGTGGTTGCTTCTTAGCCAAACGAGTCTTGATATTTGGTAAAGACGGCATCTTATTCAATTGCTTATTTGGCACGCTATGTGCAACATGACCAGTTTTAGTATTCGCATCGTTATCATCAAGAAGCAAAGACTTGAACGTCTGCTGAGCAAAATTTTCTTTTCGAGAACAATTTTCAACATCTGTAGCAGCATTAGCAAAAGATCCCGTTGGCCGTGGTGGCGCAGGTCGTGGTGTACTGGAAATGAAATTTGTATTTGTATTTGTATTTGCGTTTGCGTTTGTATTTGATGTGTCCTTGTTTCGATTACCAACATTTGCTACCCCAACATCATGTGTAGGAGTGCTAACGCTGGTAGGAACACCAATAGAACTAGTAGCTATGCTCAAATCACTAACGCTTCCATTGCCATTAAATGTGCCTTCCTTCTTACTCTTTTTGGATCTCCCCTTAACTCTCATATTTGGTGATTTTTCAATTGGAGGCGGAGGAGGCAATATTGACAAATCCTCGTCTTTAGACGAGTTATGATCTTGAACTGGAGTAGAAGTAACAGCCTCGTTTGTAGAAGAATGATTGCTATTTTCATTATTTGAGTTGTTTTCTAATGATTTCCTTAAACTATTGGAAATTTCACCTGCTGAAGTAACGGATGATCCCTGTCGATGATGGTGGAAATTTCGTTTCTGTTTGTTGGTTACTACCTTGACATCTCCACGAGGTGGAACTTCGGCTTGCGTATCATTAACAAATTTGTCTATGGTGTTGGAGTCAATATCAAAATATCTTGAGCTTCGCGGCGTTTGTGGGGTTGACCTAGTTGGCGAGGGTAAAAATTCAAGTAATCGATCATCATTGGCATGTACAACTTGCTCGGTGATATTTGATTCCTGATTTGAATGTCGTAACAACTGGGGTGTACTCACGGGAGTGGTTTCCAGCAGCTTCTGTTGCGTCGGTGTAGGCTCATTATGAGTCATAATTAGCTCATTTAATTGATAACTCACCAGCTCTGGTGGTGAATTATACAAGTATTGATCCACAAATGACTCGTTATCGATATTTGGTTCGGGTAGACTTGCTTGACTTTTGCGCTTATTGATATTATCAGGAGAATTACGCGGCTGTTGCTGTTGTTGATGCTGTTGCATTTGATTATTTGCCTGAGAGGCAAGCAGACTTTGAGAATGCATTTGTGGTGGCTTGAACTGGAATTGTTCCACTGATGTAGAAGTTGAGACATTTGCGGATGCATTTACAGATGCATTTTTAGGTGTCGTTTGTCTGGATGTGTTTGAATTACGGGCTCCAAGGTTCAAGTTTGTCTCGGAGCTATTGTTTGAAGAGAAACCTTGCGCCAATGTTGATGGTGTAATCTGATCCACAGGCGTGATTGGGGATTTGGGCTTTTCCTTGGCTATTCCAACGCTGATTGTTTCAAACTGATTGGATGGTTCCATTTCTGGTGTCTGCACAGGCGTTTTGAAAATATCTGCCTCACTAGAGTTGGTTGATTTATAATATGCACCGTTAACAGGGGCTATTGACGATGCTGATGATTGAAAACGATTTGGTGCACCAAGGTCTTTCAAATCATCACGACTTTGCAGAGCCAAAGTGTTGGACTGAATTGTTGACTCGCCACTAATCAGGGAATCTAATGAATTCTCATTGTGAAAAGTCTTTTCATCGGGTATAAGCACTGCATTATCCGCAAGCTTGTTATTTTGATTTCTTAATGGTTCCTCTTCTTCTTTTTTTTCTTCCTCTTCCTCTTCCTCTTTCTTTTCAAGTTGGTTCCCATTTGTTTTACTTTGTCCACTCTGCTCGTATTGATTCAATTGTAAAGTGGTTTCGGATGAAGACTCGACCAAGCGTCCAGCACTTTGCGAGTCTGCCTTACTTGTGGCCGTGTTTGTTTTATGCATGTTACACATTTCGTTATTTGTCGATGTATTGTAGTTTCTCGAATAATCATTCCCGCTGGAAACGGGTATTTTGACATGTGTATTAAAGTCTTCAACATTGGCTCCAGAAATTTGCCTTAAATTACTTTCGTGCATTTGATCGTTTGCAGTACTTGCATGATTTGGCACAGCAGATTGGTGAGTTTCAGGATTCACAAATCGCGTAGCATCTTTTTCCGTGATTGAGCTGTCTTTTTCAATTTGCGACACTGGATGCGACACTGAATTTTGAAAACTGTCAATATATTGGTCTTGCATGTTGTTATTTTGTGTGGCGTGTTTCCCCACTTCGTGTGATGCATTCCCTATTTGCTGGTGGTGGTGATTTTGCTGCTGCTTTGCATTCTTTATTCTCATCTTTTGTTCCCCTTCTTCATCTTCTCTTTGCTCTTGTTCTTTTTGTTGCTGGATTTGATGTAATTGATCTTCACTTATCGAAGTTGATGGGGTGTTACTTTCAGTACGATTGATTGAATTTTCAAAATGAGACAGCTGTGATTCGGACGAAGACATCGAAGAGGAGGCGTTGCAAAACAGTTGCTCAGTTCTTGTGGTGTTTTGACATTGCAATTTTCCAGTATTTTTGAAACTTGAAGTGCTAGAATTTGAGTTTGAGTTTTTGTAGCAATCATAGGGCAATTTCGCAGGATCATCAATCACAATATTGGTTATTATGTCACCATGTTTGTTATCCCTAAGGGATCTGCTCAAGTTTTGTTTACTTTGAAGTTTGACGTTTTGTAGCGATACTGATTTGGGAATGTTTGTAAACGAGCCGTTTGGTCTAATCTGTGGCTGTTGTGGATAGTACTGGTGAGAGTGAATGGATCTTGCAGATGTTGCAGATGTTGCAGATGAGGGAGTGGGAGTAGGTGAGGGTGAAGGTAAATGGGTTATAGTACCAGGGTTTGGACCAATGCTAGTTGCTGAGTTTGGCGAGTAAGCTGTGAAACTGGATGTATTTATAGGTGGCGGGGATCTCATAGCATTTGGATTTGGGGAGGGTGAAGATGAGGAAGAGCTATCCTTGGATACTTTTCCTGGTCGGTTCCTCTTTGCTGGAGCTGTCCTTGGTCTAAAGACTTCGCCGTTGGGAAAATAGTAAACACCTTCTCTCGAGTAGAATGAGTTGTTGTTTGGTGCTGTTGTGGGTGCCGCTGCAGGTGCCGCTGCAAGTGCAGGTGCAGGTGCAGCGTTGGTCAAATTTTTGCTTTTGCTCATGTTTTTGTTTTTGTTTTTGTTGTGGTTGTGGTTATAGTTATTTGCACTGATCGCACTAACGGCACTGTTCATACTATTGGCGCGAAAACTCATGTCATTTGCCATTGGTGGTGACCTCATTCCATTAGCATTGTAATTACCATTTACCATTGGTGATGAAATTGCAGTTGGAGCTGGAGCTGGAGCTGGAGCTGTTGCTGATGAGAAGGTAGATGATAAGGGTGATGCTAGTGGCGGAGGTGGTAGTCTTTTTTTCTTGGCTGGTTGCCGAACAAACCTTGAGTCGACTGTAAGTAAGTTGTCCGTTGACAAGTCTCTAGTTAGTGATCTGTTGTGGAATGATGACTGAGTTGTATTGTTTGTGTTGAGTGAAGATAGCGAAGTGATTGAGTTTCTTCTAGATGTTGTATTTGCACCGGTTGATATCATAGTATCTTATTTTGTGAAAAATTTCCAAAATGTTGAACAAGGAATCACTAATTGGAGGAAAAAAAAAAGTGGGAAGCTGGGGAATTGAAGCGAATGTAGGAGGAGTGGGGAAGGGGGGGGGGGGGGGGGGAGAAGGAAATCTGTTGGTTCAAGTTGTTACTGTAATTTGTAAACTGTAAATTGTGGAGTGTAAAAAGTCTAGTCTAAATCTATAAGGCTGTGTCTATTACTGGTCTAGTTGATGCCATCAAAGGATAGGATGAGAAGATGAAAGTTACTACTGAAGTTGCATTCAGAAGAAGTTGGTATAAGTGGGAAAAAGAGTTGAAAAGTTAAAGTTGAATGTCGAGGAAAGGATGGGAGTGTATATTGTTTATAATTTTTCTTTTGGCTGCCTCAATGGATATTCTGGAAGTGAAGATAAATTCGATTCCTTTTTATTTTATTTTTATTTTTATTTGTGTTTATTTTTTTTTTTACTTTATTTATTATTTTATTATTTTATTTTTATTTTGTTTTATTTTATATTTATTATTTTTTATTTAATTTTTTATTTCGAGTCGAGGCTAAGTGAGTGAGATTTAGAGTAACAATAAGAAACAAAAGATATAGATACAAAGACAATAACAAAGGATATATACAAAAAAAACAAAAAAAAGAACAAACAAGGAGTAGGGGGCGGGGAGGAAACGCTAAAGGGGAGAGGAAGAGAAAAGAAAAGAAAAGAAAGGAAAGGAAAGGAACTTCAATTGCAGTAGCAGTAATAGCTATAAATGTTTAAGAGATAGGAAGTTTCAACCAACTGAAAAAAAAATAATATAATGAATTATGTCGATGTACTCCAACACAAACACATATTGAGGTTGATAACAGTACCTTTTGCTTTAAGATTTTGCAATTCTAGCAATTCAATTATATATTTGTTTTTGTTTTTGGGAAGGTACAAACTCTGAAGGTATTTGTTTATATATATATAAGTATGTGAAACATTGTAGCAAATCTTTTCCTCCTCCTTGATCTGTATAACTGAACTTATATATATATAGATATAGAGACAGAGAGGTGTGCTTTCCATCGTCTACGCTAGAAGCCAATTTTGTCTTATCACCAGATGTGCAATATGTGTTGAATAAGATAGGCATATAATACAAGGGAGTATTTCTTAAAGGCATGTTATATCAGAGAAGAGAAGAATGAAGGCGGGAGACTGGGATGAAAACACATTACCTTTTTGCTCCCTACCCTTGAGAAATTTAACATACAGACAAACGCACACACAGAGAGAGAGAGAGATAGAAATAGAGATAGAGCAGAACAAAACAAAACCCACTCCATCTTAGTTCAACATCCTTCTTTTGTTTGTAGAACTGGCAAGTGGCATGTGCTTTTCTGTTGATAGCAAGCTGGGGTTTCATGGAGGCTGTGCATACCATACTATACCATACCATTCCATGTCAACTGTCAACGTACGATAATTATAAATAGGTACGTTTGCTAGTGTAATGTAGTTTATGAAGAAATATATCGTATAGCGTTTTTGTGGTTGTATATTCTAGCGCTGCGTATTAATTTGTGCCAAAAAAAAATTTGGGTGGTTTGTATATAATAATAATATCAAAAATAGCCCCTTGCACCCTCAACTGGGTGGTAGTGCATTTTTTGCCAATTGCTGTCTCTTTTCGGACAATTACTGCCAAAAACAAGAAAATAAAATAAAATAAAATAAAATAAAATATAATTTATTTATTTATACAGAAAAAGTAAAAAGCAAGAAAGAAAGAAAAAAAAAGAAAGGAAATATATATAAATAGGAAATGAATAGTAACAGAATAGCAGAAACGGGAGTAACAACAAGGTGGGGAGGCGGGAGGGAGATTGGGGTGTTTGTTTGTAACAAAAGAGAAAGAGAAAGAGAGAGAGAGAAAGTGAATGCTGAAACACTCAGAAACGAGGGCGCAATAGTACTGCTGGACGTAGTTAAAGCGGACTTCTAATATTGCTACAAATCTCTGTAATGGATTTGTAGCCAGCCAGAAAAAAAAATATATGTATATACATACATATAAAAAGAAAACAACAAACTTTGAGTGTACATAACGACCAAAAAAACTCCAGCAATAGTAGGGTCATATGAGATTGCTTGTAATCCAAGCGAAATATAAACCAACAACAATAGTATCACTATCATTTTTCTGTTTCTTTATCATCATTATCATCATCATTATCATCATCAATATCAACAACAGCAGCAGCAAAAAGGGGTCTGAGGATCTCGTCTGTTTGTTTAGAAGATAAATGTCTTGGTTAACTCCGTTATTCAAGATCCGCGTTCATACATCTTTTTTTATCTTCTTCACACGCAAACACACGTATACAAACACACGTATACATACAAACAAACACATACACACACATACACACACTTATCTTTCTCTTGAGAAAAAAACAACTCTAGAGAATGTGACCTAGCATTGCAAATATCGTATTAGCTCACAACCACTTGACACGAACCAAAAATACAGTACAAGAGAAAGACCTTCAAACAATTATCACAGTCAACACGTTATAAAAATTTATTACTACTGAACAAACGCGGTAGCAATTTTGTTCAAGATAAGTATGTTTCACATAACCAAATAAGATGCGCGAATTTCCATTTTCCTTCTCTCTCCCTCTTTGTCTCTCTTTTTTTTTATTTCTTGTTTTGTGTGCTGTTTGGATTCATATCTGAAACATACAGCGTTACCTCTAAGACATTTCACCATCCTATCGTTTAGCACTAAACTTGGAATTATTAATAGTACAAAAAGTATACACATCTACTAAGTAATAAACTCTTCTTCTTATTTTATTTTCCTTTCGTTAACCATTGAATAACATTTCCCAATCACTCTGTTTATCCTTGATAATGTGCATTGTTTTTCAGTATGAGTCACGTGATGGATTTGAAATTGAAAAAAACGAACCAAATTTGGAAACTCACTTAGGAGTATGAGGCGTAGGGCCCCTTCTTTTCTTCTTTAAAAAAAAATACAAAATAAAAATATGGCACAAAAGGAAACACATAATTTTTTTTTAATCCAGAGCCTGAGTCAAAACTGAAATGGCTGCAAAAGAAAATCAACAATTAAAATTAACCAATACATTCCGCAAGTCAATTCACTATCAAACAAAATAGAAGAGAAATTAAAGACTAAAAGCATTAACACATTATGGCATAAATCATAAACATCAATAACAATACTAACAACACTATAACAAAGAGAATAACAAAATAACAAAAAAGAAAAAATCAAAAAAAAGAAAATAATTTGAGCTCAATACCCCAAAGGTGCATATCGAAAAATGTAAATACATATATATATATATATGTAAATAATAATTAGATTAGAATAGATTATACCAAAATACTGGAGCGGCATTATATAAATGCAAAACCAAAAAAAGAAAAAATGAAACTGGAGAAACCAAAAAAAGAATTAAAAAACAAAATCGAAAGAAGGGTGGGGGAAGTTACTATATTTCCACCAATAAGCTTCTTTTGGATCAATTATACATACTTTTTGTAAAGTACTCTATTCAAAACAAAAAAACAATGCATGTTCACGTTCAAAAACCTTTTTTCATATTAGTCTTTATGTTTCATTTCCTTCAATTTGCAGCTGGGCTGAATATAATTGTCAACGATAAGCCTTTAGCTGGCCTCCCCAGGACCTTTGCCAAATACAAATTTAGTAGATTCACACCCTACTTGTATCATAGTGTAGAAACATCTGTTTCCAATTCTAACCAAAACGATAAACGCAATATACAGATTTCAAACAATTATGGAAACAAAGTTGCTGATAAACTAAGTCAAGCAAGAAAGGAATCTAGAGAAGAACTACTCCTGCTCAACCTTTGCAGACCAGCAAACCAAAAAGGGTTTGAAAAGGAAAACGAGAAAACTTTGCAAAAGGAAGAAGAAAAGGATAGCAGTCAATTTAGTAATAAATATAATTTTGAAAATGAAATTTGCAGAAGTGTTTTGCCAACACCAACTAACAAACATCAAAAAAGCCATCTCAAAATAGCACAAATAACAAATTTCGACACTGAGGCAACAGATGTTTCCTTATCGATGACTTTGCATACTTTTGCAATAAGTACAGGTACATCTGAAAGTTCTTACTCCAACAAAAAACTACACCATGATATTTCTAGTGTTTCCAACGACTTGACAAAAACACCGAATTTGATAGTTGAAAATAAGAAAAAGGTGCCCACACTATATAGTACTCACGAGGAAAAACCAACAAAGTTTAGTGAATGTTTTTTGTATCCATTTGCTCAGACACAAACTTCGAAAGAGAGTTTAAAAGGTATACTGGTATCCAGTTTGGGAAAAGATCTAGATTACGGCGAAAGAGAAATTGAACAAGAGTTGCTGAGACTGAAGCAGTTGCAAGCCCAGCGACGAGCACGAATTATTGAAATCGGTGGCGAAGGCGGCAGTGGACTCGCCAATTCCATGGCACGTTTGAGAGTGAATTCAATCTTTATGATGTTAATACTTGTTCTAGTAGTATTGATAAATACAAATGTTGTTTAAGTTCCCTCAAATTAAATTTTACGGCACGGATAAACCTACATATAAGTACATATATATACATATATATACATATATATACATATCAAATTTCTAGTACATCAATATTGGTAGAGCTCAATCTCCACAAAATCATCATAAATGCACTCCGATACGGTTTGAATTTCTCAGCGATATCAAGCACATACACGTCATGCACAGGGTTCCATGTTCTTTTCGAGTTGTCTTTATTGAAAAACTTTGATCTTTTCTTCAATCGTTTCTGTTTATCTTCGTCTCCTTTTGCTGCACTCTTTACTTGCAGCAACATCTCCGGTCTCTGTTGAAGGTATTTTGCCATTCCTCTAGCTACACCTAAATCATCCTCCGCAAACACATCCATCTCCTCCAACGTAAACAACGCAAACATCTTTGCTGACCATATCCCGATTCCTTTTAATTTACATACTTCTTCGTACACCTCCTCCACGGTGGCATTTGCATAAAATGACAAATCACATAATTTGCTACTTGGGTCTGTAAATACTTGGCTTATATGCTCAACATACTTGACTTTAGGACCAGAAATACCAGCACTTTTCAATTGTTCCAGTGACATCTCCCGTGTGAGTTTCGCAGTGGGCACTTCCCCTTCATTAAACAAATTCTTAAACTTGTTTTCAATCGATTTGGCTGCAGCGCCACTGACTTGTTGTGCAATCACGGATCGAATCAAACTGTACCAAATGAAATGTATTCTATCGTCATCGGCTTGTTGTAATTTTTTGTCAAAATCTTTCGATCCAAATCCTTCAAAGTTTTGACAAACAACAACGGGGTACAATGTCGGATCTTGCGAAATGCAAAACTTCAAACCATCAATAAACAGTGGGGTATGGTAGTCGATAAACTTCTGCGGGAGCGCGAGGTCCAGAGGGATATTTTCACGATCCATAAACTCTTCAATTGACTTTTTGGATTTGGGTAGAACCTTTTTTGGTGAAGAAGAAGAAGAAGAGCTAGAAGCTTTCGACGGTTTTGGGTTCAGTTTGGACTTGGGCTTTGTTACCTTACTATCAGTGGATGAGATTTTGATGTCATTTGGTATATCTGACGCGAGGAGATACACTTGAGACGTGTTTTCTGCTGTCTTGGCGCCAGATTTGTTGGATCTTGTGATTGCACCCATCTTTGATTCTGAAATTTAGTGGTGATGGTGATGATCAGTAGTGGATTTACTTTGGTATATATCTGAAATGGTGGTAATAATGGTTTAGATAATGTTGTTTGTGGAAAAAAAAAAGTAATTTCGAGTTGTACTTTGCGGAGACGGAAGAGGGAAGAGAAAGAAGGTATTTGAGCATCAAATTGA
Organism: Lodderomyces elongisporus; assembly: GCF_030384665.1. Classification (NCBI taxonomy): domain Eukaryota; kingdom Fungi; phylum Ascomycota; class Pichiomycetes; order Serinales; family Debaryomycetaceae; genus Lodderomyces; species Lodderomyces elongisporus. Next base: position 263,117 of record NC_083676.1, on the reverse strand, counting down.
CAAAAGTGGCGGCGGCGTGGACCTGGAGAATTGAAGCGAGCACAACGGAGATAGTCAATGGAGTGGGTGTGGGTGTGGGTGTGGGTGTACGGGGGGTGTTTAGGTGAGAGGATATTTGTTCGCGGCCGAGTTTTGCTAAAACGGCGTATGAAGAAATCGTATTTTTCACTTGCTAAGCAACTCAAATTGAGCCATTTGTATGTCCACTACCAGTGACAATAGCAATAAAAGGAAAAAAAATTAATTAATCAGAAAAGAAATGAAAAAAAAAAAACATAAAGGAAAAATAGCATGGAAGTTGAGTAGAAGCAATTTTATGGAAAGCTTTGGTGATTTCATCATTTGAGAAAAAAAAGTGAATCAAATTTGATATGTGGTTGCAACAGATGTTTATGGATTATAAATTGTTAATAAGTGGGTCAATGCTATTGAAATTTCATTAACTGGCTATTGAATTTAAATTACACCCTGTTTAGTTCTGATAAGGATAACATCTAGCGTAGTATAATGAGGGGGGAGGGGGCAAGAACTTGGTATTGAGAGATTCATTTCCTGTACACCGTAAATTAGTTGAATGATAGATTGCGGATAAAAGTGTATAGTCTGTATGAGGTTGCCAAAGTCTCCGAATTGTCTATTTAAAGAAAAAAACAAATAAACAAAAAAAGGAAAAGAAAAAGTGAAAGCAAAAGCAAAAGAACTACTCGAGCTCCTTGAATCGATTTGATCTGCTCTGCCCTGTTGACTCTTTCGCTTTCTCTATTTACAGTGCGTGTGGGTCTGTATCTGTGGGGCTCAACATTCAAGAAAAGAGAAAAACAGATCAAATGTATTGTCTCCACTGATAAAAAAAATAAATAAAAAAAAAAGAAAAAGAAAAAAGTAATTTTTCCTTCAGTATATGCAGTTTACCAATATTTATCATCTTGAAAATGTTTACTTAACAACCACCAAAAAGCATCTTACTTGTCTGGATTTGCTGCCACGAACTTCACAAACACCACCACCACTACCACCATCACTACAACCACCATTACTAAACACTAAACATTAAGCATCAAGCATCAAGCACTAAACACATACCCATTATACGTATCTTTTTGCTATGAATCTGAATAATGGATTATGGGGTGTATACCAAGGCCCACAGCCTCCACCCAAAGCTCTACTGGAAATGACACAAGAAGAACAAGCCGAAGCTGGTGCACAACAATTTATCAGTTTTATGCAATCGTGTCCAGGAAAAACTGCAATGGCGGGTGTCAGTGGGTTTGCATTGGGTGGTTTCTTTGGTCTTTTTATGGCATCGATGGCCTATGATGTGCCTGTGGGAACAGACTCGGTGAAGCACATTAGTGAATTACCATTTAAACAGCAAATGAAACTACAATTTGGTGATATGGCTAAGCGATCGTACTCTTCTGCAAAGAATTTCGGATACATTGGTTTGGTATATTCGGGAGTAGAATGTGCAATCGAGAGTTTTAGAGCTAAACACGATCTTTATAATGGCGTTAGTGCCGGATGCATCACTGGGGCTGGGTTGGCCATCAAAGCCGGACCTCAAGCGGCTTTTGTTGGTTGCGCAGGTTTTGCAGCTTTCAGTTTAGCTATTGACACATATCTTAATAGCGACTCTACATATCCTCCAAAGAATGATTACGATACATAAATGGATGAGATGGAAGTAATTTGTTGAAAGGAAAGGAAAAAGAAAGAAATATAGAAATATAGAAAGAAAGCAATAACGGAACAAAGAAGTAAAAGAATTAAACATTTATTGTTTTATTTGTGTACATAATAAATATAATGGTTATAATAATACAAAGGGGAAGGTTGTTTTTTTTCTTACTTCATTTTCAAGACTGCTTCAAGAAATAATGTTTTCTTGGTAGCTTGACTAGAGGGCGTCAAAAGCTGTAAATAAGCCATTATCCAGATATCAACAAAAGTAATAGCAATATCGATACTTAAAATCTTCTGCAAGAGGCAGCATTAGCACTAATAAAAGGATAACAAGGAAAGATGCAAGTAGTAGCCACCGGTTGGTTTCGTGAATGGAAATATTGAAATGGTCATAGAATGAGCGTGCAGCATCTGTTCTGTGCTGCAGTACTTTTCGATTTTTCCTCTTTTGCTCTAGTTCATTCAACATCTCTTCAATCTCTTTAGCGTCATTGGTCATCTCCTCGATATTTTTGTTCGGTTTCTCAATCAATCCTTCCCCTTCTACTACATTTTCATCTTTTCGATCTATTCTTTTGTCTATGTCTATTCCCTCTTGCTCATGTTCCAACTCATTCTTTACATCCTCTAATGTTCTGGTTGTATTGAACTGCTTCACCAATTCAATCACTTCATCAAGTTTTGCATCAAGCACAACAAGATTCACTTGCTCAGTTTCTAACTCGTTGATTTGGTGCGTTAGTTGCTCAATTTTTTCTCTTATATATCCTGAATTAATGGTATTTAATGTTCCACCATTGCTTGATGAATGCCGACTGCTTAAACTTTTTCGTCGTACCAACAGTGAGTTGCGAGACAAGTTTGTGTTGTTTGCAATATATGGTGTCTGGCTCCTGTTTTTGGGAACACTTATATTTGTGAATAGAGTATCCTGTACCCCAAAACGATTGCTTTGTTGTCGTGGCAGTGGCTGCAAAGGTGTTTGTTTTTGTTGTTGTTGTTGCTTTAGCGGATATTGTGATTGTTGTGGTTTGTTCTGATGGTTTGTTGTTGCGTATGTTAATGGCAACGGCTCCCCTAAATTAAAATGTTCTGATTTAATAAAAGTTCTCCTATTCATAGCAGGTCCTCATAGTTATTGTTTCTGTTCTCGATAATATTGATAATTGATGATTTTAAGATTGTTTTTGATATAATCATAAGAAAGGAACTTAGTTTATTTACCTTTTTCGGCTCGAGAAGCTGGTTGTTTTTTTTTTTTATTAGTTTTTTTTTTCTAGTCTTTTTTGTGTTGCATTCACCGTTTTTTCGCGCCAGTTGTATATATATTAACAATCTATTACTAGTACTAGAGTCTATGTAATAGAGGGGAAAAACGCGCGACATTCTTGATAAAGTTGGTGAGCGTGTTTTACAGTAATTCTCCATAATGCTACTACAACTGTTAACGTTGCCCTAATCCGAAAAGCACAATATTTGGTTCTTGTATTAGTCTTTTATATTCTTACTCTGCAGTCAACATCTTTGAGCTTATTGTTAAGAACCGTAATGTAGGCATCTTTCAAAAGTAATGTTATAGGCCAGAACTCGATGAATTTTGGAACCCTCTTGATTAAGCAACACTGAGTACAGTTCAGATTGCAACTACTGGTGTTTTTTTTAAACAACACTGACTCTTTATCTATGTCATCATCTTCTTCTTCTTCTTCTGCATTGATATCATCCTTTTTAATTTTTTCTATTCTCTGCTCACACAAGGAAGGGTATACTGGCTTGTAGAATAGAAAAGGGAACTTATCAGCCACGTATATATTCAATTCATATATTGATGTTAAAGGATATTGTTTCACATCGTACATTTTGTGGGTAGAGTAAAGTTCTTCAGCAATAGCGGCAACAACATTAATGAGCCTTTGATAAATCATATCAGAAAGACCTTTTCCAGGCTTCTTCTCTTCTATGCTGTCAATGCACTCGTTATCTTGTAATTCTAAGAGCTTTCTGATGTGGTTTTCGTTAACTGCGGTTGAAGTTTGGAGCATCAATCTTGTTATAGGCAAATGGTGTACAGTTGTGGAATCTTTAGTTGGAAATTCTTTGAGAATCATCTTGATCTTGCTTTACACAATTGTGATAAAGAATTAATGTTCGTTTACCCAAGCAAGGTATGATTAATTAAACCTTACTATAAATGTTTGTTTTTCCCTTTTCTTTTGGTTTGCTTTGAATTTTTTTGCAACCAAATTTTGATTATTCGTTTACAAATAGAAAAAAAGAAAAAGAAAAAGAAAAAGGAAGAAATAAATAACAAAGAACCAATTGAATTAAGAATTTCCTTTGTAAAAGTTGTGAATAAAAGGCTTATAGTACTGTAAGGTTTCATTCACATATACTTATTCAATGCTAATGAGAATGACTTCTTGTTTTGACAACAAATTTAATACGAAAGAAAAAGAGTGGATGGTTGACCAAGTTCGAGAAAGATTGAAAAGAGATGTCAAATTTCAACACCTTCAAGCGTGCATAACGACAAAGTTGGACAAGAAACATAAAGTGAGTAATCTTTCATCAAAGTCGGAAGCAAACAGTTGCAATAACGTAAAGGAAACCAGATTTGATAACAATGACTTTATAGATACCAGTTCGGTTTCTGGTCAAAGTGCTTATTTAAGCGTGGCGAATTTTGATGAATTGATACACAGCTTGCTCGAGACAGTTGATGAAAAGCCAGATAAAGATGTTCCCACTTTGGAATACAAACATATCTTATTAAACTAATAGTACCTTCTGGTTTGGGAGACAAGACTCGCGAAAGGAAAGGAAACCAAAACAAACAATATAAAGAAATAGGAATGGAACCAAAAAAAAATATGAAAAAAAAATAAAAAATAAATGGTGAAACACAATTAAGACTAGATGTACTTGCGTGAGTGACGTTGAGTTGAAATACCTGTTGTTAAACTCATAATGGAACATCCTTTACTTTTCTCATATTCACACTCAAATAAAGACACTCCAACTAACAAAGAAACAAACAAACAAATAAATAAATTAACCCACTCACCCACTCACTCACCCACTCACTCACTCACTTCCTTTTTCTTGCTCTCTTCACCACTTTCTCCCACGTTGCATATAATACCAAGCACTTATTAAACAAATTCGAGCCCATCAGAAAAAGTTTTTTTTTTCTTCTTTTTCGTTTTGTGTTATAGAATCCAGTACTCAAAAAATTTCACATTTCTTTACTTTCTCCACGTTTCTCGAGTTCCACATCCTAGCTACAATATACGAATTAATTGAATCCCTTGTTGATATTGCTTTTATTAAGATAAATCTTATCGCATCTCACATCACTTTCCCGCATCATCCTTCCATATATCCACTCTACTTTTTATTAAAATGTCATTTCCGGATGTGCTTAGACGTGGAGATGAGTTTCTTTCAGAATATCCGCGAACCAATCCTCTTTGGAACTATGCGTCTCATGCAACATGTCTCTTCATGATCACGGGCTCGAAAATCATTTTAAACACCCTTTACAAACCATTTGTGCACAATATAGAGAAACTAGACATGGCTTTGGCCAAAGCAAGAGAGGAGAATCGAGGATTATTAACGGTAATGAATCACATGTCCGTTGTTGATGACCCAGCATTTTATGCAGCACTACCGTGGCGATTCCATTTCGATATTGACACAATTCGCTGGGGGTTCGGTGCCCACAACATATGTTTTTCAAATGCAATCCAGAGTTGGTTTTTCAATTTGGGCAAGATTTTAGGCACAAAGAGATTTGGAGAAGGTCCTTTTCAAGGCTCGTTGGATGCTGCAATTAGAATCTTGAGTCCCGATGATACTTTGGACTTGGAATTTACCCCCGGCGTCAAAGATGTGGCAAAGCCAAATTTGCTTCAGACTGTAAATAATTACCACAATAAATCAAACACGGAGATGGTGAAGTTCATCAAACCGACACCGGAGGGCACTAATGTGTTGATGTCGAAAAACCCATTTATAAGATCTAAAACCTCCTGGTTTCACGTGTTTCCCGAAGGATTTGTATTACAATTGCAAGAACCACACAGTAACTCTATGAGATATTTCAAGTGGGGTGTAAGTAGATTAATTTTGGAATCTACCAGGGCACCTGTGGTGGTACCCATCTTCACATACGGATTCGAAAAAGTAGCGCCCGAGGATAGTGCAGAAGAGGGTATTAAAAGATGGCTACCTGCAAACGTTGGAGCAGAGATTCACTTGACCATTGGAGACATGATTTGTGATACCAAGATCGAACAATATAGACAGGATTGGCGGAAACTTGTACTGAAATATATTGATAAATACCATCCAACTGATTTATCTGAAGAGTTAATGAATGGCAAGAAGGCACAACAATTGAGAAGCTCTTTAGCAGCATTTTTACGTGACAGTGTTTTGCAAATACGAAACTCAATTCCACTCTTTCAACCCGAGGATCCAAGATTTAAAGACCCTAAATTTTGGAAAATCTATACCAATACTGAAGGAATGAGTGACGAGGATGTCAAATTTATTGGGAAGAATTGGGCTATCAAGCGACTCCAATCACATTTGCCAGATTTTGATCCTAAGGAAAAAAAATGAGATCCAAGAGAATTTACTTAGAATTGACTAGATCACTCATATATCGAGTATTTTGTAAATATAATCAATGGAAATTGAGAACATTGCGGATTTATGTTATCACCCACTTCTCTTTTGTTCTTTTGTTCTTTTGTTCTTTTGTTCTTTTTTTTGGGTTTCTTTCTTATTTCCCTTTTTCTTCTTTACTTTCTTCCTTCATTATCCTTCCCCTTCACTTTTATGTATTTTTTCTTTTTCGAGCGCGATTGATTTATTGCAATTGATGCAAAAAAAAAAAAAATATGTATAACAAAGCCAAAAAAAAAAGAAAAAAAAAATAAAGAACGAAAGAAGAACAAGATGAAGAAGTAGAAAATATATCCAACCACCGTTTTATCCACATTTGTTAATTTTGAAAGAAACAAAAGATTCAAAGGAGAATTAAAAACCTCGTGATACGTCTCTTTGACATTTTAGTTGATTAAATTATACCAGAATATTTTCCAAAAAGAAACAATTCAAAGCATGATCTCACGGTTGCAGGGAAGCCTAGGACCGATCTTGCGAGGGCAGATTTATTCAACTCAAATTGTTGCACACAACTTTTATTCTAGACGAAATAAGCTGTGGAAGGTCATCATTGAAGAGCCAAAACAATATAAGAATGCTGAATTGGAAAGACATCATGCAAAAATTTCCGACTTTTTACACGATAGCCAACTACCATTAAAACGAAAAAGAAAGCTCATCATCAGTACTCTTCAAGAAGTCATTGCTCTACCGTCAGATAAAGAACAAGTTGAACTCATCAATTTTGTATTGCGCGAGTTTAAAAACTTGCAACGAAAACACAACTCGAGCACCACCATACCCATAGATATTTTGAGTCACACTTTTCGTCGATTGTACCCAGACATTGAGAAAAATCATTCTGAAATATACGATGAACTAGTCACTGAGTTACTGCGACATTACAACAAGCTCTCTAATGAGACACTTATTTTATTGATTGACCTACTATCGCAACGAAATATCGATACCGAATACATTTTCCAGAGTTTGGGAACAAGATTGAATGAAAATTTTACAAGGGAATATTTTAGCATGATGGAGAGGAGGCAGAAGTTGAAATTGAATGTATTTGAAGTAATGATAAAATTCGGCATAAGAGATTCGTATATTACTGCATTGAATAACTACATTGAAAAATTATTTGAAGATGAAACACCAGAAGTACATTGTTACAAAGATTTGGAAAGACACTTAGACCGGATTCATATGCTTATTTCCAATGTCATTGATACTGTTGATTTTGAAAAAATTTCAATACGATCGCTTTTAACTTTGCTTCGACTCAATGATGAATTGTCGCAAGTAAACAATTTCAAAGGTTCGAGCAAGCGGACATATACCTTGTTGGATAGTTTATACCAACGTTTCGACAATTTGCAACAAGTTCTACAAAAACCCAACAATTCTATCGATGCGACTTTATTAGAAACCTTATTATACAAAGCTAGAGAATGCAATAAGCTACTATTTTTCAAAGTACTAGATATTTTGAAACACACAAAACTGCAAAGCAATTCGTATTTGATAGAGGAAGCTACAATATTAAATCTCATTAATGGTGAGAGTAAGAATGAGAACCATCGTGATTGCGAAATTGATAGTGAAGATGTATCACAAATTTCATATGAGTTATATCAGAAACTAGAATCATGTTCTATTGAAACGTTTAACAAGATGGTACCAATTATTGCAAAAATATCTCCACAAACAGTATCGTCATTACTCAAGTTGTATAACTCACGCGGTATTGCTCCATCTGCTGAATTCTATAAAGCTCTTCTAGACAATGCCATAAACCGAGATGATCACAAAGCTGCATTGAAAATATTTGAAGATGCCAAACTCGATGTAGATTGGCTCGAAGCTGCCAACGATCCTTCAGTTGCCAAGACTTTGAATGAGCTCATACAATGCGTCATGGAGGCGTTGCCCATTAATGAATCGTTTCGAATTTTTCGTACTGTGAAAACTGCTTTACCACTGCAAATCAGTGCAGACACTATAAATGCAATAGCTGTCAAGTTGCTTGAGAGTAACTATGTGGGAGACTGTATGACCTTGATGAAGCGCGAACTTCCTGAAATCGAAGATGAGAAATTACGATTACCCATTGATAAGCCTTATGGTTACAAGTACATGAATTTATTCAACACTGTGCACGAGTATGTGATTTCAAACAAGAGTGACAAAACTGTCAATAACAATTGGTTTCTCTACAAGGACATGTACAAATATTTTCATGTACCAGTTGACAGAATCTTACCAACCATGAAATTCTTTTGTGACAATAATAGGTGGCATGGAGCTCTACTCATATTCAATAAGATGGTTGAACAATCACAAATACATGGTAAGCATTCGTTTGAGCCACCTACAAAGGAGATTTACACTTATCTACTAGAAGAGTTTGGAAACAGCTTGTATGAAGAAGGAGTGGTTGAGGTTCATGAGTGGCTCAAAATGGATACAAACATCCAAGAGCAAGGACTTGAATTGAGCAATATTATTATGAATGCATATTGTAATTTGCAAGATACACCAAAAGTACGAGACTTGTTCCTCTCGACAAGTGTAAACCAGGGTGTCAACGAAGAGAGTGCAGTAATTATGCTAAAAGCTTATACTTACAACGACTTGAATTACGTTGATAAGTTTTGGAATAACTTGTCCACCTTTGGATTGGTCCCCGAATATAGTTTGTTTCGACAATATTTGATTGCACAAGCATATCATGGAAAAGTGGATAAGTCATTTGCATTACTAGAAGAAGCTGAAGACTATGATGTTGAGGTTAATGAAGATTTGTTGCTTTCAATGCACAACTATTGTTACATGGAAGAGCCCCAAGCCGAGATTAAGAGGCTTGCTGCTGTGCAATATCCTCAAATCTGGCAAAATGTAGAGCAATCCGGTTTATTGCTGCAAACTAAAGGTTATAGACCTACCGAAAGTTTCTTGATAGATGGTTCAACAACAAACGAAAGACGTTTACCATTAGCTGAAGAAGCTAGACATTTCACACCGGAACAAGCAGCAGCAGATCCCGTCTTACCAAGTGAAAGTAGACAAAAAATTCACTAACATTCTATATAACGATGGGTTGCAAAAGAAAAAGATCAAGAAGAAGAAAAACAAAAACGAAGAACAGCACCAAAGTTATTTTGAAGGAGAAGATAGATTGTTATATATATATGTATATGTTAATTTGTAAATACTATATTGACTGTGATGCCTTCATTACAAGTTAGTAAAAAAAAATAGTAAAAAAACAAGAATAACAGTATTGGTAGATGATCCTTCTTTTAAGTTTAATATAGAAAATACAATCAAGGCATGGATACGAAGATGGAAAGAAATGGAAAAAAAAGATACAAATACAAAAGACAGTTGGTAGCGTTAACTGGTATCATCATTGATTGATCCCATCTTTTCACAACCAAGATTCATAGTAACTACAAAGTATAACCATTCTTTTTTATTTCCTATTCTTTATTTTTTTAAAAATTCTTTTTGTTTTCTTTTCATAATATATTTGAGTCATCACATTCTATATTCATACTAAATGGCTGTTGAACAAGCAATTAAACATGGAGATGAAGCGGTGCAAGCGAAAGATTTTCTAGGGGCAATTCAATTTTACACTCTGGCTCTTAAGGAGAACCCACAAGCTTTTCAAGCATATTTGAAGCGAGCAATAGCGTACCTGAAATTAAAGAATTTGGATCATGCAAAAAAGGACATCTCAACAGCATTTACAATTGCCAACGATAGAGGTAAGCGATCCGAGATTGGATTATGTTACTTTAGATTAGCAATCATTTATTATCAAGAAAAGAAACTTAAATTGGCATTGAGTCAATTCAGCAAAGCACTAGAATATGACTGCAAAGAAGCAACACTACAAATGTGGAAGGATAAATGTGAATACGATTTGAAAAACCATCCAGAATGGAATGTCGACAATGATGATGATGATGATGATGATGACAAAGAAGAAGAAAAAAAAGAAGAAGAAGAAAAAGAAAGAGAAGGAGAAAGAGAAGCAGCTGAAGTAGTAGGTGGTGAGAGATCTACTCTGAATTTAGACAGCAGTGGAGATGGGAAAGGGGGCAGTGAGCTTAAGTCTGAGATAGTGGAAAAGACAGAAACAACTAAAGCTCTGGCGACAGAAGCAAATGCTTCCAAGCCAGCAACCCAGTCCAATGTTGACGAGATTAATCGGATTGCTCCGTTGAGTGTGAAGATCAGAGAAGATTGGTATCAGTCCAATGATGATGTCATTATTACTATATATGCTAAGAATATCAAAGAAGACAAGCTAAAAGTGCATTTTGAGAGCAAATCGGTCTCGATCTCTTTTCCAAGTGCAAACGGTTCCGAGTATAACTACAATCTTGATCCTTTGTATTCTGAGATTCGCGTTGAGGAGTCGAGGTTTAAAATATATTCAACTAAATTAGAAATATCATTGAGAAAAAGCATTGCGGGAAAATGGCCGTCGTTAGAGAAAGAAGAAACTTTGACCAATAATGGCAATAGTAACAACAAGGGTAGACAAGAAGAATTGCATGCTGCTTACCCGTCAAGTTCAAGAAAAAAAATCGACTGGAGTAATTTCAAAGTTGAAGATGAAACAGAAAACGAAGGTGGTGAACCAAATCAATTTTTTCAGCAGATATTCAAGGATATGGACGAAGACTCAAGAAGGGCTATGATGAAGTCGTATGTGCAAAGTAACGGAACGGTTTTAACCACTAATTGGGAAGAGGCCCGTGACAAGGAGTTTGAGACCTCACCACCAGAAGGTATGGTGGCCAAAAAGTGGGGCGCTTAGGCTCTGTACCTTCAGCTTCTTCTTTTTATCGTCCCTTGACGCCAATTTGGACCACATACCTACCATATATATATATATATATATATATATATGTTTATACATATATTTATATATGTCCATGTATAAAGTAATCTGTACCATTTTGAATGATATGGTGTCGTGTGCCCAAAACTTGACCTTACTGATTTCTCTGCTGTATTCAGAGCAAGTAAAGGTCTCGAATTAGTCAGCTATCTTTTGTGTCAATCTCCGACGGAAATAAATTTGTAAAGTTCTCCCATTCTCTGTCTCTCTCTTTATTTTCTTTTTTCCCCTTTCCTCTTTCCAATTTGTTGCTCCACCCGAAGTTCCACAAACATATCTTTCGGAAGACCCCAGCACTCAATTCCTCCCTTGCTATCATTTGTACACTCAACCCATTTCTTCTTTTCTTTCCTCTACTTTTTGATCTATCTCTTATTTTTCATCTTTTTTTCTTTTTCTTTTTCTTTTACTTCCTTTTTTCTTCAAATCAAGAGTTAAATATTTACAGGGGTTCCATTGCTTCTTTTCATTAAAAAAAAAGCACATGCTCCTACGTCACTTCTTTCCACAAACTACTAGAAGCACTTTATATCCGAAACTTGCTCAATCGATTATTTACAGAAAAATGCACATTCTTCCAATTCCTATGAGGTGGGGCCAAGGCGATAATTACGCCTACCTTTTAGTCGATGACCGCAGTAAAAATGCATGGTTGATTGACCCAGCAGTTCCTCTGGAAGTCAATGAGTTTATCAAGGAGAAAAAACCAAAATATGAATTGAAAGCAATTGTCAATACGCACCATCATTATGATCATTCTGACGGTAACAAAGAGTTTCACAGAAAATACCCAGATTTGCCAATAATTGCCGGTAAGGACTCGCCTTTGGTGACCTATACGCCGTCGCACGAAGAAGTAATTGATTTGGGTGATGATTTGTCTGTTACAGCGTTGCATACGCCATGCCACACACAGGACTCGATTTGTTACTACGTTAAGGATGCAAAAACAGGTGAAAAAGCAGTATTTACGGGTGACACATTGTTCATCAGTGGATGCGGACGATTTTTCGAAGGCACTGGTGCAGAAATGAATGTTGCCTTGAACAAAATCTTGGCCAAATTGCCCAAAGATACAAAAGTATATCCTGGACACGAGTATACCAAGTCCAATGTCAAGTTTTCCAAGACCATTTTGGACAATGAAGCAATCGAAGCTTTGGATGAGTACACACAAAAGCACGAGCATACAACGGGTCAATTTACAATTGGAGACGAATTGAATTTTAACCCATTTATGAGATTACTGGACCCACAGGTTCAGGAGAAGACAGGGTTGACTCAAGCTGATGATGTGATGACAAAGTTAAGAGAAATGAAAAACAACTCGTAAATGGGAATGGAAACTCGTGTTAGAAGAAGAAGAAGATGAAGATGAAGAAGAAGAAGAAGATGATGATGATGATGCTGTTGCTGTTGTTGGGAGTTTTTTTTAAAAATAAGAGAAAAATAAGACAAAATAAAAGATACCAGGGTGAATAGTATGAGCAAAAACAAAACAAAACGAAAAGAAAAGAAGAAAAAACAACCGTTCCATTAACTCTAGTTTATGCATTTCGAATTCTATCTTATTTTATATTTTCTTCCTTTTTCTTTTTATTACTCATTTCTTTTTTGTCAATCCTTGAAAGCGATATTTTCACGTAATATCTCAATTGCTAAATGCCTTGAACTGTGCGTGGTTGCAACTATATTTTTTTTCATATAGATGACATTAAGAAACCATAATTGGTTTTTTTTTTAAAGAAAAAAACCAAATCAAGATATTTATACAATATTTTGATCAACTTTGGTGCTGTTGTAAATAGGTGGGGGAAAAAATATCATATTCGTACAAAATTTGGCTTATTATCGTCATTAACCCATAGCTCCGGTTGCCAAATCTCGATTAGTTCCAAGTCATATTCAAACTTTCCCAATGCAAACTTCTCGTACTCTTCAAAGATTCCACTTAGGCACCATCCTTGTAGCAACTTTCTCATCAACCCAACTAGCAAACCCGTTCTATGTTTTCCCTTATTTGAGTGTATTAGAATTGGGTAGTTTGACCGATCCAAAATCAATGTGAGGGCAGTGGTCAAGCTGCGCAAAGTTTGTTCGTGCTCTTCCATCTTATTGAATGGTTCCTTCAGACTTTCAACAAGCAAGTTATGAAATGTTATCGAGCCTTGATCTTTAATCCAATCGACATACTGGTTCAAAATTTCAACTGAACCATCCTTGTCCTTTTTCTTTTTCTTCTTATCTTTTTCCTTTTCCTTTTCCTTTTCCTTTTCCTTTTCCTTCTCTTTTGGTTCCTCCTTTTCATTTCCTTTCCTTTTATCCTTCTCCTTTTTGGGTTCAGTTGGCTCGTGCCCGAGGTCGCCGAGGTAGATTATGGTCTTGAGATTTAATTGTTGTAAGAATGGATAATTTATCGGCATGGGGAACCCACATCGGTAGATCCCGTCTTCGACAAGAGAGAAGTTTAATGGTGGAACCAAATTTAGTGGAATTTGCGGTTCAATTGTTGGGGTAATTGAAGTTGACGTCAGGCTACTCGGCAGAATAACTTTATTTTGATTTGTATTTGGGAGATCATGGGTTGGTAAAGTAGAATCTGCATTCGGATCTAGCACTGCCGTCATAGTTTCAGTTTACAAGATATAATTAGAATTTGTTCAAGGTTGCACAAACTTGTTACTTCAAAATGAAAATTATGAAAATGAAAATGAAAAGTAAAAGCTTTGAGAAGCTGGTGTGGTCAAAGTAGGGAAGGACTTGGAGTAAAAGAAGCTTTTAAAAGCAATCAAAGTTGTCTATTTCTTGAATCAAGGAGATTGAAAAGTAATACCGTCGAACTATTAATTACTTTTCTCAACTAACCAAAAAAAAAATAAGTGAAATAAAAAAAATAAAATAAAATGGGAAAAGGGAATATTTGGTTTGGTGAGAGAGGTTTGTATGCAGTACTTCTCCGGTTTTCAGTCGTAAGACTTTAATTTGTGATGGAAGCACAAACAAGTTTTGCCCATAATATGTTTTAACCGTACCCTGGAATAGCTTTTCGACGATGTAAAAGTACATCTGTATTGAGGTTATTTAATTGTTTCTTTCTATAGTTGTTTTTAAAAAAAAACTGTGAGTTAACTTGAGACAAACTAGTTCAGCCTGAATATTAGTTTCAAGGAGTACTGAAGATAAAGATTTATTAGTTATAAAATAATCGATACAATCGCAGAGACATCATTGAAAAGTAACCCCCCCCCCCCCAAAAAAAAAAAAGGAAATGTAAAACTCATAGAAAACAAATCCAGTTCATAGAAAACTCTTCTTCTATATCCAATCTTTGAAAGATATATCAATGATTAAGTTCTTTGTATTTTGCCTCAACTACTCACCATTCCATATATTTGCACCCAATGTGAAATTACCCAGACTTCCGCTATGCCATAAAAGAGTGTCGTGAAAACCAAAGAAAAAAAAACAAGACATACAGACAGACAAAAACAACAAGAGCGAGAAAGGCAAACTTGAAAAAAAAAAAGAAAGACAAAAAAAAAAATTATAAAAAAAAAAAGAGAAGACAGAAGCTGAAAACGGTGACAAAAAAAAATTGCAATTTTTCAAAATCGGAATTTTTAAAGAAGACTCCTAGAGGACATTAAGAACACCATTTTTTTTTACAACTACATTAAGTCTACCTTCTTACCTTTTGACCCATTTTACCGTATTACCATAACTCCACATTTTTATTTTTTCTTGCCTTGGTCCTTTATTACCTTACTACATATCAAATCATAAAACATAAAACAGAAAACAGAAAACTAGTATACGATGTCCTGGATTTTTGGTAAGCCTACACAGTCACAAGATGACCAAAGCAATGATCAATTGAAACAGAGACTAGGTTTTGACCCCCGTGAAGTCTCTGATGTCAACACCATCATTTCATCACCATCTAGCGAGACTGCATCCTCGTTGAACTCATCCTTATTGCTCCATCCACTTGCTGGACTTGAGAAGGGGATTGAATATCTCGATCTTGAAGAAGAAAAATTAAACACCGTTGAAGGCTCTAAGGGTCTCATCCCATCCAGATCATGGACTGATGATCTTTGTTATGGTACCGGTGCAGTTTACCTTTTAGGTCTTGGAATCGGTGGATTGTTTGGTTTGCAACATGGGTTGTCAACCTTGCCTCAGGATGCACCAGGTAAAGTTAAACTCAATCACATTTTGAACAACATCACAAAGAGAGGTCCCTTTTTGGGAAATAGTGCTGGTGTTTTAGCGTTAACTTATAATTTGATTGACTCTACTATTGATGCTGTGAGGGAGAAACACGAAGACGTCAACTCTGTTGCCGCTGGTGCACTTGCTGGTGCTTTGTTCAGAAGTAGCCGTGGTTTGAAGCCTATGGCATATTCGAGTGTTATGATGGCCGGTGCTGCAGGCGTTTGGTGTGCATTAAAACGTTCTATACATGAGGATAACCAAGTGGTGTTGAAAGAGTAAGGAGAGTAAAGTGTAATTAAGAAAGGTGTACGTGGTGCATGTGCAGCAGCAGTAGAAAAAGAAGAAGAAGAAGACAAAGAAGAAGACAAAGATGGTGATGTTGAAACTATTATAGAGCTTAATTTTTTAATGGGACGAATTTGTACATAAATCACGAATAGATACTCTTTGATATTGTAAATTAGTCCCTTTTTGTTCCACAACCGATTCTTACAAGCAACATGCATTCCATATGTGTATTGAAAATTTACATAAATTTCAATAACAATTACCAGCAAACAGTATAGAAGCATAATGTGATCTATGAAATAAGTGAAAAATGAACCAAAGAGAAACAAAAAAAAAAGAAGGAAGAGAAGAAAAAAAAATTTTGTAAAAGTACTAGTAGCGATTGCTTAAACAGTAGACTTGATTCAACTTATATCTTGCATTATAAAATCGTTTAGTGTATATTATGAGCTTGGTAATTATAGTTACAACCAATCGATGTTGTTGATGAACTCAAACCATTTGCGCGTGAATTGCATCGCCATCAAGTTTTTGGACCTTCACTTTGTTCTCTATTTCTTCTTGTTGAGAATGACGCTTTAATGCTTTTTCCGTTTCTTTGTCACCCTTGGTTTTGTTGTTGTTGTTGTTGTTGTTGTTGTTGTTGTTGTTGTTGCTATTTTTGCTCTTACCCTGACGTTTGTTCCCACTGTTGAAAGTTTCGTTTGTCCTCGGTGTAGGTGTGTCGTTCAAGTCTTTCAACATCTCTTCTTCATTCCAATTTTTAAAGTATCTTTGCATCTTATTCTGCCGTTGTGCCATGTAGTTCTGGTAGCCTTCTGCATCCCAAAATCTGGGTTTCTGACAATCTTTGGTCATGATTTTATAAATTTTATCAATACTGGTGGTGGTGGTGGTGCTAGTGTTGCTGCGAGCACTAAAATCTGAAGCTTCCCTCAGATTCTTACTTTCGTCTTCACATCCACCTTCATTATTCATCTCCTTGATTACTTCCTCCATTTGTTCAAAACTTTTCAGGCGTGCAAACTTTTGAAAATATATTGACTTGCCCGGGGTCATATTGGACACCATGAATTTGGTACCAGAGTATAAATAGTACTTTTTGCCCAATTCGACTACTTCATTGATGATCTCAGCCTGTGTTTTCGGCAGTGATGGCGTATTTGCAACAGAATGGGTGTTGCTATTGTTGGTGTTGGTGTTGGTGTTAATAAATATAGAAGGGTTTGCCTCTGCTCCTTCTGCTATCATGATACTCAAGTTTGGGTTTCCCAATGCTTCTTGCAAGCTGGTCAAGTCTCCTCTACCTTGGAAGTTACCATTGAGTATGACACTTATTCCATGTGACTCAATTATCGGTATAAGTTTGGGCAAATAATTCCAGAATGGGTCTTGTCTATTTCGCATAATGGGTGTTCGACAGTGTATAGTCAAATTTCTGATCCCCGTTTGACAAATTTGTTCAATTAAGAGTTTTGAAGCTTCAAAGTTGGGCAAGAGCCTGATTTTGCAGCTGATGGGTTTCTTATTTGGGTTGCCAACTTTTTCAACTAGTGCTCTTAATATTGAGCAGAGTATATCTGGTGTTTTCAACAACTCAGCACCCATTCCGCCGTGGGTAGAGAATGATTTTGGGCACCCGCAATTCAAGTCAATGCCATCTACATCCTCAATTACTCGCAGTGCCGCCTCTACTGCCAATTCTGGTGTGCTTGTTCCGAGTTGAAAGATCAATTTTCCCGTCTCCTCTGGATGTTTGCGAAATACTACATTGTCTTGGTTGTGCTTCATCTTTGATGGATCCTTGTTGTTTGGTATTATATAGTCAATGGTGTTGAGTTCTGCATTGACTCTGCGTTGTGTTTGAATGATTTTCCGATCGATGTATTCTGGCGACCAAACAAGATCGCATCCGTAACGAAGGGCTAGTAAACGGATGGGTAGTTCACCACTACGGACCATGGGTGCAAGACAAACTTTATTTGTATATGTAAGAGCCATCTTGCTTAACATGAGATCAAATCCCTTTTCCCCTCCGTGTTGTTAATGTTTTGTCAGAGCTTCGTTTGTGGGGTTGTAATAGGTTGTAAAAGTGAAAATCGATGACTATGGAAAAGGAATGGTTAGTCTGGATTATTATTTTCCCTTTTTTTTTTTTGCTTTCGCTCTTCGTCTTCTATTTTTCCTCTGTCTTTTTCTATGTATTTTTGTGTGTCTTGTGTGTGTCTTGTGTGTGTTTTCTCCAAGTGAGCTTTGATGAGGATGTAGTTTTGTGGCAATTTCCCTGTTAGAGGTTAGCGATGCATTACACAAACCAACAGTGTCTCAAGTTGCAAAAGAAAGAGACAAAGGACTGGAAAGACAATAACAAATATTGTGGAATATTGGTTATAGAGCAAATACAACATGACAAATTGAATCCTCCCAACAATTGGCATCAAACTCTTTCTTCTCATTTCAAGAGTCCTAAGTAAATTGATCTCGTAGCATTTCCGGTTGCTAATCAAAGTACTGAAAAGACCCTGTGAGGATATATATATATATACTTTTACATATACATATATACTAATTTAGAATTTGTAATTTTCAAGTCATACTTGAATTGAGATCCAAGATACTCAAGTGGATACAAAAAAGATTACTTTAGTATGACTGATAAATGAATGATAAAGAGAAAATAGAAATGTAAAAGTAAAAGTAGAAACGAGAGAACGGAAGCTACAAATGGTAGAGCCAATGATTGAGTCGCCGAGTGTCATCTATTGTTATTAAAAACAAGGACTGTATAGAACAATAATTGTCAGCTGCTATATATCATGATGATAATTAGTTGAATACATACATAGATGAGGCACAAGATTGAAAGATGGTGTAGCAACTCCACAAATCAGTCATATCTTTTTTTGTTCTTTATTTTTATATATATTTTTCACTCTCTTTGCTACTTTGATGAGTAGTTTAAAACGATTGAGTCGGATCTAGAACGTAACCTGTAAATTTATCTTTAAACCTCGACATACAACATTGAGTAATAAAAGATTGTTTGATATAAGGCTTTTGTTTTTTCTTTCTTCTTTTTCTTTTATTTCTTCTTTTGTTCAAAAAATTTAATAAAACAAAAAAATAAAAGGTTTGGTGACATTCTAAGCACATTTACCCACACCTCAAAACTTCTACTCTTTTTTTGCCTTTCCCGACTTTCTGCTACACAAAGCCGGTAGTGTAAAAAACGAAATAATAGGAAGGGAAGGGAAAGAAAGAAAGAAAAAAAGAAGTAATTGTACAGAAGTAGATGGAAAGTCCACAATAAAAGTTGATTCATCTTGATTAATGACATGTGCTATTCTACGATGAATACCAGTCAAAGTACTAGTCATGATGATTATACTCGTGCAATCCTTTATAGAGAAAAAGAGATTTTCTTTATTTTCGTTATTATTTGTGTCTGAGATCTGTGGATATCAGAATCAAATGTACGCGAGGTAGAGCAAATGAGTCACACCTTTGTATGTTATTAAGTTGGTTTGTTAGTTTGGTAATTTGCCTTTTTTTTTGGCTCTGGGAATAGCATCCTCTCAACTTCCTTAAGAAGCAAAAAAAATCAGACAATGAAAAAAACCAAATTTTCTCTATTTCCTCTGGTTCTAGTATAGCCCCAGTACACTCTGTAACCTTTTATCTTACATTTACCTTTCCATTCTATAGGGTATCATAATTTGGAGGCAGTGTTTTAGGATTGTTTCCTATCTGAGACAAGAGAAACGCCCTATCTTTTAATAGGTCTTTTATTTGCGAATATTTCTTCTTCTTCTTCTTCTTCTTCTTCTTCTTCTCTCTGTTTGTTGAAGCAAATAACAAGTAGTGCATATACGTTTGAATATCTGCTAATGTGCACAATGCTGCCAGTAGCTGGTACTAGAAAATGTTGAAGAGTACTGTACATTGTTTAGATATGTACATGTATATGTGGTGGTAGGTGGGGGGGGACAAGAAGGAAGGAGAATGTGGAAAAGAAAACGGCATAAATTTCTGTTTTTAAAAGTTATGAGACCGACACATCCCATGAACATTTCTTACTAAACAGCTTTTGTTCCTAAGAGCTCTTTGTTGTTTGTCTGCTTCTCCACTAATCCGCGTGATGCACATAATATAAAAAAAAATAAAAATTTGAAAATTGAAAAGAAAAAGAAAAGAAAAAAAAAGAAACAAGAGAAGAGGTGAGGAAAAATGTATCCCACTGCAAGGTTATACTTTGCTTACCTTCCTTTACCGAGGACGATGATATACTTGTAGGGGAGGGATTCAAAGAATGACAATAGTATTTGATAGTGAAATACCCGTGACTATTGAAATTTTGGCAATATGGTCATCCAAGCAGCTTACTAAAAGAAAAAAAGGAAAAACGATAGGAATGAAAATAATAAAAAAAAAAAAAAAAAACAAGAAACGTCTCTTTTACTATCGTACTACATGTATAATACCTTGCTAAGTGTGCACAGAGTCAAATACGTCTCTTTTCAGAAATGAGTAGTTCACTACAAGAGGACAATAGCCCATTTCTATTAAATGTTGGTGATGCTAATGCTGCTGATGATGATGATGATGACTGTTAAGTGTGTGGACAGAGGTAATAAAAAAAAAAAGAAATAAAAAAAAAAGAAATTTAAAATTTTATAATTTTTTTTGGACTCCTGCAGATCACAAAAAGAAAAAAAAAAAGAAATTTAAAAAATAAAAAACAAAAAATAAACAAAAAATAAAAATAAAATAAAAAAAATTAAGATGACTATTGATACCAAACAACCACTTAGTGGATTATTAATAATAATCATAATCATAATCATAATCATAACAACAACAACAAACAACAAACAATGAACAAGGCACATACTACATGCAAATAAAGAAAAAAGAAACGGGAAGAAAAGAAAAAGGTTTCATTTTTTCTTATCCTGAAGATTAGATAGCCGTAGAAAGTTTTCTCCAGATGAGATAAAAATAAAATACTGGAGTAGTAGTAGTAGTAACCAAAGTAAAAATATATTCTTCCTTCTTCCTTCTTCCTTCTTCCCCCACCATATACCACCATCATCAAACATTAGTAATAAAGTAAAAAAGAGTAAACCAAACAAGAAACAAAAGACAAAAAAGAAAAAAAGAGAATAAAAATAATCACACTATTTCTTATCACTTTTTCTTTTCTTTTTCTTTTTCAATTTTTAAACAGAAAGTTAGCAAATTCAATTGATTTAATCACTATACAATGTCTACGTTTACATATTACCCAATGATATCAGATACACTGAACCATCAGAAAAGACTAGAAGAACCACAATTGCAATCACAATTGCAACCACAATTGCAACCACAACCAAAACCAGTTCAACCTTATCCCCACCAATATCAATACATGCACCACAATTTGAGCGATAGCATTATTGCTAATTGCCCTACACCCTCAATTGCAGACGACCAATTGCTTGATAAGAATAACTTCCAAACATTGCAATCAATGAGAAAATCTAATAGCTCACCAAACAATTACTTTTCATCAGTAACCACAGTCTCTGCAAAAAATGCTAGCATTTCAGCTACTACTGCTACTGCTGCGGTTCCAGCTGGAACTGCTGGAACTCCTAGAGTACCTGGAATGATGGCAGCATCCAAGACCAGCTCTTTTGAATCGCAATTGCCCTCACAGCAGCCATTGTCGCCCCCATTATCACCATACCAAAGGAATGCTGAATTACACACACTCGGTGGAAACATACATCATCAATCAGAAATATTGAAACTGCACCAAGTATTACAATCACCATTACCAACAACTACTATTACCACAGAAACAACTGCATCATCACCTCCACCACCATCAAAACCATTTTTGGATTCATCCAAAAACTACAAATTGGAAAACTTTAGAGATTACAAGCTAACAATTAGTGTTAAACCATCAAAGTCATACTATGCCCATCAATTTGAGTTTCTTGACAAATACTCCTCCATCGCGTCTGCAGAACACAAAACTAATAATGCTGCTTCGTTGCACATGCCAGTAAGAAAGTACAAGAAACGCTCATACTTGGGCAACTATGACTCCAATGATGAATCGTATGAAAGTGGAGCCACTGCTGGAGCCACTGCTGGGGTGCGTACGCGTCGCTTAGCCAAAACCAAAGAAATTTTTGACAATAGCGATACCGATGTTGCCACACCAGTCAAGAAACGCAAGAGAGTAGCTACACCATCCAACTTTGGCCACACACCTTCGCATCTGAGTACACCATCATCACCATCAATGTCAATTGCTATGCAGCAACAACTTTTGATTGACGAATCGATACCAGATTTCTCGCCCGATGCTCAAGCAACTTTACCAAACAATGCCAAGTGTCTCAAAATAGAATGGAAAGGCCAACCAATGGACTTGACCAACGACCCAAACCTCACAAAGTACAAGCTTCATCCAGCAGAGATTCATTTGGCTTCGATTTTGAGGTTACCAGTCGCCGTCTATATGGACTCCAAACGTCGGTTCTTTTTTGAAAAAGTGCAAAAGATCAAAGCTGGCAAGATGTTTAGAAGAACAGATGCACAAAAGGCATGCAGAATCGACGTCAACAAGGCCAGTAGGTTGTTTGCCGCATTTGAGAAAGTTGGCTGGTTGAATGACAAGTTGTTTGAAAAGTACTTGTAATGATGGAGAAGAAGAATGTGGAGAAAATACAAGGACTTTGATATTTATAAAATATAAAAGAAGAAGAAGAAGAAGAAGAAATTTGACAGTTGTTTAAGTTTAGTTCGAAAAGAGATTTTGTTTATTGTTTACACTTATTGGGACCAAAAACGAAAAAAGGATAAAAAAAAAAAAAAGGAAAAAAAAAATTATTTCATTTTTACACATGGATCAGGGATCCCGGGAAAATTTTTCAAGGAATACTACAGAATAGAATAGATAGGTAAAGGATAGAAAAGGATTGATAGGATAGAAAATGGGTAATGGAAAAGGGAAAAATGGAAAATGGATATAAAAAAAAATGCGATACTTTTCAGTTTGTGTAAATATGTTTATTTGTTGTTTTTTAAATTATATAGGGAATATTACTGATATATATATAAATTGGTTTTAGAGAATCGAGTGTTTGTTGTATACTTATTTACCCTAACTTTTATAAAATATACAAAAGGTTAAGTCTACCTCAATTGGATTTCCATTCTTGCAAGTTGAAGTCTGAGTATTATATGGCTATTGGCGAGCTTCGAAACTACTTTGTGGTCCCTATACTTGTGTACTCATGGCTGCAAAATTATGCTCGTTGTTCTTGTGTGCTCTTTTTTTTTTTTCCCATTCTTTGTTTTTTATAATCACAAAAATATAAAAAAAATTATAAAGAACAAATCAAAGAACAAATTACACAAACTGAGAAGGAAGAAGCAGTTTATCAATTATAAAGAAAATCAAAAAAAAAAAAATGGTTACCAATGCAACTAGTCATATTCTTTAGCGTCTAGATAAAGTCGTCCTCAACACTATTGTCTCTATACATGTAAAACTGCATAAATATCAAGCAATCCTCGAAAATCGTGCCCAAACTACCCAAAAGCCACGACATGTTCAACACAACATATTTCCAGTCGGATCTGTAAAACAAAATCTGTCCCGCATACGTCAAGTTACCCAAGGTTGAAAATAAGAAAAATAATAAGCTTAACCCATAAACGGATTTCTTTCGGTAATTTTGAATAATTTGTGGAATACGCGCACCCAAATAAAGAAATGCAGAACAATAACCCATAACTTGCGGCCCAAATGCAATCACATCTTGTGGCGGATCGTGTGGGTTAGGGTTTGGTGGAGATGGATTATCAGGAATGGCTTCCTTGCCAGACATGAGAAATCCCACTACCCCGGCACCAATTACAAAGATTATAGGAAGAATGTATTTGACAAAAACCGAGTGGTACTGTGGTTCCATGGCAATATCGGTTAAAGTACTATTTCTTCTGCTGCGTTTACGAACAAGTGGAGTATGCTCACTGCTTTCAATAAAGTCTCTTTCCAATTCACCAGGACCATCTTCATTAAGTGCATGGTGATGATTAGGGCCTTGCTCGTGTTGATGGTAATTTTCATGGCTGTTACTTTCGTTGCTGTTACTGTTGTCATGATACTGCTGCTGGTGGTGGTGGTGATGATGGTGGTTATGGTGACTAGTTTTCTTTCTGTAGATTCGTGTATAGTAGAAATAACTGGATATCATCAATGCATCTGCAATACAGAACCAAATTGCCAAAAAAATAACTTCGGGTAAGAGACCGGCCCAAACAGCACCAATAAGATTGAACAAGTCTCCAAGGAACCAGATGGAAATGAATCCAATAGCGATTCCTTCAGCAGACTTTAAACGCCATTGCTCAATGAGTTGTGGCATTAAAAGCACGATCCAGCATGCAAGTGAAGTAGAGCCCATCACTCCACTAATTTGCGTCCGGAGAGAGGTGGTAACGGCAGAAGTTCCAGCAGCTTGGAGTAATAGACTAAACATGACAGGCCTTTTTCTTTTTTTCTTTCTTTTTTTCTTTGATGATGATCAGTTTCCAGTTTCTTTCTTCTTGTTGTTTGTGTTGTTTTCTTTTATTTTTTTGGTTCTTTCTGTTCAGTTTACTCCTTTACTTACTTTGGGTGAAGAATTAGTCCAGAAGAAAAGAATTGAAAAGTAAAGAAAAGAATAGAAAAAACAAAATGAACGGGATGTATCGAGGTTTTGGAATAAACAAACAAATTTAATTTGATGTGATGTCCAACGGAATGAAGATGAAGAATGTGGTGGGTACCCTATTCACTATAGTCAAAGTTGAAGTTGAAATAAAAAGAAGAGATAAGATGATGAGTCAAGTATTTTGTTGAAAAGCTGACGCTTGCTCTTTTTCGTTGTTTTTTTTTTTTCTTTTTCTCTCTATTTCTCTCTCTCTCTCTCATTCATTCTCCGTAAGTTTGAAAAAAGAAAGACAAAAGAAAAAAAAAAATTCTTCAACATCGCGCCAATCGAATATTCAAAGTCGTACGGAAATTACCGAATCTGGAAGCAAATTCCTTGACCAACATTCTGTTTGTTTTTTTTTATTTATGTTACTCTCTATCTCTTTCTTTGCTCATTTTTTTTTTCTTTTGTGTATTGTATACTTGAATTTGTGAACAAGTAAGGCTCTCCCAACTGATATGGCTTATGATCGAGAACGGCGTAGCCCTATGATGTTCATTGCAAGAATAATGTTTTCAAAGATTTGTGGTTCTTTGCGTATATGATACCACTAGAGTAATGGCGGATGGCGCTATTTATAGTGATATATAATTCTTATTACAGTACAATTTGAGTGCTCCCGAGCTCTACCATTTTTTTCTTTGTCTCTTTCCCAGTAAATTTTTCATCTCAATTTGGGACCAAAAAAAATGTGGGAAAGTATCATAATTTATATAAATTCGTGTTTAGACATAAAAAGAAAAATTGAACTTACACTTGAAAAAAATATCCAGATTCAGTTCAAAAGTGAAAAACAAATGATTAATTTTAGTCTTTAAAAACTTTCACCATTTTCACTGAAATAAATAATACATAAAAAGAAAAACAGAATAAAAAAAGAAGAAAAATCAGAAAGAAAATGGCCCAAAGACAAAGAAGGCAGCAAGGTGAAATGTATTACAAACATGGCAAACCATCTACTATTCAACTCAAATCTTCTTAGAACCATCAATCATCTCATTACCTCTCATTTAGTCGACTTAATTTGCAATTCAGGGGCAAGTAACAAAGAACATCTTGTGACAAGTCACGTGCAAGTCCATGATTCAAAATGATTATGAGCTCGCTGCGCTTTCCCCTCCTCTCTCATTAACTATTCAGTACGCCGCATACACTTTAAAATTTTCAATTTTTTTTTTTTTTTTTAAAGATCAGATTCTACTAGAGTCATGGAAGTCCCAGAGATGTACTGATTTGTTTCAAGTTCTTAAACAATCAATCACCCAAAGTTTGTTGCTTCAAAGAATACTCTTCATAATAAATATCTTTGTAAAGAGATTACTTGCAGTTTGTAGCTTCAATTAATATAGCAACTAAAGAATGCCAAAATAAAAAAAAAAAAGGGAGCGTAGTAGTTTCTATTTCTGTTCTTTTCTTCTCCTACTACTGCTACTTCCACTCCCACCTCTAAAAAAAAACACATCTTCATCCTCCATTTTCCATATACTATTATTGATGCCTCGTGGTTTAAATCATTTTCATGGTGAATGGGCTTCTAGAAAGTTGAACCACACTTTTTTTTTTTCTCTCTCTGTTTTTTTTTTTTTTCGTCTACCGCAGGCAAAAAGAGAAAAATTAAAATAAAATATAAAAATAAAGAAAATAAAAAATAAAAAATAAAAAATAAAAGCTCAAATAAAAAAGACAACCACACATTTCAAATTTGCAAAACAACTATTCTCATCAGAAACCATAATAGCACATTCGTCATCATCACCAAGAACTAGGGTTTGTTTGACACAAACGGCCAAAAAAAAAACCAAATTGTATGTATACTGAATAGAAACAAGGTTATAAACCATTTGTTGGAGAGTGAGTTGAGTAATCCTTATAGAGTGTTGACACATTGGATATATGTTTCGTTTGAAATCAAGAAATCAAGAAATCATGAAAACAACAAAAAGAAAACCAACGTGGCGACTGCAAAAATATCAAAGTATGGTTTCTTTTTCTTTTTCTTTTTGTTTCTTCTTCTTCTTCATCCTTTCATCCTTACTAGGAGAGTCCATAACTATACAAAACCATTACATGACATCTGCACCATTAGTCTGCGTCTTTCGACGACGACTATGATGAATGATGGGTCTCTGCAGAATGGAAAGGAACTTAATAGCGAGGGGTTTGGAAGGTTTTCTATCTTCGTCCCTCGTAAATCATGTCAGCAGTGTTAAAGAACAAAAAAAAGCAAAACAAAACCAAAAACCAAAAATAAAAAAACCAAATATATGGTTTTGAAAAGTGATGAAGTTATGTCCTTATCAAAACTGTGGCTTTAAGATTGGGCAATTTGCTCTGTTTTTTTTTTTTTTGGTTGTTTTGTTTTGTATTCTTTTCTAGTCGAGGTAGAAAGAATAACGTAAAAACAACATCAACACCATCATCCCGACATATTGCAATAGTGAATTTGCATTGATTACTTAAACATTGTCATTTGCTACTACTTTATAATACCAATCTTAAAAAATTATAAGTTCAGTATCGAATGATTAAAGAAGAACATTTACACAAGTTTTATTTTTATTCTTATATCTATATATCTATATATTTATACATATATAAATGAGCCAGCTGTATAAGGAAATACTAGACTCCTTTGACCATAATCATCAAAGCCATATTGCGAGTGATCGGAATACTAACTTTCGTCAACCAGATACCAGAAGGAAACCGCTTTCGATCTCACAAATAACTGCTAGCTCAGGTTCAAATTCAAATTCAAATTCAAATTTAGCACTAGGAACACAATCGAAACCCATTTCTCCAGTTATACTACCATCTCAAGATCATTTTCTGTCGAATTTAGAACATTTTCAGCACCATCAACAAAGTAAACAAAAGGGACAGGGACTTGAACACACCGAGCATAGTCCATCACACTTTGAGATACAATTAGCAAAGCAAAGGTCGAGAGAAGAGCAAGTACAGCAACAACAGCAACAACAGCAAAGATTGGGTCTGCCGTATCACCAACAATCCCATCAAGTAGAGCACCGCCAAAGAACGCCACAGTTTTTAAATAGGTCTTATTCGCAACAAAATATTTTATCACGGCAAACACCCCCACCACAACAACAACCACCCCCACCACAACAGCAACATAGTAACAGAGAGATTAACAGGGCAATGAGTTTTACAATGTTTTCACCAAATCCTGCTAGTCCATTATATCCTAGCACATCAGCCAACAGCATCAAACCAAGCAACGAGAGATCCAATAGTCATCATAATGTCAAGAATATCAAGAGCAATAAAAGCTCTTCGCCGCCGGCAAAAAAGTTCAAGCATGACTCTCACCACAATCACCACAATCACCATCCTCACAATAACAACGAATTGTTTTTTGGAAGCAGTAGTCTACATCAACAAGGCACTTCGCCCATACCTACTAGCCAACCAATAGTAAGCTCTACGCGTACAACACTAAGACGGGAAAGGACACCCGAGAATGAGAATGAAGATCAACGATTTTTGAGGTTGGCCAGAGACGCTTTAGTTGCCACAGCTCAAGGAATCAATGAACAGAACCGAGGGATTGTAGACCCTACAATCCTGGACCTCTTGACTCGTTTGCAATATGCTAGTTCTCCGCATGGTAATCCAATATCAAATCTGAAACATTTGGAAGCAAATGAAAATGGACAGTTGAATGTCCAAGGGTTTTATCAGAATTTTCCCAACCTAAGTAACAATATTTTCACTGGCAGCCCACATGGAGGTGATGGAGGAGTTGGATTGGGAGTGGGTGCAGGAGTGGGCGCAGGAGTAGACACGACCCCGGGAGGAACTAAAGCTGATGAATACAAAGCAAGTGAACAGAAAGATGAGACAATCAAATCCGCTCCGTTGCTTAATAGTAGACATCATCCAGCTGGTAACGAGCAAGGATGGAATTTTCTTATTGGTGAAGCCTTACATTTAAAAGCGGATAGCGAGAGAAACCCTATGGCACAACTTGAAAATACAAGTGTTGATTTTACTGCCGCAAAGGCTAATAATGCACGTCAGCTGGTTTCGACATCACGCAAGAAGTTTAAAGGTGAAGGTGTACGGAAGTTTCCTTGTGACAAATGTTCAATGTCGTTCCGTCGCTCATCAGATTTGAAACGGCATGAAAAACAGCACTTGTCTATTCCGCCCAATATATGTGAGTTTTGTGGTAAAGGTTTTGCTAGAAAGGATGCGTTGAAAAGACATGTTGGAACATTGACATGTAAGCGGAATGCGAATAAGAAATTGTATATTGAAAATCTTGAGCATCTAAATGGCAGAGGCGGTGTAGGTGGTATAGGTGCCAAGTCAGGTGATATCGATGAGCTAAGTGAGGACGAAGTAGAAGAAGATGAAGAAGAAGATGGAGAAGAAGCAGAAGAAGAAGAAGATGAAGTTGATGGTGGTGAAAACGGCAACCATGAAGGAATAGGGAGGAAAACTGTGAATGAATATGGGGAGATAGGCAAGAGAGATGATAATGAACATGATCGTAGTGGAGGTGGTATTAGCAAGAATAGTACGAAGAAGAATAAGAAACTGAATGAGGAGCAGCATGAAATCGAGGATGATGACGAGGAAGAGATACAACGAAAGTTTCCTACTTATGGATATCAAAAGGAGAATTGGCAGTGATCCAAGTTAGGTTTATATAGAATATTTATTTTCAATTCTTTCTTTAATATTATTAAAACTCTGGTATTTTTTTTTTTGATTTATGGCTCTGTTCTTCTATTTTTTAATTTTGGTTCTTTTCTTCTATGTCTTTTTTTTTATATATTTTTTCCTTCTTTACTTTTTGTTTTTGCTTCCCATTTCTTCAACTATCCAATCAGTCAGTACTTGAAACTTGAAAATTGTCTATTGTTTGTATAGGTCAAGTCAAGCAAATTAAGTGACATAATTGTCTAGGTATTGTTTGTGTAACAATTCGGGTGAAGGGAAGTTGATGGACAAAATTGGGAAACGCAACTTTTTCGAACCGTTGAGATTTTCATAAAATTCAAATGTTCTCTAAGCTAATCTGCAGCAATTATTAAAAACAAAATTAACAAAATTAACAAAATAACAAAATGCCAAAAAAAGGGTTGGTAAGAGGAAGAACCAAAAATGTCGGTTGAGAGAGGCAAAGAGTGTGTGGGTTTGCTGAATGAAAGAAGTCAAAAGATCTTACATTTTATTCCCTCACCACCCAAAAACAAGTCGGCTTTACTAGTTCTCTAGCTCTTATTCCTTTTTCATTTCTCTTTCTCTTTCTCTTTCATCTTCCATCAAGCTTGTATCTAATTCTGAAGTATGAGTTCAAAAGAAACTTTGGCCCAGTAACGAAGTACCGACAAAAATATATTGCGTATCTATGCCATCATTATGCATCCTACGGGATTAACCGCAGGTTAAAAGCATATTTGGGTTGCGGGGCAAGCACCTCGAAACAAAAAACAAAAACAAAAACAAAAAAAATGAAAATGAATAAGAAAGGAAAACAACAAGTAGAAGGATGGAATAGAACAGAATGAAAGTATAAAGAGAAAAAAGAGACGAGGGTTTATTGAAATGACTCTAAAGATTGTTAAATGTAGTGTTTATGTACTCTTCTGGCGTTAATAGCTCGGTCCGTCATCAATGTTTCCTTATTATTTACTATTACCCCCCACACTCAACCAAATTTTTTTTTTTTTCTTTACATCATTGTATTCTTCAAGAAAAAGTACGTCAATTTTTTTTTTCATTAAATATGCCAAACATTGAATAAGCAAAAGGACAAATGAATCAAAAAAATAAGATTAGATAAATAGATAGATTGATAGGAAACAAGGGAACGTTTAAACGTTTAAAAAATTGCTGCTGCTATATTTTTAAGTGAAGAATGGCGACAGATGAGATCTTGCACTCTTTTTTTTTTTAAAGAAATTTATTAGTACTATTGCCATCTCCGTCACCAATAACTATCGTACCCATATGTATGTATAATGTATGTTAAGGTAAGGATAAATCTATTAGATCTCGTGTGATGGAAGAGGAAAAACGAGGAAAAGGAAGAGAGGGGGGAGTAAGAGAGGGGGAGGTGCTTGAAGCGATATTAAGCAAGGGAAGCAAAGGAAGGAAGGGAGGATGGAGAGAAAATCTGTATGAGATTATGCATTCTTTTGTCTTTCGTATTAGCAAAGGAAATCCACATGTAAATATATGTCCCGACTAAAGAGCCTCGGTTA
Source organism: Lodderomyces elongisporus (assembly GCF_030384665.1). Taxonomy (NCBI): domain Eukaryota; kingdom Fungi; phylum Ascomycota; class Pichiomycetes; order Serinales; family Debaryomycetaceae; genus Lodderomyces; species Lodderomyces elongisporus. The sequence continues at coordinate 232,326 of NC_083676.1, read as the reverse complement.
TCTCTTGCTCTTAGTCCCTCTCTCTCTTAACTTTTCTTAAATACTTCTTCAGTGTCTAAAATGGAATTTAAAGGAAATTAAAAAAAAAAAGAAATAAAAAACAGAAGGCCGTTGAACAGTAGACACAAAAACAAACATACATTACACTGAAGACAAACCCAAAAAAAAAGAGACAAGAATGGAACTTCTAAAAAATAAAAATTGTGACTTTGAAGAGGTAGAAATCGAAGATACCAAAGAGATACGGATGATTTTAGATTCTTACTTAGGAAAGGAGTACAAGATACAAAATAATTGCTATGTTTTCTCTTTTATTTGACAATACACTCGACAGTCACTACTGTTCACTCAATGTAGTTGTCAATAGGTAATGTTCTTACATATACAATCTTTTCGTTTGTCCGTATCTCTCACTCTCACTCTCACTCTCACTCTCTCCATCCCCACTTTCCGACATTCTACGACAGAAGCCCTTTTGGACATAGAATGTATTGTTTCAAGATCAACTATTTCGGCTTCAATGCTTCAATGCTTCAATGCTTCAATACTTCTTGCTTCAGTTTCCCACTAATAGGCCCGGAACCGAATTGAATTTTTCATCACACAAAAACAAAATTTTTCTATTGTCACACTCAAAAAATAAAAATTAATAAAAAATAAAAAAAAACATTTTAAAAAAAAAATTATTTCCATTGAGCCTCCTCCCCCCTCCTCCACCTTCTCCCAATCCAATCCAATGACATCAACATTTTCATATATAAAATTATTTTCATACTTATCTTGATAAATTCATATATAAATAATATATATATATATATATAAAGGACAAATCTCTGGATATTAATTCATTCTTGTACAGTTCTCATCCTTTCTCTGTTCTTTTCTTATTTCAACGTTTCCATATTGTTTCTACTCAGACGTAATTACTATTCCCATTCCCTTCATCGCAACTTAAAGTCTACTTTTGTTGCATTTACCAATACTTCTACAACTCCCATTACATTCATACACACACGCAAGATGTCAGGAGCCCAATCCAGATTAACACAACTATCCAATATTCTCACACCAACCAAATCTCCAAACCCAAAGAATTCACTCTCGCCAGACCATCCATTTAGGATCTGTGTCATTGGCTCGGGTAACTGGGGTACCACAATTGCCAAGGTTGTTGCCGAGAATGCCCTTGCAAGACCACACTTGTTTGCCCACCACGTTAGAATGTGGGTCTTTGAAGAAAAAATTGACGGAAAACCATTAACCGAAATTATTAACCAACAGCACGTGAACATCAAATACTTACCAGGTGTGAAATTACCAACAAACTTGGTTGCTGAACCAAGTTTGCTCAAAACCGTTGAGGGTGCCGATTTGATCGTGTTCAACATGCCTCACCAGTTCTTACCCAAGATCCTTAAGCAATTGAAAGGCCATGTACCACCAACTGCTCGTGCCATTTCATGCTTAAAAGGTCTTGAAGTCAGCAAAGAAGGCTGTAAATTGTTGTCCACTTATATCACCGAGGAATTGGGAATCACATGTGGTGCATTATCAGGTGCCAACTTGGCACCCGAAGTGGCACGTTGTAAATGGTCAGAAACAACAGTTGCCTACAAATTACCATCAGATTACCGTGGCGCAGGCAAAGATATCGACCAATACATTTTGAAAGCCGCATTCCATCGTCCATATTTCCATGTCAATGTCATTGAAGACGTTGCTGGTGTATGTATTGGAGGTGCCTTGAAAAACATTGTTGCTCTCGCTGTAGGGTTTGTCGAAGGATTGGGATGGGGTGACAACGCCAAGGCAGCTATCATGCGTGTTGGTTTACTCGAGACAATCAAATTCTCAGAAATGTTCTTCCCAGAAAGTTTAGCATCAACATTTACCGCAGAATCCGCCGGTGTTGCTGACTTGATCACCACCTGTTCCGGAGGAAGAAACGTTCGTGTTGGTAGATACATGGCTGAGACTGGAGCAAGTGCAGAACAAGCCGAAAAGAAATTGCTCAATGGCCAAAGCTCTCAGGGTATTGTTACAGCAAAAGAAGTGCATGAATTATTGACAAATGTAGAGAAATTAGACGAATTTCCATTGTTTGAAGCTACATACCAGATAATCTATGGAAGTGAATCCATTGAAAACTTGCCAAACTTGTTGAATAGAGATGCTCACTTTTCATGAATGAAGAAAAAACGAGACAAATTATAAATAGAGCATACATAGAGACAACTACAGATGAAATAGACCTTTAGACACTAGATTGTTGTCGTTGTTATTGTTGATCCTTCTCTTCTCTTTTCATTTCATTTCTTTTCTTTTCTTTTCTTTTCGTACTTTTTCTTAGTTTCTTCAAGAATGTTGTGATTATACATCTATAGCCTCAATTATTGGCTGATCCTTATATTTTTACAAACTCACGTTAGGTGGCATTTATGAATCTATATTTGTTTTGGTGGGTATAAACCTTGATTGAGATATCCATGGTATAAAACCTCTACATTTTAACGAATTTTTTATCCAAACACGAAAAGTAAAATGAATGGGCGGCTCAAACTTTTATATCCACTTCTCAATGTTTCTTCCTCATATAATTAAACACTCTTGATGGTATCTAATATTCTACTCCTTCTTTTCTCTATTTTTTTTTCTCTTTTTTTTCACTTCTTGTTTTTTTTTTAAAAAAAATAATACAAACTGTCTAACAACTTTTTTTTTCTCTATACTTTCACCCTTTTAACATCATTATCTTCTGCCTCTTCTTTACTCGTATCGACTTCGCCACTGCCATCGCCCGTGACATTTGCCACTGGACTTTCTAGTTCATTAGCATCACCCATTATATCATCAACACCTTCAATTTCGCCATTTCCATCTTGATCCAACTTCCTCTTTCTACTCTGATGCTTCCTCCTGTACTTGATTAAAAATTTGTCCATAAATGAGTCGGTAAACGCCTTGATCTTCTTTATTTTGTGTTTTTCCAATTCCTCCGGTGGCAGCTTGGCATTTTCTTTTTGAGCTTCGCGTCTTGCCAAGTTGTTCACAATTTCTTTAGCACATCCTTTAACATTATCTTTACCTATTTCAGCTTGGTGCTTTTTGATCAAGTTTGGTATATGTTTTGCCAATACACGTTTCCATTGTGATTCAATAGAGTTCTCTTTAGATTTGTGCTCTTTAGATTTGTGTTCTTTTGGTTTGTAATCAGATCTACTACTCGATTGGCCACGCTTATCCTTGTGACGCGACTTCTTTTCCGGCTCAGGAGTAACTGTTTGAGAGACCATTTTGGCTTGTTCAATCATTTCCATCACTTGTCTCTCTTTTGCTGCAAGTTCCTGCGCTTTTGCCTCTCTCTCCTTCTGTATCCGTTCTTCTTCTCGTCGTGTGATTTCCAATTCTTTATGCTTAAACAGTGGCCCTCTAGTCTCTTGAAATGAGGAGTTGTAGTTATGATTGTGGCTATTGTTGTGGTTACGGCCAGTAGCGTGGTTGTGACCATGATTGCTATCATAGGGATGGCTTGCATAAGAGCTTGGACCTTTGGGATATCCCTCATGAGAGCGTGCACCTCGAGATGTACCCAGCATCGATCCTACTCTTGCTGGTCCCACGGGCACTGAACCTTTAGGAGGGTTCCAGTCAGTTTCTCTAGTAATCTTGTTGTAAAAATACCATTTCCCCGATGATTCATCAAATGTGGTCTCCCAATTTGCCGGTAATCTATAACTTGGTGCTGGGGGTCGTCCATTTGACTTCTCAGCTGTACTTTCGTCAAGTGTCTCCTTAGTAGGTGACTTTGATTTTCTATCAAAACCAGAACTGGTAACAACAGGGTTTTTGATTTTTGGTATACGATACGCCATTTCAAGCTGCGACCATTGCTGGAGCAACTTTTCGCAAAGCACAACTATTTCCTCATTCTTACTCCTTTCCTTCACCTCTTTAACTACATCCTCGATTTGTGATGATGAAATCTTGTTTTTTGTAATTGCAGGCCACCTGGCAAGCACTTCCAATATCCAAATGACTAATTCGTCATCACCATCATCTTTAGCATTTTCATCTGCATCACCAGCACTAGTGGCGACCTCTTGCAAGACACTGGATAAAGTCTTGTATCCATGGAATTTAACAAGCAACTTATTGACATACTCATCTGTAGTGAGATGCATCCTCTCAACTAATTTCTTGATCAATGATTGCTGTTGAGCCTTCATCAACGCACCAATTACTTTTGAAACATCCAAGTCCTCCATTGGTTCCACTTGTAGACTCTTGACAAACATCTCATTGATTGTGGCATCATCAGCCTGTTGTTCTGACCTTAAATGTTTGTTTTCTTTCAACCAAGCTTTTTCAATTCTAGAATTAACCCCCAAAGCTTCGCTCACACCTTCGGGCAACAATAATGCGGCATCAGTCTGTGTCTTTCCACCCATAAATTTCAAACAGTTTGGTTCACCACAATAACATGGCTGAGACTGAGCACCATATCGGTCGACATTATAGTCAAATGTGATTTCCTCGCCAGCCATAATGTCTCTCTTGGCAAAAATTCCCATTCTCAATCTATCGGCAACAACCCACTTGTCAACAAATGCGTTGGGACTACATGAATGATTCACAAATCTTGCAAGGCTACCCTTCTCAGTAGCGTCAATAAATGCATCATTTTTCAACATCATAAAATAAAAATGCTTATACTGCTTGAGATCGTACTCAATCATTTTTTGTCTAAATGTTGGTTCATCAATCACTTCCCCAATATATTCATATATGAAATCCCCCTCACGCAACTGCGTGTTTGCTCTGAGACCATACCCCTTTAGTTCGGTTTGGAAAACAGATACATCGGCATATTGCTTTTTTTGAAACCGTTGGTTTTGACAATTCTCGCCACATGAACAATGTCGGTTGATACATTCCACAGATGTGATTCGATTGATACAGTTTGAGTCCTCGCCACATGCCATGTTCTGCTCTGTAGAGCTATCCCAATCTTCTTCACAGTCACAGGTCATATACTCTCGCCCTCGTTTCGAATTGCTCGGACATCCAATGCCTTTATTCATATAAGTACATTGTTGAAGGTTTTGGTATTTGGTGAGTGCTTCAGCGGTTTTGTCCTCTGCATCAAGGAAGAGTTGTCGCTGATGTCCATTTCTAGGCAAAACCTCTGTCATGGTGTAAATGCTATTGAAATATATATATATATATATATATAAACGTATATATACAAATATAAATAACAGAGTGTATGTATGCTCTTGACAAGTTTGGATGTAAGCTCGACTCTGTGGAAAATTGGAGTGTCGTATTCCAAAATTTTGTCAAAATAATTTTCTCTTTCTTTTTTTTTTATTTTTTTATTTTATTTTGTTTTATTTCTTATTTTTTTTTTTTTACTTTTTTTTTGGAGTTTTGCCTTACCCGTGTTGTGCATGGAATGTAATCTTGATTTACAAACAGATAATTCAAGACAACAACAACCAACACCCTCGATCTAAACATCAATATCACCCATTTCACTAATAACAATAGACGTTGATAACTCTGTTACTGCCAGCAGCAACAATGACGACCAAGACGCTAAAGGCGCCACAAGCAACTACATCTGATAATGATGGGAGGGGGAGGAGGGGGGTCATAAATTCAATGTAAAAGTTATAAGAACCACCTGTTATTTTCTGCCTTCGGTCAGTATAGCCTTAAAGTTTTCAAGCTTCCTTTTTTTCCTTTTTTTCATTTTTTTTTTGGGGATATTGCAACAACACAAGAACAAATACTCAATATGATTAAAGCTATAGAATACTCTACCGTCGTTCTTTACTACTTATTTACTGTTCCTCCTTTTCTTTCTCTTCCTTGAAAGTCATAACCCTCTCCTTATTCTGCGTGGCAGCTTGTACTAGTTGTGCAAATGCATTTCCAGCAGCTACGGTCTTGTTCAGCAGCTGCAGTTGCGGCTTCGAAGGGGTAAGCGAGGCATTGGAGATTGTAGTGTCACCGGCACGAGGTAAACTATCATTAAACTTTTTCCAATTTGACAATGCCAGTGCAGCGGCGGCATCTTTTTCGTCATCCCCCTTTTTGTTGCTAATGTTTCCCTTTTCATTGAATAAATCAATTTCGCTTGGATCGTCATCATTTTCAGTTTGCATTTCCTTTAATTTCTTGATTCTATTGTGTAATTTAACAACTTCGATAGCTTGTCTAAATTTAGCCTTGGCATCAAAGTTTGCTTTCAAAGATGGTAACAAATCGCATTCCTTGTGTTGTTCGGCAATCGATACGAGCCATGGATCGTTAAGGAGTTGTTCTGCCGTGGGTCTCCTTTCTGGGTCATATTGTAAAGCCTTGATAATGAATCGCCTTGCATCTTTTGATACATCTCTCCAGTAATCGGCATGGAATATCACAGCATTGTTGTGTTTTACTTCGTTGATGAAATCTGAAACATTTTCCGATCTAAATGGCGAGTAGCCACAAAGAAGTGTGTAGGTGACTACACCGAGTGACCAAATGTCACATGGTTTACCATGGCCGGTACCCAAAATTACTTCAGGTGCCGCATATCCAAATGAACCAGCCAGTGACGTCAACTTCTCCTTGGGAGATTGTAGTCTTTTGGCAATACCAAAATCTGCCAAGACTATGGGGCTGTCATCTGCGGGCGTCAAGTATAATACATTCTCTGGCTTGATATCCCTATGCACAATATCTTTCGAGTGTAAATAGTTTAAAGCATCAAGCATTTGTTGCACAACCAAGCTGGCATCGTGCTCAGTAAACCTTCCTTGCTGTACAATACGATCAAACAATTCGCCACCAGTGGCCAACTGCGTAACAAGGTAAAACTTATCCTTACTTTCAAACCAGTCTCTGAACCCTACAATATGTGGATTGTGTAATTCTTCAAGCATTCCCATTTCATCCAAGATCATTTCCTCGTTGCCCTTGAGTGCTTTCTTTAAAATAATTTTGACTGCAACATCCTCGCCTGTAGTGTTATCTCTTGCATATCTCACAATTCCGAATGAGCCTGCACCCAAAGTCTTGCCAAATGTATAGTTCTGTTTACGAGTGTACGAATCTGGTTGGCCTTGTAGCTTGTTGAGAAAGCTCTTGACTGTTTTGTGGCCTGTCTGTGCATGAGCCTCTGGTCGAGTCAGTGGTGGGATAGGTTTAGGAGCTGCCGAGGTAGTGGTGGTGGTGTTAGTGGCATCTGTCGATTTATCGTGCTCTATTGAGGATGGTGCAATTGGCATTAGTAGTTGGTGAGTCAATTGCAAATTTATTGTGTGGTGATGGTAGTGTTGTAAATGGCGTTGCAAATGGTCTTGTAGGTGTTGACTTCAATCCCTTTTTTTAAACCAAAAATGGGGCTCTAGTGGTTGCTGTACTTTTGCTGGCTACCCAAGAGTGCTTATATATTTCTCCCTGTTTTAGTGTGACATTGTTTATTTATAAATAATTTATAAATTCCCTTTTTTTTTTTCTTTTATTATTTTTTTTTTCTTCTTCATCTCTCTGGTGGGGCTCCCTTAAACTGCAACCGGAATTAGAAACTTTTTCGTATGGCCAAAACCACCACCCCACCCCTTCCTGTCTTTGAATAATGTATGTGGATTCTCTTTTCACGAGAATATGAAAATTCAGAGTGAAATTGATCGGCTATTCTACAAAACATCCGATCCTTAAGCAGGTGTATATACATAAGTATATACAAATATACATGTCCAATGTATATTGTTTAAGATTTTTTTTCTTCTGGTCTTTTATCTCTTTTTCCTTTTTCCTTTTGTTTTTTGTTTTTGGTTAGAAAAGAATGTTTGGGTTATTCACGGTATATGTGTGTCCGACAAGTGGGCATGACTAAGCGGATAAATCTTCCTTTTTTTGGCAATGCTTCAAGAGTACAAACTAATCAAGTGTAGAAGCCATGTTGGGTTCTGGTACTTTATACAAAATTTAACTAAAACTATTTATCTCGAATAGTCTCTTGTAGAGTAAAGTATCAACTCGAATCGTAACCGGGCTGTGCATGTGTGTATGTGAGTATTTTTTTTCATCTATTTCAAACTGAGTGAATATGATTGTGTAAGTAGTCTGTGGCGGTGTAGCATGTACCCATTGGGAATTCTCCTTTGACGACTTTTATATAAAAAGAGAATAGTATACACTTGGTAGCAAATTTCAATCATTATAAAACTGTAAGAGACTTTACCTGCTAAATATTTGAGCCTTCTTTTTTCATTTACTTATCTACTTAAATACGTATACTACTGCTAAGCTAAGCTAGGTTAACCAAAGCTAAGCTAAGCTAAGCTAAGCTAAACTAACCTTGCACCTTGCACCCTTCATCTTGAAATCTTAATACAACATTTTTTACACTTTTTTCAATCAAAGTGAAAAGAAAAACTACTTTCATTTCACATTTTGTATTCAACGATAGTTCCAATTGTCTTGAGTTTGGCCTTGTTGTTTCCCCTCGTTTGTATAGTATTGACCTTCTTGCCTATACGGTGGAGCTTCCTGTTCCCTCTCACGAAAAGTATATCTTGCATCTACCTCATTGGGTCTTCCCAAGTAATGAGAATCATGTTGCATTACATGGTATTGCGAATCTTGTCCTCTAAGACCACACCTTCCACGATTTGTACCCATGCACATATCCCTCTCATTGTATCTATTAACGTCCACCAAGTGTCTGTCACTACGTGCATACTCACGTCTTTGTCTTCTTCCATAAAACAATTTATCTCCACTTGTTAACCTTCCGCGTGTATGTTTCACCTCTTCCCTTGCTTCCAAGACATCAATTATAAAACCAATTATTCTGGACATTATCAGAAAGCAAATTATAATGGTTATAGCAAGATTGGTTTATAATGAGGGAGAAAAGAAAGATTTGGAAAAGAGAAGAGCAATGTAAAATAAATCACAATGAAAACACTGGACGTAGACCATTCATTTTATACTTAAACTTGAGGGAAATGCTAAACTAAAAGTATACAAGGTTTGTTTACTCTTATCTAAAGAAAAGTTAAAACAAGGATGCATTCATTGAAAACTGGAAAGAAAAAAACAAAAGAAAAGTGGTGGTGAGTAAAAAGAAAACCTTACCAAAAGTTTTATAATGCAGAAGCTTATAAACACACTGGAAAAATGGAGATCAGCTTGCAACCGCTTATGTAAGCGGACAAACACACTATTGTTTGTAATTGATCCGATTATGTAATAATATACAAACGAGACAAAAAAAAATGTTTTCAACTGTTTGTGCAAACGATGTTTGTCATATAAAATAAACAGTTAGAGGCCATGTGAACCTCTGCTAAATACAAATATTAATTGGAATAAAAGTAAAAAAGAAACAGAGCAAAACAAAGCAAAGCAAAGCAAAGCAAAACAAAGCAAAACAAAGCAAAACAAAGCAAAACAAGACCAAAATAAATAGATTTTATCAAATAAAGAAACTAGATAAAGAATTTTTTACATTCAATGACTATCTCAATAAATACACGTTACAAACTATATCATCAAAACCTTTGAGCATTTGAAAAATCCTGCTCAGTGATGTTAGACCGCTGACACATTTGCTGAAATATACCATTGTTTGAGTTGAACAAGTTCCACGGCGTGTCAAACTCCTTAATCTCACCTTTATCTAACACAAGAATTCTATCGTAATTTATAATTGTTTTAAGTCTATGCGCAATACACAAAATTGTACAATCACCAAACTCCCTAATGATTGTTTCTTGAATCTTGCTATCCGTTTCGTAATCCACTGATGAGGTAGCCTCATCTAAAATAAGAATCTTGGAATCACGGACTAAGGCACGTGCAAATGCAATAAGTTGTCGTTCACCAAGTGAGAAATTCGAACCCTCATCTTCAACAGTTTGGTCAAGGTGAAACTTGTTCAATGTAGTTGCTGCTGAGTTGTCAATTTTCTCTTCTGTATTGTGTGACTTGATTTGCTTCTTTACAACTTCAAGCCTGACTCCTTCGATTAACCCTGTACGTCTTAATGCATCCCATAACTTATCATCCGAGTGTTCATTAAATGGATCCAAATTTTTTCTAATGGTACCTCTAAATAACACCGGGTCTTGAGGAATGATGGACAATTTCGATCTCAAGTCCCTCAATCCTAAAGTTGAGATATCAATACCATCAATCTCGATTTTACCACTTTCCAACTCTGATAAACGATATAAGGCAGTCATTATGGAAGACTTTCCCGCACCAGTTCTACCACAAATACCAATCTTTTCCATTGGATTGATCTTAAATGTCAAGTCCTTCAAAACTAAAGGTAATCCTGGTCTATATGCCAATGAAGCGTGCTCAAACTCGATACTACCCTTGGTAGGCCAGCTTGGTGGAGGTGTGTTCTCAGTGATGACATATGGCGCTTCCTCCGGCAAATTCGTCGCATATGCATTCAACCTCTCGGCCGAGTTCATTTCATTTTCAACTTGAGTGAATGTACGGATAAGCATGGATAACTGACCAGCAATCTGGAAAACATACGACACAATCAAACCAACCGAGGCTGCACCAATATCAAAAACACGGTTCACGCAAAGCAAGGCAATGAGTAATGCAAATAATGCAGCAATGAAATCCATATGAATAGCAAGCCATCTCTGATTGGCTATGGTAACATAATAAGCTTCATTCATCTTATCAATCAAATAGTTATTCTTGTTAAGAAATCTGGTCACAGCATGATACGCCTTGATGGTGGCCATACCACTCAATGTCTCGTTAAAATTGTTATACACAAGGGAACGCTGCACCGCTTCAAGACGCTTAACCTCACGAGCCGATGCTTGATAATAATTTGCAATAGAAACAAACAACATTCCAAGGAATGGAATTGCAATGGCAAACCATGGCAAATAAACAATACAAAGAATCAAGACTCCAATAATGTTGCACAACGTAAAGAGGAAAAACCGGAGTTGGTCACCAATCTCATTATCCAACACATCAGTATCCTTTGTGAATCTGTTCAAGATTCTACCCATGGGAGTAGTATCCATAAATGACATTGGAGCATGAAGAACACGCTTGACTGCAAGAACATTCAACATTATCGATGCAGTATTGGTGATGTAAACCAAGATAATAAACTCAATAGTTAACATGAAAAATGCCAAAAATGTAAACATGATATAAATACCAATGTAAAATTTATCTGGCTTATCAAATTTATATTCAGTCCAAAATGAAAGCCATGTGTTGGTAAAAATTTGGCAAAACGTTGCCAAAATCATGAATGTGAGCAACACTGGAAGAAGTAAATACGGAGTAAACCTGCCGGAACCAAGAGTAATGTATTTAGCATAAACATCCCATCCAATGGCATTAACAGCTCTTTCTTCGGCATCAATTAATTTACCGTCAACAGTTTCATCCAAATTGAATTCACGATGGCGTGCTTCTTCATCTTCAGGACCAGCTTCGCCACCAGCACCAGTTTCACTAATACCAGTTTTGACAGTGTGCGTAGTACGTCTAGTCAATTGACGTTCAATCATTCTTCTCTCTTCTTCGAGCTCTTCTTCGTTTATTTCTTCAACCTCTTCCTCCTCCTCTTTCTCGTGCTCGCTGTTGTACGCCATCAATTTGCCAAATCCAGGGTTTGTATCCTTCAACTCGGCAAAAGTTCCCACATCGATCGATCCATTACCATTAAGAAAAATCACTCTATCAGCTGAACCAATCAATGACAATTGATGTGTAGCCAAAACTCTTGTCTTGTCCTTCAACAAATCCATAATACAATTATTCATAATATGTTTACCAACACGTGCATCAACAGCACTCAATACGTCATCCATCAAGATGATATCCTTATCGGCATATACAGCGCGCGCCAAATTGATTCTAGCCTTTTGACCACCTGATAAAGTGATACCACGCTCACCAATCTCAGTACGGTCACCAGCAGGCAAAATCTCCAAATCTGCCTCTAGAGAACAAGCATAAATGACTTTTTTGTAACGCTCCTCGTCATATTCAGCACCAAATATAATATTTTCCTTCACTGTGTTATTTTGAACCCATGGGTAACCACAAAGTAACAACGAACCGTTAACGTCTACTGATCCACTAGAACGTTTCATGAAACCTGACATTGCTGCCAAAAGCGAGGACTTACCAGAACCAATTAAACCAGTGATGACAACAAACTCACCTTTTTTAATTTGAAAATTGATATCTGTTAATCCATTGAAAATAACCTCCTCATCTGAAGAGTCATCCAATGAAGAGCTATGTTCTTTTGAAGATGACTTGTCATGATGCGATTCATGAACAGTTTCTATTTCAGCAGAGTTTTTGGCATCTTTATTTTGTGTGTTTTTCTTCATTTTCTTTTCATCGTCTGCTCCTTCACCATTATGATTCTTTTTCTTCTCCTTCTCCTTCTCGTCATCATCATCGTCATCAAAAATTTCCCATTCAAATCCAGCATGTTTAACATCAATGGCTACGCCCTCCTTGTCCATTTCTTCCTTCGTCTCCGGACTAGCTTCAATTCTATTCTCTTCTGGGTGCACTTCACTCTGTGACATAAATTCACCAACACGTGAGATACCCATAAATGCATCTGCACCGGTCGCCAAGGCCATTGGAAGTAAGAAAACTTGTTGGGTCAAAGTGTTGTAAAGAGAGAGTGAGGAGAAGATCGATGCTGGGTCCCTTCTGCCATTTGCAATTGCGTAGAGAACCAAGAACGCAGTCATCGAAGCAAACAACGTCAAGGACATGGCAAATGAAGTAACGATATTTCTCAACACTTGCATTCGGTATATAATTTTCATTTCTTTCTTTCTCACTTCGGATATGTTTGAATGATATGGTGGTTCCCATGAGTAAAACTTGATAATTTTCAAGTTGTTCAATGCTTCCTTGATATAGTTAACACGAGTATCTGTGAAAAAGTTGGCTTTTTTTCTATACTTGAATAATGCACCTGTCGAGAATGCAATACCAATCATAAACACAAATAAAATTGCGACACCCACCAACGAGGCAACACCGATATTGACAATCAAAATGGCAATAGCAATAGCAATTGGAATTGGGAAAACAATTAAGAATGGTTGAAATCCCAATGCAAAATCAATTCTAGAAAGATCTGTGCCCAACATCGAGGTGATCTTGGATGCTGGGTACTTGTGCTTTGCTTCTGAGCTCAATTTAAATGACTTATCCAATAATGCCTTGGTTAATACTGCTTTCGCTTGGGCACCGGTCATCATTGACCTGTAAAAGAAATGATTGATCAAGACACCAACAATGAACACAATGGCTGCAGTACCAAAAGAGTATCCCAACCCTTTCCCAATACCGGTTTCGTCACCCATTGCTTTCAACTCCACGTAACGAATAAGTTTTTTTGTGAGCAAGGGCATAGTTGTTTGTCCCGCATTGCTCAATGCTAAACATACACAAGCCCATGTGTATTGCCATTTAAATGTCTTGGCCAATGCCCAAACCGTGAGAAATTTACTCAATTCAAAATCTTTCAAGTCCTGCTCAGGGTCAACGGATGAAGTCTCCAATGTTTCGCCTCTCTTTTTGCATTTCTCGGCAACCCATTTCTGTTTTGCCCTCTCTATGTCATTTGTCATATATCGATAGAAATTATCTGCCATAGTTTGAACTTTTATATCATCCGTTAAGTAGAACAAGTCTTCGGGCTGTAACGTTCTTGTGTAACCGGTCTTCATCACTGGCGATAGCCACCAAAAGAAGATACGCCAAAGAAAGTTGGCACTGTTTTGCGGATACGGTTTTCTCTCATCTTCGGTCGGTACATGCGGTACATGTTTGGAGAAGAAAATACTAAGAAGACGCTTCTGTCGTTGCAACTGTTGCTGATTTTCTAGCGATGAATCAGCCATCTTGAAAACTATGCAATGACTATAAACTTTATGTGAGTTGAAATCAAGACCTCACCAACAAAGTTGTTAAAAAAATTCCAAAATGATGAATAAAATGGCACGTTGCGATGTGAATGAATATGAATATAGATAGATATATATATATATATATATGCAAAACTGAGCAAAGTCGTAAGGCTTAGATATTTTCTCTTGTTTTTTTTCTATTTTTTTTTTTGTTGGCTATTTTCAAACAGCAAAATTATCTTCAAAGGTTTGCAAAGTGGCATCGGCTGGTATAAACAACAATGCGCCAAAAGTTGAAAAAAAAATAAAAAAAAATATGCACTATATATTATTATATTTTATTATATTTTATTATATTGTGTATCTAATATAGTGCATGCGACAGACGGATAAAATTGAACGGCGTTATCGATATCCGCACTCTGAGACAAAATGCCAAAGCAACTTCAAATCGAAGATGATCATGTTTATAAATAATTCATAAATTATTCACAAGTCGATTCCACGTCTCCACTTTCGCAAAAACAAAACTACACACCTACATACAGACACTTTATCATATCCACCTTGCTCTTATATCAAAACAATTTGATAAAATAACAAAAAAAAAGAAAAAAGAAAAAAGGAAAATGAGAATGAGAAATCTTCGATATGTGTATGTCATAAAAAAACAATTTTTTTTTTCTTTCGATTGCAATCTCCTTCTTCTCTATGTCCACATTGCTTCGGTAAAACATCCAATAGTGGTAGTCAAATTCCTTACAAATGACAGATTCTCAAAACCCTCCTCACAAATGTTGTGCGGAAATATTACTTGTTAGAGGTCTAAATCCAGTGCCTCCGCCTGCATTCCACCCTTCCTTCCCCCCCCCCCCCCCCCCCCCGTCTATGCCCAAAGTTGGGCTTATATCCGTGTATGCTGAAATTAACTTTCTTTTGCGTTTGTGTAATAACCTATAATCGGAAGGCTGTTTGTAATCTTATCCGAAATTGATCGGGTACTTTCGGCTCATAAAAACAAGTGACAAATCAGTTGAAACAAATTTATAAAGCTTCGTTGGTTCCCTCCCACCACCATCACCATCATCATCATCATCATCACCATTAAAAGGCTAGTTGAATAAATCAGTATTTTATGTCCCAATGTATATAACAAATTTATTTATCTTGTATTTGTCGAGCAATGTGGGTGTCAAGAGAAGTTTTTCTACTATATTCAAATGCTATTTGAAAAATAAAATAAAAGAGATAAAGCAACTTATTGTGCCGTGTGTTAACGAGGCCGAAATAGATAGAGAAATCTTTCTTATACTCCATTTCACGCGAAAAAAAAAATATTCAGCCTTTATTGTGAGTTCCGTCAAAAACTACGAGCAAGCACAAACAATAGTTTTATCAAAATGTTGAATGGAACCAAACAAATTGAAAACTTAAAAAAATACAAAAATAATTACGAAAGTATAGAAGAAAGATAACAGACGGTGTTGAATTTCATTATTGTGAGTCACAATTAGAATCGAAGAAACAAACAAACAAACAAACAAACAAACAAACAAACAAACAAACAAACAAACAAACAAACAAACAAACAAACAAACAAACAAACAAAGAACAAGTCCAACTTGTTATTTCCTACCTTCTTATGATGTTGTAGATGAGGGGAAAATCACACGTTCTATTCTCTTTCTTTCTTTCTCTTTAGTATGTGTGCTGATCAGCTACTTAGTTGAGTACATATATGGTTGTTGAATAGAGCGGCGGAGGTAGAGATCGACTTTATTATTTATATAACTTGGATGAGTCACTAATGTAAATACACTATGATGTTGTTCATTGCACAGAAGTTTTACCCATTATTCCAGAGTGCTTATTCTATAGAAATGGCTATTGAAACCTTTGAAGATAACACTACGGTACAAAATTTGCTCTTTATTTATTTCCAGCCGATCGCTTATCATTACATATTCAAAATGGACCCTAATGCTTTGGCGTATTTGATCTGTTATAAATTAAAATAACTTTTTAGGAAGAATAAAAAAAATTCTACTTCAACCCCGTGTGTTTAGCAATCCTTTACTCGAATCTACAGTATGAATTTTGCAGAGATATTCCCGTCCACAATGTTAAAGTGACGGCGCATAGTTTTCTTTGATCTATGAATGAATTCCTTTAAATCATTACCTGTTTTTTCTTTTCCAATTTAGTTTGAATTGTTTGTAATTTAGCATTGAGCAATAGTTTGGACTACTTGTCGTTGATTTTTTCTATGTGTGGAATAACATTACAGAGTATTATATAATTAACCAACTCTAAATCAGGATGATGTTTTGCTCATCAAAACAATTTCCAAACTTGTAGCTTTGTCAAAGTGTCTTTCCCTTTATTGGAGGTCTAATAAACTGGCATGTAAGAATCTTCAAATATTTGTTACATATAGACGTACTTTTGACTCATGAATGTTAAAGTAATGGATTACTTTCTCAAAGTAAAAGTCTTGTTTAACTTCCATAGGAATTGAAATTTTTTGGCTGATTCTGGTCCAAAAAAAAGAGGACAAGAAAACAAGAAAAAAGAATACAGAGATCATAGTGAAAACAGGACCCAATTCATGAAAGAGAAGAACAAAATTCAGAATAAAACCAGGTACATTATTAAGAAGAACATTATTGAAAAGTACATAGTAAAAGCAGTCGAAAATAGAGGCAGAATCTACCATCCCTATCTTACCGACGTTTTTAAAAAAATGTCTTTTTCACAGGTGCCACAGCATATAGCCTTTTGCAAATAGACAAAATTAGTAATCCATGATAGATACGAGCTTCGATCTATTTACAATCGGGTATATGAATACATCTTGATGAAAGAGTATTATTGTGCAAATACAGAAATCAGCTGTTGCCGATCCGATCTTTAAAGTTGTTAATTTTTCGTCATTTTACATCAAATTGGGTTTTTTGTAAATATATATCGTCATATTTAACATCTTTTTCGATGCTCCCATCCTTGTTCTTACTTTGCTTAAACATTTGATTCTTCTCAATTATTTGTTTTCGTGTTCCTTTGTTCCTTTCTTGTTTCTTGTTTTTAATTATCAATATCAGGTTTCCATATTCTTGACCTTGATCTTGATGCCACAGTTTTATTGATCAAAGAAAAAAATAAAAAAGAAAAAAACAATTCCACACAAAACCCTGCCACACAAGATGCTTTATAAAAAGAAAGTACAATTCAGCTTAAACTAACTTAAAAGAAAAAGTAGAAAAGATCAAAAAAAAACATATATAGAAAAACGTGTTGGTCCTTTCTCTTTTTCCTTAAATACTCCAAAATAGAAAATAAATCAATGACAGTAAAGAGACAAAAGAAGGAAAGAAAACCAATTATCCTCAATGCCTTTGACATGGCGACTCCTGGGTTACAAAGTCCTGGTTTGTGGAAACACCCCAAAGATAAGTCACGTGATTACAATACAATCGAGTACTGGACAAACTTAGCGCAATTATTGGAGCGAGGCAAGTTTAATGCATTATTTATTGCAGATGTCTTGGGACCATACGATGTGTATAATGGGCCGAGAAACTTAACAGCTGCTGCGAAAGCAGGTGCACAATGGCCCATTAATGAGCCTTCAGCAGTTATACCTGCCATGGCGGCAGTTACGAAAAACTTGTCTTTTGCCGTGACTGCAAGTACAATTTCAGAGGCACCCTACCACTTTGCTAGAAGATTAGCTACATTGGACCATTTGACCAAGGGTCGCGTGGGGTGGAACATTGTTTCGTCGTATTTGGATACTGCGAGTCGGAATTTGCTCAATGGTGAGCCATTGCCACCACACGATGAAAGGTATGAGAAGGCACAAGAGTATTTGGAGGTGATCTACCAATTGTTTCTTTCTTCTTGGGCAGATGACGCGGTTAAACTTGATGTGAAGAAAGGTGTCTTTGCTGACCCAGAAAGGATTCGTGAAATTAATTATGACGGTAAGCATTATAAAGTTCCGGGCCCTTTCATTTCCGAACCAAATCCATATCAAAGATTACCAGTGATTTTACAAGCAGGAGCAAGCACTAAGGGGTTGGAGTACGCAGCAAAGAATGCCGAAGCAGTGTTTATTAATGGGATGACTCCCGAAGGGTTAAAAACCAAGATTGATAAATTGAACGATCTTATTAAAAAGAATGGGCGGAATCCCGATGATGTCAAGAAAGTGCAATTGGTTACTGTAATTGTTGCACCAACTCATGAGGAAGCAATTGAAAAGTTCAACGATATTAAACAATATGCAGATGCCGAAGGCGCACAAGCTTTATTTGGTGGATGGACAGGAATCAATCTCGGTGAATATGAATGGGATCAAAAATTGGATGAAGTTGAGAGTAATGCTGTAAAAAGTATGGCAGAAATGTGGACAAAGCCTTTTCCCGGAGATCCACCAGATTTGGAGAAGACTAGAGCGTATATTGCTGATAAGGTTTCCGTTGGTGGTAGTGGTGTGTTGTTTATAGGGACGCCTGAAGAAGTTGCTGATGAAATTGAAAATTGGGTCGATATCTCTGGAATCGATGGGTTTAACTTCACATATGCCGTTACACCAGGCACGTTTGAAGACATTGTTGATCTTTTAGTTCCTGAGCTACAAAGAAGAGGACTTGTTTGGAAAGACTATCCAAAAGAAGGATTGTCATTTAGAGAAAACTTGTACGGTATTGACCGTGAAGATGCGACGTACTTGAAACCTGACCATCCGGCTTACAATCTTCGGTGGAAAAAGGGTGAAAGTCGCGAAGAGTTTGAAGAGAAATTAAACAAGGCGTTGAAGGATAATTTTGGAATAGTTTAAAAAAGAGTGGCTCAAATGTTTGATATGTGAATAATCTGTGTTGTGAGAATTTATATCACCGACTTGCAAATATCTTTGTAATTCTATAGTGTACCTTTTATCATTTTAGTTTTAAATTGTAACCGAATTGTCTTCTTTTGCTCATCCTTTTGACAACCTGTTTTTGCACTTTTGTAGTTGTAGGTAATTGAATCCTGGCTACATAGCATATGGAAATCACAATACAATAATTGACTTTGTAGAGTTCTTCAATTGATATGGTTACATCACAACTCGCCACAATTGGTGCATATACAACGTAATAGAAGAGAAAAAAGTAGTGTATTATTAAATGTTTCCACTAATAATGTTTCAATGATGTGTTCATTAAGCACATTGTAATCGGGTCGGTAAAAATGCGACAAGACTCTAAATATTTATATATATATATAAATGTCTGTGTATATGCATATTTTTGTTATTGTCCGTTTTTTTTGTCAAGAGGAATTTTGCATTGAGTGATTTCGCAGCCACAGTTGCAAATCCCGCACACACCGCACACACTTCACCCAAGCGTTAATTGTTTAATCATGCTAAAGGCCAATTTCTTATCAATGAAAAACGATTGTATACTCAATACGGATCTATATATATATATATATATGTTTGTACTGGGAATTAATATATAATCTATTTTGGTTCTTTAGAGGTAGTTTGACATAATTTAAATCTATATATATATATATTTATACACCCACACATTGCAAAGAAGAAGAAGAAGTAAGAGAAAAAAAATGCCAGTGCAGTCAAGAAATTATAATCTCAGACCTTTTAAAGAGGCACCTTTATCCACCAGTTCTCTTAAACCTATTGAACTTGAGTCAATAGATCTTTCGTTGTACAAAGATGGTCCTGAAAATCTAGCTTCAAGGAAAGTACTTGCTCACAAGATTGAAAAATCACTCTCTACGTATGGGTTCATTTCCGTTATCAACCATGGTTTTGCTGCGGAAAAATTGGAGTTATTGAAATCCGTCGCACAATCGTTGCTCGAGTTACCTTTGGAAGAACAAAAAAAGTACTTGGCCGGCGCATTAAAATCTGATCTAGAAGATAGAACTAAATCGATAGGTGCTGAGCGTGCATCTGGATTTAAACCAAAAGGTTATTGGTCTATGAGGAATGGTGTTGTTGACTCCATCACTCATTTCAATTTCAATTACATGAACCATTCGAGGTTCTTTGATGAAAAAGAAAATAATTACCCAGATATTGTTAAGGAGTATTTGACTGAAATTGCAGAATACTATAGGTTTTTGCACCAGGATACTTTGAGAAAAATCTGTAACTTGTCTGATATTGTATTGGAGCTACCGGAAGGTTTCATCTATGATAAGTTTTATTCTGTAACAGAAGGAGAATTGGAAAACTCTGGTGGTGGGGCTGGACGTTTTATGCTTTATGATGCAATGGATTCTGAAGACCAGAAGAAAGTGGATGGGACATGGTTAAGAGGTCATTCCGATAGTGGTGGGTTTACCTTTATAACATCGCAACCTATTCTATCGTTACAAATACGCGATTACTATACCGGCAAGTGGAACTTTGTAGGCCACACTCCCAATGGTTTGATTGTTAATATTGGTGATGCGATGGAATTCATCACAGGTGGGTTCTTCAAATCATCCATTCATAGAGTCGTCAACCCACCAGATGACCAAGCTGGGTTCAGACGATTGGTATTAATATACTTTTGCAAACCAAAAGGTGATGCAATCTTGGATCCGACTGCATTGAACTCTTCAAAGCTCCAAAGATTGGGATATGTCAAACCCAAGGAATGGGAGATAATTGATTTTAAAGCTTGGAACAACGAAAAGTCTCGTTTGTTTGGCAAGTCAAAAGTCAATGATACACAAAGTGAAGAGCCCAAATTGGTATTATTGTATGGACGATTGCACGAACGTTGGCACCAGGCAGAATCAAATTTTAGTTTGGAAGAGGCTGAGAAGAGGTTTGAAATTCTTAAGATTGATGTTTAAAATTTATATTAAAATTTTATTATTTATTTTTATTCTTGTTTTCTATTTCTCTGTAATTTAAATTCTGTATTCTGTTTTTTTTTTTTTTTTTGAATTATCGCCTTGTTCAGTCATCTTCAAAAAGCTGGGATTTATAAACTATAATTTCAAAAACTAAATAAAAAGGGGGAGGGAACAAAAAAAAAAGAGAGAGAATAGTAAAAAAAAATGGTGAACAAAAGGGGTACGTAAATTGAAAGGAAATGAAAAGAAAAAAAAAGTTATCTCACAGGCAATGGTCATCATTATATTACCAATATCGTGGCAGCATACCGCTTGGTTAAAAGATGTATTTGATAGCAGAGACCAAAAAGTTGACAGCCCAAATAAAAATAATCTTTCTATAAGTTGAGTTGGAGATGATTTTGGTAAAAGTGTTTTGAAGGAAACTGGTCAGGTTCAAAGCTGAGAACAACGAGTCCAACGTAATAATTGAATCGTTGATGATTGCAGTTGCTGCTTTAACTGCAAATGCTTGTCCATCAGAAGTGGAAACAATGTCATCAACAACCGAAACACCAAACCCAGAATTGTTTAAGGATTCACAAACTGTTTCAACGTTGGCAACAAGACTGAGCAAGTTGATCAACGAAGCCCAAATTGATTGTTGAACACCTCCAATGACGCTACCAATGAGATCCAATAATCCTCTCTTGAAGATGGTTCCATTCTTGTATAGTGCCACAATGATGTTCCACAAACCAGGAACGAGTGAATAATTGATAAAGAATCTCATAACAATTGACACTGCTAAACCTGAATTGTCAGCAGCAGATAACAATGTAGGCAAAGTGTTTTGTTTAATGTATTGCTCAATTGCAGTGATTGCTTGTGGTTGCGAAAGACTATTGGTAACTAAACCATGAACAATTTCCACACCAACACCAGACTTGTTCAAAGCTGTGAATGCGGCAGTCAAAGCTGGGTTAGAGTCTCTTTTGGACAAATCACTAGAGTTTGCAACATTTGGTGCACCAACAGCAGCAACGAGCTGTTTCAAGTATTGATCAATCTCGTCATATGTCTCAGTACTAATCCCACCATAATCCCTTCTTTGTAATTGCAAGTCATCAAATAGCAAAAAGTCAACAGCTTGGGCACTAGCATCTCTCTTTTCCACAGCTTGAACATCAAAATTGATTGCAGGTTGATTTGCAAGAGCAAATGCAAAGAATATAAATGAAATTAAAGCTGAAACAAACAACATTTTCTTGTATTGCAAAGTTGACTATTGAAAAGACGCTTTAATGGATGATGGTGAAAAAAAATTTTGAAAAGAAAGAAAGAACGAAAGGAAAAACAAGAATGAAGAAAAACGCAAAAGGAACAATTCTTTTCTTTTCTTTAAATATTTCAATTAGTATTTTCATATAATAGGGATATTTTGTGCTTTATATAGATAGATGAGTAGACATTTATCAATCAGTCATTACCTTTTGTGCTAAGAAATCTTCATCATAAACTCTAACCTCATTTGGGTAGAGTAACTCAATGTATCTAGTGAATGATTTCCTATAGTCAAATTTCAATTCTCTTTTTGTTTAAATTTCTTTATTTTTTGCAACTTTCAACAATGAAAATGAAATTCGTAGTCCAAATAACCAACATTAACATCAACAAAAAAAAAAAATTAACCATGATGAACTTTTGTGTCACAAAGCATTCTTTGCATGAAAGACTGTTGCAAAAAAAAAAATGAGAAAAAAAAAATTTCTTTACCCTTTTAGGCAATAAACTTCACCAACACTCGCAACCATTACTATTACGATTACCAAAACCAACTCTCCCCATAGCACCTCCCCCCCCCCCCCCACTTGCTTCTTCCTACAAGCATCAACAAAAGTCATCAAACTAGTCAAATGTATGGATTTGGAAATTTACTTTTCTCGTAATTCCAAGATTTTACGCTTTTCAACGATAGCGTTTTAATCTGCTCAACAACAATACTATTGAAACAATAGACAATTAACCTCAACCCCACTTGAGTGGAGGCGTTTTTATGATCAGGCAAAAGAGAGGAAAAACAAACCGTATATTTGTTTTTTTTTTAAGTGAAATTTGTGGTTATCACAAGACTATTGTAGCAAAAAAAAAACTGAGGACGATGAGAAGAAGTTTTTGAAATGAAGCTTCAACACGTGTATTGAAGATTGCTTCCAATTTGGAATTTTGTTTCTTTTTTTTTTGGATTTGTTTTGTTTAGTTTTGTTTTGTTTTGTTTTGTTTAGGTTTGTTTCATTTTTTTATTTAAAGGAATGTTTGAGGACAAAAAACTACCTGTTTCTTTGTTCTGTGGTAAATACGAGTATGCGATGACCATGTAGTAAATTTGTGGCACCTCCAACTGCAATGGAATGAGTACATATTTATTGGTGCATATGTACTTTGACTACAGTATTATCGTCACTTATTATTTTATTGTTTTATAATGATCTCTCCTCATTCTTTCTTTTTATCCCCTTCCACCCCCCACTACATTCACTACATTCATTCTCTATTGCCATTTAACTTTATATTGTTTTTGCTCATTGCTTTGCTCAAAACTCAATCTTCGTGTTCGTCGCTTTGTTTGAAAAAAAAGGTTAAACTTAGATTCACAATAGAACTCAACCCTGCCAAGAACCAACCAATGCCACCATACCCTTGATGATCCATCAGTGTCATCACTTGTCCCCAAAGTAAAGGCGAAATAAATTTAGCTAGTGCTCCACCTGTGATGGTGTATCCATTGACAACAGCCCTGTGTCTTTTCGGTGTTGCTCTATGTATAGAAAGAACTATTGGTGGAGAGGTTACAGAAGCTGCATATGCAATTAATGTACTTCCTAGGTAGAGCAATGGAGTGGATGGATCCAACTTGGAACCAGTATACTCTGAAGTTGTAAATATAATCAATGGAAGACATGCAAATAGCCAAAACAAAATGAATAAACCAAGTCTAAAAGCAAATAGTAAATTCATGTGTTTGTTGATAAACGGAAACAGGATTGCTGCTGCAATCACACTTAATACCCCAGTCATCGAAAGAAGCTTTCCAATATCATTGGTCTTGAACCCAAAACCACCCCTAATATGAAAGGGAAATTTGAGTGATTTAGCATCAACCGTGCTGGCAAGTAAAACAGGAAGAAATTCTGTGTATACAATATATTGGAATGAATCTAGACAACTGCATAATATGCGTACAGTAATAGGCCACTTGAGCACAAAATCCTGCTTTTCTTGCTTGTCTTCATCGCTTTCAAAAGATGAGTTTCTGGAAGTCATCTCAAATTCTTCATACTCATCAACAAATCGTTGACTTCCTTCATGCTCAAGGTCATGCCCAGATTCAATTACGGGCTCGTGCTCGCGTGCGATAAGACTCTCGTGGGTTTCATCAATTGAAATGTGGCCGGCTCTTATTAAGTTGAGCACTTTGTTGCCCAACTCGAGTCCACGATCTCTCCGTCCTTTAAAAGCAATATTGGTTTCTTTTAAAAAAAGACATCCAATTAGGGCAAATACTAGAATAAGCATGGAC
This sequence comes from Lodderomyces elongisporus, assembly GCF_030384665.1. NCBI lineage: Eukaryota > Fungi > Ascomycota > Pichiomycetes > Serinales > Debaryomycetaceae > Lodderomyces > Lodderomyces elongisporus. Next base: position 207,957 of record NC_083676.1, on the reverse strand, counting down.
ACAACGATGTTTGAAAATGCAAATGGATATCTGACAAAAAAAGGTATGTCGTGAGTCTCTTTGTTGCCGCTGCCACCGCTCCCAATACTACCCATCACGTTAGCCTTTTCATCAGGGTTGTAATCTCGAAAATGATCGACGTTTGTCAATTTACCAGCCATATAGTAACCTACAGCTTTACCCAAAGACCAAATAACAGATAAGTTGGAAAATGCAATTCCTTGATGTCGTTTCTCTACTGCAATCTCTCCAGTTACTGTTCGCATAATTGAGACATTACCATTCAATAGACCCATCAACATTCTTGAAATAAAAGCCATATAAAAGTTTGAGCTAAACCCAAATAATATCATCGATAACGCCGTACCGATGCATCCAAGAAGAAGCACAGGTTTTCTTCCAAATTTGTCCGAAGCTTTACTCCATTGGACTATACTGAATAGTTGAGCAAAAGAATATGCTGCGGCAAGGTAGCCTGAGTATCTTGACACATCGGAATCGGTCTTGACAATACCAAAGCTTTTAATCATGAAATAGATATAAGATAAGTAACTTGCAAATGCAATGGGTTCGGAAAGACTAAGGATGCATACTATTCCCATCTGGAAAATGGGAAAGCCGCTCAATTGGTCGCGGATTGAAGGGTTTTCGTGCATCTTCTGTCGTGACAAAGGTTCAAGTGTTAATTTCAAACTGGACTACAAAAAAAAAAAAAGGGAGCAAAGAAAATAAGAAAGAAGAAAAGAGCTTATAAGAATGACAATTGAGAGGAAACAAAGCCCAACTTTTGTTGCAAGCTTACACGGTTTTGTCAGCAAGCGTTTTCAAAATTTGATACAGGATGTGAATTATTTTTCTAAGGAAATTGGTAACAATAGAGCAAAGTGCGGTTAGGAAATTTGATTGTAACAAAATATTCTTCTTACTTCCTTCTCCTCCCCCCCTCCCCTTTATTTTCGCCTTTTAATTCCGCGAATACTGTGTTGAGCCACAGTTTTACAATTAATCAAAGAAATATACATATATATATATCAATAAATCAATCAATCAATTTATAAGAATAAAGAAGGGAAACAGAGAAAAAAAAAAAAAAGAAATCCGATTGCTTTGAAAAATTAGCTCTATTAATTCTTTGATTTACCATAAAAATATCTCCTTTCAACTCTCTATCAATCTTCTTGGTCATCATTTTCACTGAGAAGAAAAGTAACTCCCAAGGCTGCAAGAGATACAAATCCCAATAACCACCAGCTTAAACCTCCTAATCCTTTTAAGTCCATTTTTGTCATTATAAACCCCCATATCAAGGGCGATACAAACTTGGCAAGGGCTGTACACGAAATTGTATATCCGTTTATTACAGCTCTGTGCTTTTTGGGTGTTGCCCGGTGGATCAACAATGTTACTTGTGAAAATGTTATCGAACCAACAAATGAGATCATAAAACCGTTGAGGTATAGTAACGGCGTGGCTATATCGTAATTTGTCCCCAAATATTGCGGGATTGTAAATATTGTTAATGGAAGAACAAAATAAAACACAGGAATGATAATTAGGCCCAATCTAAATGCTTCAAGAACAGTAAAGCGTTGATTTATCGCAGGAAATAGTAAACTCACAGCAATGACACTTGTAAGACCAGTTATCGATAACATTTTACCGGTGCTTGCAGAGTTCATCCCAAAACCTCCTTTTATATGGAACGGTGGGTTTAAGGAATCAACATCTACTGACTTTGCAAGAAATACTGGTAAGAATTCGGTATAAATAATGTTTCCGAATGAAATTAGGAAATTACAGGCAATACGCCAGATAATGGGCCAAGTGAACAATGACAGAGTGGGAAGAGATTCCCCTATATTCTGTTCCTCCATTTCCTCTTCCTCTTCCACTTCCCTTTCTTCCTCATTATTATTGGTGTTTGCATTCAATGTCAGCATCTCAAAGTCATCTGTTTCCTCCTCTGGGTACTCGTCATCGCTATAATCATTATGATTTCCAATTAAATATTCAGATGCCTCATCTTTTCTGATTTTCCAATCTCTGTCTGGTACTTTTAGCCCGCAAATCTTCTTCAACCTATCTCCTATTTCCAAACCTCGGTCCCTCTTAACTCTTTGTTTTTCATGAGTTTCTTCCAAAAAAAGCCACCCAAAAGTGGTATGAATGAGTATTATGAAAAATATCACAACATTTGGAAAAGCGAAAGGAAATTTCTTGAACAAACCTAAGCCAGTCAGTGACTGTGTACTTGTCGGTACCAGATTTGGTACCACAGTTGGTATTAGAGTTGTTTTTAATGTTGGCGTCGATGCTAGCACGTCTTTCGATACCAGAGTTAATTCTTGATTATCCCTTTTGTAGTTTCTAAAATGGTCTACATCAACCAAATTACCAGCAATGAAGTATCCTCCAGCTTTTCCCAACGACCATATTAACGACAAATTTGAAAAAGCTATACCTTGATGTCTTTTTTCAACTGCAATTTCACCAGCCATTGTTCTCATTATTGAGACATTCCCATTTAAGATCCCCATCATTGCTCTTGCGCACAATGCCATGTAGAAATTCACACTGAATCCAAAAACAAGCATCGACACGGCTGTTCCTAAGCATCCTAGCAATATCATTGGTTTTCTTCCATACCTGTCCGAGGCCCTGCCCCATCGAACAGAGGTCAAGAATTGGCTGATTGAGAATGCGGAAGCAAGGTACCCCGTATATCGCGAAACGTCAGCATCGGTCTTGGCTATTCGAAAACTCTTGATCATGAAAAAGATGTACGAAAGAAAACTGGCAAAAGCTATCGGCTCGGCTAGCCTAATGATGCATAATATCGTGAATTGAAAAAATGGGAAACCATCTAATTGTTCCTTGATGGTAGGTTGGGTTCTCATTTTTGGAATTCGGTGCTTTGTGGGCTCAAGATTGTCTACATTAAATCAGAACATGGGAAATAAGTAAGGAAAAGAAGGTAAAAAAAAAAGAGAATGAAAAGAGAATTAAGAGAAAATGAAAAGAGAATTAAGAGAAAATGAAAAGAGATCATAGGGCATATTGATTGCTTTCCATGGCTTAAGTTCTGATAAAAAAAATTTTTGCTCTAAGGTATTTGACTAATCTGAGGGTGATAACCAATATGAGGGACATGGAATTATAAACAATAGAAAAACGAAAAAAAAGAAAAAAATATTTACACATACCAAAATTTAATGCCGCATATATATTTAGAAAACAAAATGAACGGAATTGACAACTAATACACTCATACCAAGTTGAAAGAGAAAGGTAATGTTTCGTCTTAAACTTTTTCAAGTTCCGCAAATAAAATCGTCCATTTCAAAGTTTTCGACTAACGTAGATTCAACCATCAAAAAAAGAAAAAGAAAATAGGAAAAATTGTCCATTATTAATTAATCCTGGTGATAAGTTATTGATAGAAGAAATAAACAACTTTACTTTCATCAACCCCTTGACATAAGTAACGGATCTGGTCCGATTAAAGGTACGGATTCGTTCCGTTATGTTCTTTGAGTCATAATTAGTGCGAAAACAAAACTAGAGGAAAAAAAAAAAAAAAGAAAAGCAAATATAGCAGAGTGGTACGGAAATAACTCCGTATTGGGTAAAGTCTACTTATCTCCGCTACAATTAAGAATGTGCTACGAGATAGTGAAAAAAATGCAGGTTTTTATTTTTTTTTGATTCTTCTGTTCGTCCTATCTGTCAAACACTAAATGTGTTCATTCTGTCCTTTGTTCGTCATACAACAAAACTGTACGCAACAATACTTCAAATCCATTGTGTACTTCCTCAGGAGTGCTATACTCCTCTGGAGTGTGAGAGAGACCATCTTTTGATGGAATGAATATCATCGAAGTAGGTACTCTCGTACTAGTAAAGCAAGAATCATGGCCTGCTCCACTAACAATTTCTCTTACTTCGTCTTCTTTAAAAAGCAGCAAAGCAGCTCGTTTCACAGTTTCAATGTTTTTCGAATTGAATTTGATAGCCTTTGATGTTGTAATATTTTCAAAGTTAACGGTTAATGGCTTTGCAAACTTTGATCCAATATTTTGCTCAGCTATTTCTTTAGCTTTGGTTTTGATCTCGTTCATGATACTTTCAAGAGCATCATCTTCGACATGTCTTACGTCTAAGGAAAAAGAGACTTCATTTGGTATAACATTGACCGATGCGGGTTGTAAATTTAAAGTTCCGACAGTGCCCAAACCTCCATACTTTTCAGCTGTCTCGATTGCCATTGTAATTATCTTTGATGCGGTTAGCATGGCATCAGACCTTGTGTTCATTGGTGTTGTACCTGAATGAGATGATCTTCCTTTTACTGTAATCAAATTCCATTCAAATGCTTGGCCCCCAACAACAACCCCAATCTTTTTGTTTTCGTTTTCCAAAATCGGACCTTGCTCAATGTGGAGTTCAAAATGTGCTGCAATTGGGTTTTGCTTGTACGATGCCAAAGTTTCACCAGCATATCCTATCCTTTTGAGTTCATCGCCAAATTTCTTGGGAGTTTCTTCTAATGAATCCAAGTTTAAACACGTTTCCAATGAAACTTTCTCAGCCCACACTCCGCTTGCCACCATGCTCATGGGGAGCCTTGCACCTTCCTCATTAGTCCAGTTAATGAGTGTGATGGGATACTTGGGAACAATATTGTTTTCCTTTAAAGTTCTCAATACTTCAAGGCCACTTAATACTCCAAGTATACCATCATACCTCCCACCAGTGGGCTGTGTATCCAAATGTGAGCCAATTGCAGTAGGTAAGCCTTCATTTTGACCAGGAAAAGTAGCAAAGATGTTACCAACTTGGTCAACTTTAATAGAACATCCTAGACTGGTAGTTTCCTGAACAAACCAATCGCGCACTTGTTTATCCAAATCCGTCAAAGCCAAACGACACACTCCAGTTTGCGTTGGAGACTCTGTGCCCCAAACACCATGAGCACCAAACTTGGCAGTCTCGTGAATCGTGTTGATCAATCTTCCCTTCTGGATCTTGATTGAGCTAAAGTTCATTGTAAAACTAAATGATTATTGATTCGAAATCTGATGTGGTATTAATCAATGGTGAAATAAGAAGAGGACCAAATAAGCAGCAAGAAAAGAAATAAAAAAAAATTATAAAAAAAATTATTTAAAAGCTATTCAGAAAAATTTCATCCATTTGCTATCATATATAAATGTATCATTTCGATCGTTATAAAACTCTATGTTGTTGACAATAAGTGTTGGTTAGCGGGAAAAAATATAGAGAGTGTGTGTGTTGATGGGTGGGTGGGGGAGAGTTTAATTCTTTTCTTATCACATCAAAATACCAAAGATAAATAAAAATGAAGAAAACGTAGAAAATGTGGGAAAATGTGGAAAAAGAGGAAAAAGAGGAAAAAAGATTCCGTTTCTGTAATTTAATTTTTTTCTCAACCTGCTGAATCGAGTGATAAGCGCGGAATTATATCTTCTTTTTTTTTGTATATTTATTTTATTTTTCATCTTTCAATGTAATTTTGGAGGGGGCAGAGGAGGAGGAGGAGGAACAGTTTTGAAGGTGGAGGAAACAACAAGGATGGAGGTGGCTACCCGCTAAGATAAGATTAACCACAAAGCTCATTGTATTGTTTCTTCAGAATTATGCTCTTTTTTACCAAATCAACGCTTTGCAAAAAAAAAAAAAAAAAATAACTTGCTTAAATACAATCTGCTAAATAATTGGAAAAGCCGTAGAAGTAAGTTCATAGCTCATTAAGTACTTTTCTTGTGAAATTGACGACTATTCCCTATTAATGCCTCATAGAATCTTGCACTTATTGGTAAACAATGTTTTCAGCTGGTTACAACTACTCAAAAGATTATTGAAAACACTTGTGCAAGACACGACCTCAAAGTTGCAAAAGCACATTGATGATTAACCAGCGCAAAGTATGAGAGAAAACATCAGATAAAATTTGCAAGAATCACTCTGGCGAAATATTGCCAATAAAAGAGAAAGAGAGAAGTCCTTTCTACTTAGACTACTGATATTAAAAGTGTTAATGTTAATTTTAACATTTTTATATCTGTAAGCTGGTTACTATTATTGTTTTCTTTCTGTTCCCTCTATGTCTCTCTGTTCCCTCTATGTCTCCCTCTCTCTCTCTGTTGACTTAAACTATACCAAAAAGAACTTCTTCTTTCCTCAATTTTAATTTGTAGCGTTTTTTTTTTTCAACAAGTTTTCCCAGAAGTTAAACAAAAGCATTATTGCTGAGTTTCCAATACATTAACTAGAAGAGAAAATAAAATAAGATAAAATAGAAAAAAAAAATCAAAACACTTTTCAAAACAACAGCATTAGCCACTGGCGTTGTCACTGCTTACCTTTCCATCATTTTTCTTTTCACTGTCCAAAGCACTTCCTTTATTTGTTTTTGCGCTGGCTTACTAAAACAAAATCTCCCACATGTGGCTTTTTATTATCAAGTTGATTCTTTGTACACTTTGCGGAATCGCAGGATTTCGGTAGAGAGAGAGAGAGAGAGAAAAAAAAAAGAATTCTGAAATGTCTATTGTAGTCGTGTATATCTTACAAAGTTTCATTTCTGTGTAAGTTTTATTTTGATCAACTTAGGCAATTAAAAGTAAAAAAATTAACCTGAGATCCCTTCACTAACCCCCCTCTCGCTCCCTTCCTCGCTCGCTCGAAAAACCCTCGAGATTATCGCTATCGCTATTATCATCATATTCATAAATATATATCGAAACGACCACCTAATTAGCAGTTGAAGGCACAACATCCGCAATAGCACTTACAAAGTGTATATACACATCCAGAGTTTAAGTTTCAACAGTCTATCGTGGGCTGTACCAGCCAAATCTATCGCTTAATCACACATATTTCTATACTTTTTTTGTTTATTTTTTTGTGTATTTTTCTTTTTCCTTTTCCTTTCCAAAAGGCTGAACAAATCCACACATTCAGAGCTACACTCACCCTTAGCTATAGACTTTTTAATTTGAATTTTGGGCTGGTATTCAACATCACACAACCACAAAGACTATCGCTCAACTCTCGTGCCCTTCACTTTTTAATCACGCACACACACACAGACACACACACACACACACCTCTTTTATTTTCCTTATTTCTATCATTTGTTGAGAGAGACAACGGTCAGAGGATTTTTTTTTGACAACCATTTGCAAAACCACTCGTGGTAGTTTTCATCATTTGCTGTTCATCAAGAGCTTGATACTATCGCAAAATACGCTCGCTAGTTACAATACATTCGTCACTCGCTTTAGTTTTGTAAAGTACTAAATTAGTAAAGATTGTTGAACCCGTTTTCATAATGAATATAGACTTTGACCAGTTGACTCGAAATCTAGCGGATACGTCGCCTGTATTCCACCAAACACCATCATTTGCATCCAACACCAATCAACGTGGCAGTCAATCGCATCAGTTTACATTCAATCCAGATGATTTTTCAATCAATGATTATGCGATAAATGATTACTCACTAAATGAATCATCGATGCTTTTGCTGCTGCACCAACAACAGCACCTGCAGCAACAACTACAACTACAACAACCACAACAACTACAGCAACCACAACAACAACAATTATCCTCGTCAGCATTTCCTCCTAGTGAACTCCTAGACTTTTTTCAAGAGCCAACATCACATGCTATAAAAGGAGCTGTATCAAGTACAGGACAAGCAATTAAACCGCAACCACCATATTTACAGACTCCAAAGATGACGTCAAGTCCAATAATGTCTCATCCTATGGGCGGCTCAAACTTTTCCAACTACAACACACCTGCAGTGCCGCAATCTGCAACTTTTGCAAATAATTCATCAAGTCAAGTAAATTTAGCAAACCATTTCACGCCTGTCACGCCAACCGGCTGGAATACACAGACTGTCTCATACAATATTTTGAACGATACCAATAAGATGATGTTGACTACGCCCAAATCTGCCCATACATTCAATCACTCATCTCCACAGTTTACGCCTCCTTCACAAGCACATTTTGCCTCTATGTCTAACATGATGATGGACTTTACCAGTCCCACCATCGGACTTGGAGTGAGTAACACCAGTAATACCGTCAGTAATGGTTTCAATGATGATCCAATACCATTTGTACCGGAAGACCCAATTTCCGAGGTTGTGCCTGTCCTGCAACGAAACAGTGATACTTTGTTGAATAATGACTCCTTACAAACACAATCACAATTACAATCATATCAACTTTTACAACAACAACAACAGAAGCAGCAGCAGCAGCAGCAGCAAGTGCAGCAACTGGTTCAGCAACAGAAGTTTGAAAACTACAAAAAAGAATTATATGAACAAAAGCGCTTGAAATCACAATCAGAACTGAATTTACCTTTGCAATACAACTTTGTCCATCACGTGGATGAGTCGCAGATGCTTATAGATCAACCACATTCTATGATAATATCTAATTCTGGTGTATCAACAGAATCATCAAATATTTCACTACCCTCGCAATCTTCACAACCAAAACGTAAATCGATTGCAAAGCCTCTAAGTCAGTTGAAAAAGGCAAAATCTACCTTGTCTTTGCGAAAACATAGTCAGAAAGCATCTGTTCCTGAAGAAGAAGTGCTCCACAATCAGGAACTTTTAGTGCCGAGCTCCAAACATGGTGACTCGCCCACAACGATTGAAATGCAAAGTCCTAGATCATCGTTTGAAGACGATTTCTCAGCATATCAGACTCACGAGAATAGCATTACTGCTGAGGAGCTATTGAATTCTGACATTTTTGATCTGTACCCTGGCCTGAATTCAAATGTGTCGACAAGTTCCGTAAACTCAAAGAAACAAGAAGTATTCTATGATGCAAAAGAAACTCAACTGGTGAATAGTAGCCAACAGACAATGGAACCAACGAGTAAAGTAAATCCGGAAACCCCAGAAAAATTGGGAACAATAACAAACTCGGGAGTTGCAACAGGCAAATCATTGTCTTCGGTACCTGTTAGCGTTGCTCATGCTACTACAGTTGTTCCATCTACAAATACAACTTCCAAAAGAAAAAAATCATATACTTCTTCTTCTTCCTCCTCTTTGTCCTCCCATGCTAACATTTCCAATACCCCAACATTCATTGTTAATTCAAAGTTACAGTGGACAGAAAACCAAAATGCAAAAATCAAATCTTCATTATCGCTGCAACTGAGAAAACTGTCGGGAATCAGCACTGGTAATTCATCATCTTCATCTTCAGGTGCAACAGCACCGGGTGGGACTGGAGGAACAGGAGGAACTTCAGCAAAGTCGACATCCTCATCATCATCTTCATCTGCCACGGCTGCACATTTAGAAATGATAAAAAGGATGCCTGTTTTTGCTTTGAGTAATCATTATTCTTTTGTTTATGAAAATGTGGAATCGATTTATCTGGATGAAAAGGAAAAAGAAAAAAAAGTTGGAAATGGCCAAGCACGTGGCCAAGTACGTGACCAAGTAAAAAGTGATGACGGTGGCAATTGCAAGAGCAAAAATGATACTTTTTTTGCAAAGAAAACAGGAGGAGGAAGAAATGAGAGTGGTAGAGAACCGCTTTTTTTTGACGAAAGGAAGAATAAGAAGGACAAGGATCGAGTTGGAAAAGCTGAAAAAAGTTCTGGACCTTCATATAATTTAAAATCGAGCTTAGTTGAATTTCAAGTTGATTTAAAAAAATGAATTATGGAAGAAGAGGAAGAAGAAGAAGAAGAAGACGATGGAAAAGAAAGAAGATGAAGAAGGAGTAGTGGTAGGTAATGAAAAGTAAGTGAAAGAATTTCGATGAGAAACTACTAGGAAAAAATGGGTGCAGGATATGCTGGTCATTGATTGAGGTTTTTTGGAAAGTTTTTTTTTTTAAGAAATATTTTAGTTTTAGTTCTTGATTATATAAGGTTGGGTGGATGTTGTTTTTTTCTTTAATTTTTTTTTTGGTTTGTTGTTGTTTTTCGGTTTCTTTGAGTATTTAATTGTGTTGTTTGTCGTTTATACTATCAAATTGTACTACTTTAATTTAAGTTTTGAAAAAGCGTTGATGATTAATAAAAAAAAGACTTTATTTCTAGTACCTGGTTATCACATATAAAAGTCAATGCTTGTGGGCAACAAATTTGATTCGCAATTTACCAAAGAATATAGCAATACCACGATATTTGTTTTTGAGAGTGCAAGTGAATTGCTAGCTTGGGTAAATTTAATACGATTCACTTTCATAAACGAAAAGAGGAAAGAAGAAACCAACAAGAAACAATAAAGCAATAAAAACAATAAAGCAAAAAGCAAAAAGCAAAAAGCAAAAGTAGAATATCTTTATTAAAGTCTAGCTCTTCTTATATAAACTAACACTTTACTGGCCATTTTATTCACTCTCCATTACAAATCCTTGTCTCTAGGTACATAACTGTTCTCCAATACTGGTTGTGTTCTAAAAACCTGCCTCCTCGATACAACACCTTCGTAGTTGTATGCAACCATCGTAAGTCCCACTGGAATTATTCCCATTGTAAGAATTGCAAAGAATGCAGATCTTGGCTTAAAACGAAAGTATTGACCAATTTTCTCCTTGGCTGTGTTGAAACGTTGCAATTCTCTATCTGGATGAAGTGTTCCTGCCATTATCTATGTGTCTGTATTTGTGTCTGTGTCTGTGTAGCTAAATGTGAAAAGATCAGAATGGTTGATTCTTCTATAGTGGTGGTTGCTGTGTTGTTGAAAGATGCGCTTTGCAATTGTAAAGGGTATCCAAAGTTATAATTCGTTCCGCAGTGTAATTCGAATTTCTATTTGATTGATTGGTGAGGGTGCGAATAGAGATTATTGATGATGAAACAAAGGGAATGAAAAGAAAGAGAAAAAAAAAAAAAAAAAAAAAAAAGAGGGAGAGAGAGAGAGAGAGGAAAAAACAAATATATCTTACAAAGTGGATTTTGGAGAATACTTTTTGTCGTTAGTGTCGTGAATTTAGTGAATTTTTATATAGTACACTTTGCGACATTGATTATAAAATGTAAACATTGTTGTAGACAAATCTAGGGACGTGATCCATTCCAATGTATATCAACCGTTAGAACCTGCAACTTATCAAAGATAGAGAAATTAATTGATAAGCACATTGAAAATACCAATGACTTCTACCTACCAGGATCCACGAATAACTGCACTAATTACAGAACATTTGGGCTATGCACCGCTCAAAGTCATTGATGAGGTCATTAACGCCATGAATAGTATCACTATTAAAGGGATCGAAGCATTTGAGAAATTCCTCTTGGATCTCCATTCGGAAAACAAGATTCCTCAAAGTATTAGTAAAGACGATATTTACAAGGGTACATCAAAGCTTGAATTGCTTTTGCAGAATAACATTGATGTTAGTTTTGATAAGTACGAGCTATACTGCTTGCGAAATATATTCTCTATACCGCCAGATTTGGTTCAAGGTGGATGGATTAGACTCAAGCATCTTGAGAATGTGGATTTCACCAATGTCAAGAATTCGCATATTGTCAAATGGGAATATGATCAGCAGATAGTGAATATCTATGCCAGGATCGAGGAAGAATTATTAACGAGAAAAGTAATTAAATTGCAAATGATTAAAGCCGAGAAGATCATTGAGAACTTGAAATATATCAAGAAAAATTTACTACCACTAACAACTCTAACAAACCAACAGTGGAAGCTTTCTGATCTGGTGGTTGATAAAAAGATTGATGATAAGCAAAGTGAATTGAGCGAGGGGGAAAAAGAAACTGAGAAAGATTTTGAAAATGAAATACTAGAGAAGGAGAGGCTAGCGTATGAGAAAGCAGCACCATTAAGAGAATTATACAATAGTCTACAGCCTATTGAACAAACGTTGGCTGTTTTGCAAAACGAATTGAATGAAACAATTGATAGTGTGGCCAACTTGAGCAAACGACTAGACGATGATGTAACGAAACAGAAAATTGTGATGCGGCCCAGTTCAAGAGATAAGTTTATTGAGAATCGAAGTAGGCGAATAATGCAGCGATTGAACTTGGTGGATGGACTAATTAACACTACCACTACTACTACTACTACTACTACTAACGTTGCTGGTGCTGGTGCTGGTGCTGGTGCTGGAAATGGCGAGAAGAGTTATGGTAGTGGTAGTGGTAGTCGCCATGGTATCGACGCTAATACCACAGGTAGTACTGCCAAAAGACTAGTATTGCAAAACGATGTGGGACTGGATATGGATATAGACTCAGATATAATTATGGAAGAAGAAACTACAACAGGTGGTGTTGCAAAGGAATCAAGTGATGGGAAGGCTCTTGCCAATCTAAGGGATATTGCGAAAGCTATGTAATGAAGCGTTGTGACAGAGAACTGTAACAAAATATTCCAACGAGTCCTTGTTTTAGACTAATGTAAATTATAATCGACCAACAAATAGTTAATGTATCGCTTTCTCTGTATTATTTTTGCAACTTAATGTGTATATCGTAACTGGTAGCTCTCGGTGTTTACTTATGCTTGTGGTGCCATTAAAATTTGTATGGATTGAAAGCGAGAGCAGAAAACTAGAAACTGGAAATTGGAAATTGGGAGATACGACATTGCCGTTTTTCTACGTCAGAGCTTCCGAAACTGCCTTGAATTCAAATCAGTATATTGACAAACACTGGTCAGTAGATTTTGTTTTTTTTACATTTTTTTACATTTTTTACATCTTTTTTTTTTTTTGCTTTGAATCAGCACAAGCAAACTAGAACAATATGGCAGTAAAGGACGGAGTACAGACTAGGAAGAGAGCACCGCCAAGGGATGTTGCTAGTATTTACAAGACCCGCCCTCGCAATATTACAAGTTTATCTGAGCTACTTCCCGGTCTCAATGATATCAGCGATGCCTTTGAAGCATTGCCCCTTGATATTGTTAAATACTTTACACTTCTCAAGGAGATTGATGCCAAGTGTATAAATACCATCCCGCAAATCAACAATCGGATCAAATCCTATATTGATAACTTGCACAATAACAATAGTACGTCTTATTCCTCCGCTGGCTCTCACAAAAATGCACAGAATAATCCTCAGGAGAAACTTAAGGAACAACATCAGCTCAGTATAATTAAGGACAAGATTAATGAGATCATTCCATGTCTTGAAGAGAAAATGCATGTTACTTCTGTGGCCACTGATTTACTTAATAAGCACATGTACAGAATCAACCAGGATTACAAGCTCATTATTCAGAATAATGAAATTCCAGAAAGTATTCGGATTGGCCCCTTGGTTCATCCTGCCATGATCTTGGACTCTACGCATTTTACCAAGGATGGACAGGCTACAGGAACTGGTGGTAATGGTGGAGTTGGTGGTGGTGGTGGTGGTAGTGGTAGTGGCGCAAACTCAAATACTGGTGGTTCGCAAAGTCAGAGGAGTGAAAGTAGACGTGAGGCACTTGCTGCAAGAAAAGCCAATCGAAACAATAACAATAATAATAATAATAATAATAATAATAACCACAGCAATAGCAATGAGGATGATAGGGAAAATGCTGGAGTGGTTGGAGGAAGCGGGGAAAGAAATAGTACTGGTACTGGGGCTGGTAGAAAGAAGAAGGTTAAAGATCAAACACCATCTGAAGTGGAAATTGGAAATGGGAAAGCCAGCGGGACTGAGAGTAAGAAGAGGGGCAGAAATGAAGATCGAAGTAGTGGAGTTAAGAAAAGAGCAAAGAAACTGGAGAGTGGTAATAACAATAACAATAACAATAACAGCAATAACAATAATAATAGCGGTAATCACGGTCATGGTGCTTCAGCCGGTAATAATGATGTGAAGAATGAAGGTAATGATGGATATGGCAATAGTGGCGCTGGTGTCAGAACTGGAACTAGTGGTGATGGTAGTAATAATAATGGTGGTGGTGGTAGTGGTGGTAACAGTGTAGGTAGCAGCGGTGCTGGCAGTGGCAGTGGTGGAACTAGTAGTGGTAAAAAGAACTCCATTACATCGCAAGAGAAACCTAGAAATGAACCTACTTATTGTTACTGTAACCAAGTATCGTTTGGTGAGATGGTTGGTTGTGATGGTGATGATTGTAAACGCGAATGGTTCCATTTGCCTTGTATTGGTTTTAAGAACCCACCAAAAGGCAAATGGTACTGTGATGATTGCCTTGCTAAAATGAAAAAGACTAGAAAAGTTTAGCGTTAAATTTATTTTTTTTGCACCATCCAAGGTATACAAAGAGAAGTTAATGCGAGAAAAGAGGTTAATCCGAAAAGAAGGGACTTGAGATGGTGGCGGAACGTGTGCTAGTTTAAATGTATGGCACATACTTATTGTTTTCTTTTTTCAAAAAAAAAAAAATTAAAAAAGCATATAAATCAAAAAAAATAAAAAAATAAAGAAGAGAATAGAAAAGAGAAAAGAGAAAAGAGAAAATAACACTTCTCTTTTCCAATTTATTTTAATTTTTTTTGAAATTGTACAATTGACAGATTGAAGTGATTGCGATGATTGGTAAATGTTGATGGCCCTCGGCCCCGCGGCCCTTCCATTTTATTGTAGTTTTTTATTTTCTTTCTTTGTATATGCACTTTTTTTTTTGGTTTTTGGCACCACGTATTGTTTGCTGTCTATCCTTTCATTTTCCTTTTTTATTTTTGTTCTTCATTTCTTTCCTTTCCCGCTCTCTTCTTTTGCCGTTTCTTTAAGAATAGAAATGCTTGCTCCTGCCGTAAATGTAAGTACTTACGATTGTAGTTAGATTCAATATTTTTTGAAGGATGTTTTGTGAGTTCCGTCTTTATTCAATTATGTGACAGGTGAAATGACGCAAAAAGGAAAAAGAAGATGGAAAATGGAAAAAACAAATTACAAAATGCAAAATGCAAACTATTAGATGCATTTTTAAAATTCCTTCAGTGGTGATTGGTTCAGTGAATTGTCTGAATTGAAGCAAGAGGAAACATGCATTTGTAGTATGGCAATATATTCCGTGGCTCTTTGTCTTGTGTTAATTTTTTCTTTATGTATTTTTTAATTTTTGTGTTTCATTTGCTAAGGTGGCTCTAAACAATCATCGTATAAAATTTTGACACCCAGCTACTCTTCCGAGAATTGCTGCGAAACTTTTTGAGAGTAAAGTGCTGAATCAGTGAGGTAAACAAAGAAGTGTAAATTACAAGTAGAATGTAAAGAGTTTGGTAATAAGATTTTAGACGTACAAATAAGAATAGAATGGCAAAGAGTTTAAAGTCCAGACTTTATTTTGGATTTTCAAATTGATGGACTGCTCTCGCTTTTGTATTGCTTCGTGTGGAAACTGTGAGATAAAATGAAAAAAACAAAAGTGGTAAATTAAGAAAAAGATGTTCTTGTAATGAAATCTGAGTGTAACTCTAAAGTAGCTTCCTTCTAAATCTAGTAAAGAACAATTTGATATTCGATAGTACGGCAATTTAAATTTTTTTAAGTCACAAGACACAAGTTGCATATTTCTCTAGGACATGCACAGTTTGTTTCATTGAAAGAGCACCTGATACCAAGGCTAAGTCAACAACGAAGAAGTACCGGAAAAACAAAAGAAAGGAGAATAACAACCAGAAGAAGTAGAATGGTAGTAGATGTAGTTTGTCGTTGTGTGTGTTACAAATATTAAGGTGTGGAGGTGTGGAGGTGGGGAAGGGGAAGGGGCGAAACAATCAACAAGCAGAGGGATGGGCACCCAATGTTCTACAAACGATTCGGCGTTTGAAACAAAAGCCTTAACTATTAAGAAGCACATTTGACAATATGGACAGAAAAGCGGGGAAGAAGCCGTCATTTGAAAAAAAAAAAAAAAGAAGAATTTTTAGCTTTGGAATTAAGACAAAGTATTCCAACACAAATGTGGTGGTATCAATATTTGTGTATCTGTCTCTCTGTTTGTGTTTGTGAATGTGTGTTTGAATTTCCATGTGTTTGCTGAAACACTTTATTCAAACCAACAATAAGGGTGATGATGTAAACCATTCGTGCTGATACGAAGCGAGGCGGTGCGCGCGCAAAAAAATAAAATAAACTAAAAAAAAACAGAGAAAAAAAAAATGGAAATATAAACTGGCACGATAATAGAGATGATTGTGTTGTTGTTGCACTGAGCGTTAATAGTGGTGCTTGTTGTAGTAGTAGTAGTAATAGTAATAATAGTTTTGGTGGTGGTATTTTTATTGACGCTTGTGGCAGCAATAATAGTTATCTTTAAATTAATGAAGATAAAAAAAAAATGTAATGGGCGAAAGGAGGGGCGGACGACTCAATGTGAACATGGAATTTGAGCTCGGATAAACTTTTGCGCCTCTAGGGCGGACATAACTGGAACAGAAATAAATGGCTAACTCGTGCAAATGCAACGAGGGTGACCAAAGAAAAAGAGAACATAATTAATTGATGAATTATAAAGTGGGGCTAAAGCTTTGCCCATTTCTGTGCTACGAATATTACCCTTTCCAACGATGCTACAAAAGAGTTTAATTTAAATTTTGTTGTTTTTTGACTTTGTATTATGTGTCCTTTCTTGCTTATGCCTTGCACTCATAACCAATAACCCCTTCCCCCCCCCCCCCCACCACCAATATCAGCAGAATAAGCTGAAATTCTGGAAACCCCCGGGAACACTCTGTCGTCTGTATATGATTTGGATCTACTTCCTTCTTCCCTCATCGTGTAAACTGTATATTTCTATCCATGCTCCCTCTTTGTTCCTATTTCTAATTCTAATTTTAATTCTATTTCTGTCTCGTATCTGTCAAGTCGAGTCAAAGCACGCACTCTATTTGAAATACAAATCATAGTATACGGAATTAATGTATGTTACACAATACGAGAGAAGTAAATGCAGAAGCAGAAATAGAAGCAGAAGAAAGAAGAAAGAAGCACAGGCAGGGTGATTAACACAATTCTGCTGATTCCACCTCTTGTTCCATTTCTCTCACACTCACACACAAACTCATACACACACACTCTCTCTCTCTCTCTGTATATCTTTCTTGTGTCTATTCTTTTATGTCTGTGCTCTTGTTTGCTCTTCAAGCACAAGTAGAGCATAAATCTTTTGTTGTCCATGCATGGTGTTTATTGTTACAATGTGCAAAACCATTGGAAGCAGAGTGCATTATATTTTCTTCAATTTGTTATTTTAGTTTCGCTCTTTGCTTTACTCGAAATTCCAATTTCCCACTTAGCTTCAACACTCACAAGCTCTTACATACTCTAAAAGAAGTACTATACTTTTTAAATATATCACAGAATCAAAGGGAGTATTTGGAATTAGTACTACAAGTCAAAGTCGAAGAAAAAGGACAGCACTAAGAATAACAACAACAACAAGAAGGAAAGGAACAAGAAAAGGAACAAGAACGAGCGTTGGAACAAAGTTCAGAAGAAATATAAATATAAATAGACTGCCCCATAAGCATTCACATTCACGTTCACGAGAAGGAAGTTTTTATTTTCTTTTATTTTCTTTTCTTTTCCTTTGCTTATTTTATCAACCCTTAAAAACCCTATTATTCGTTTCACTTAGGTTTACAAACTAACATTTATTCTCCTTGTTTTGTCTTCACCCTCCTACTTCCCCTACCAACCAACCAACCAACCGATTAATTAATCAATCAACCAAATTTTTGGCTCGATATTGCTTCCTCGTCTATTCTAATCAGTGACCCTTACCTATAGCGCACAGGATCACCAAATACCAAAAGAGGAATTTGCAATAATTTCAATAATTTTTTTTTTATTTTTAAATTTTTTTTTTAAAATTTTTTATTTTTTTATTTTTGGCTTTGAAATTTTCAACTCAATTTTCAAGGAGAGAAAAACAAACAAAAACAGAAACTAGAACACAATTTCTCAGCCCAGCATTCCTCAACCAGATATAACAAAATTATAAAAAGCAACAAATAACAAGCTCAATTAACAAGCTGAAACTTTAACTCAAGACAAAGAAATCCAGCTTTTATTTATTCCATTTCGCTTTTATTCTTTTTTTTTCTACATTTATCTCGTCTCGATAGTTATATTGAGAGAAAATATTATCATAAAAAAAGAAGAAAAAAAAAACCCCATAAACAGGTAATTTGATCAATGTTAAGAGAATACAAATTAGTTGTTGTTGGTGGAGGTGGTGTTGGTAAATCAGCATTGACCATCCAATTGATCCAATCGCATTTTGTTGACGAGTATGACCCTACAATTGAAGATAGTTATAGAAAACAATGCACAATCGACGGTCAACAAGTCCTCTTGGATATCTTGGACACAGCTGGACAAGAAGAATACTCTGCAATGAGAGAACAATACATGAGAACTGGTGAAGGTTTCTTACTTGTTTACTCGATCAACTCAAGAAACTCACTCGAAGAATTGCAACAATTTTACGAACAAATACAACGGGTCAAGGATACAGATCGCGTTCCCGTCCTTGTTGTTGGGAATAAATGCGATTTGGAGATGGAGAGACAGGTCAGTTACGAAGAAGGGTTGGCTTTGGCCAATTCATTCCACTGTCCATTCTTGGAGACTTCTGCAAAGCAAAGGATCAATGTCGAAGAAGCATTCTTTGACTTGGTGAGATTCACAAGGGATATGGAACTGAACTTGAAGAAGGAACAAGAGGCTCAGTTGAATGGACTGAATAACCAACTGGCTCAAAAACAACTGACTCAACAAATACAACAACAACAACAACAACAATCACAATCACAATCCCAATCCCAATCGCAATCGGTGGCGGGTGTATCTGGTGCTGCTGGATCTGCTGGTGGAAGCAGTAATAACATAAAGAATAAGGAAGGTGCATCAAATGGAGCTGCTGCCTCGCGAAAACAACAGTCTCTGACAACACCAGCATCAAAGGAAAAATCAAAGTCGGGTTGTTGTGTCATTGTGTAAACTGATACGAAGAAACAGGTTCAAATGTAAAAGAATAAAAAAAAAATGAAAAATAATAAAAAACACAAATGAAAATTCCAATTAATTCTTTAAATAACTTCAAAATTGAAAGGGTGGCAATCAGCGAGTTTGATACTCAATTGCCATTTGATTGACCTCGACTTTTTTTTTTGCTTTCTTTCATCAGCGACAATAACGATAACGTGAAGATGAAGAAGCTATTGACCAAATAAACATACTAAATCCATTTCTTTTGTTTTTTCTTTTTTTTTCTTGTTTATTTTTTGAGGTTCAAAATTAAACCATTCACTACAACCAAATGTTGACATTATTCATCCCTTATTTTTGCTTGCACACGTTGTGGGTTCATTGAGTTTAGTCAAAGTATTTATTTTATATATTCGAAAAACAAAAAAATGCTAAAGTAAAAAAAAAAAAAAAAAAGAAAATGTAAAAAAGAAAACAAGTACATCACACCAAATAAATTTATATCACCAATTTTTTGAAAGAAAACTTAATCTCTTTATAAATCTCTTTAATTCATTTCTTGTATAAAAAGTCCATTCTTGCTCAATTGATAAAGTGGATCACAATAAAGTGCAAGATTAAACTAGCAAAAATGAAATCACCAAATGCACGTTCTGGTGAAATTGTATTGAATACTTTTTTTGCTCCTCCGTCATTTTCCTCCTCCTCTTCTATTTCTGCAACTTGCACGCCAATAACTTCAGAGTCTCTAGTGTTTTCATCAACAATTACGTTTGTTTTCTCACCAATGTTCACTTTAGGGGTATTTAACACTCTTCTTTTCAATTCCCTTTCTCCATCATTAATCTGTAATCTCAAACTCACAAGCAAGACAAATTGGCCAACGCATGCTGCAAAACCACCCAAGAACGCATTGAATGGGAAATTACCAATCAATAGCACATATACAAATTGCAAAACACCAAGCACCACCAAGAATACTAAAAAGATATCTATAAGCTTGAGTTTTGGTGTGAGGGTATGAAAATAGTCATGAATTGTTGTGGCCAATGCTTGGTTCAATTGCGCAAGGGTTGCTTTGACTTCCTTTGGTGCAAGTGAAGATGTTGATATGGTGGCTTTTGAAGATGTGGTAGAAGGCTGAGTAGTGTTGGAGTCAAGTTTGCTTTGCTTTGCTTGCACTGCTTGCACTGCTTGTGTTGCCTTTTTTATTGCTGCGTTATTCTTTGCCATAGCTATTGAGAAGGAAGTGAGCTTTAAAGATTAAATAGCAGAAAAAGGGGTTGCGTTTGATTTTTTTGAGCGGAGAGTGAATGAGTTTTGTTTGAAATAAGTTGTTGAGTAGTTAGCTTTGTCAAGAAGACTGGGTTGAATAACTTGTGTTGGAACTAAGTAGAGAAATTTGGACGTGTAAAATTACGGTGTCTAGTAATTTTTTTGATTTTTCTGATTTTTTTTTTTTCTGTCGTTTTCAACTATTTCGCGGAACTTTGTAAGAAAGGAAGACACGAGGTTGTAAGCATTTCCGTTGCCCAAAAAAAGGACATTGGTTCTATCACCAACATAGTTTTTGGAAAGACAAAAGTGGTTTCTTGCTTACTTTCTTGATTATTTACTTACTTTTTTATCCAATTGTCTCCATTTTATTTTCAAACCCTCTGTCCCAAAATCTCATATTTCATATCTTAATTCAAATGTCGATTGAGCAGCTGGTACTTAAAAGTGGAACGGGAGATTCTTTCCAAGGAATTGAGAAAAAAGACCCTAATGATGTGGTGAAATTAGAGGAGTCTAAACTCACACAACTGCTAAATGCTTCACAGACAAAGGAGCTGCTGCTGCACCTGCAAAGAATCCAAGATGAGTCTCTTCAACGACAACAGCATATTCCTTTTGAGGGAAACAATCTTAATCTTCGAAAAATTACTGAACCACCTTCACTTCGCATAATTCCTCCGCTCAATTTCTGTCCGGTTGAAAGGCAGCTATATAGATCAGGTCAGCCATCAATGATTAATCAGTCCTTTTTGAATCAATTGAATCTCAAGACCATTATTTGGCTTGCATCAGAGGAGCCAAATGACGAATTTTTGGATTACTGCGCTGCACAAGATATCCAAGTTGAGTTTGTTGCTGGAATGAGTGAATATGCGTATGATGATGAGCCAATACAAGATCACATCACCAATGCAAAATTAGAGTCAAACACAAATGCTGACCCTAACACAATTGCAGATGCAAATGTAAAAGCGACTACCAGTACAGATACAAGTACAGATACAAGTACAGATACAAGTGCAAATATAAATACAAATACAAATACAAATACAAATACAAGTGCGACCAACGCAGAGGGTGATGAAATTGCTGGGACAGGCATGGCGGAGCCGCCTATTCCTCAGCGTAGATTTCATCAGCGGTTGGTGAGTCTCAACCCGTGGGACTCGTTAAATGAACAGACCATAACCAAGGCGTTGGAGCTAGTAGTGGATAAACGGAATTACCCGGTGTTGGTATGTTGTGGTATGGGGAGACATCGTACGGGGACAGTTATTGGATGTCTTCGTAGGTTACAAGGATGGAATCTAGCTAGTGTGAGTGAAGAGTATAGACGATTTACTGGTGCGAGGGGCGGAAGGATCTTGGTTGAATTGTTGATTGAAGGGTTTGATATTCGAACAGTCAAGATTGATCCTGAACTAGCACCAGATTGGTTGAAAGTGAGGTCGTAATTTGGAAACCTTTTTACAAAATGATAGATTGCAGAAAAAAATAAAAAATAAAAATAAGAATAAAAATGAAAAGAAATAGCAATGAACAGTGACACAATATTAACAATGATAACTATTAGGAATATACTTGGGAATGAAAAGAATATTTTTTGCCATAGAATGAGATTAAATAGAGTGAAGGAAGAGTAAAAAGAAGAAAAATAAAAGTGTGCATTGTGTTGTTGTTGTTGTTGTTGTTTTTGTTGTTGTTGTTTTTTCATTTATATCACTGCTCTAGCTTGAAACTCTTAGATTGTTGTTTTTGAATCAAAAGTGTATGTGTTTGTGCATGTGTGTTTAAAATGGTGAAAAACTATATACATATATATACTTACTTTCTTACTTACTTACTTACTTACTTACTTTAGAGATGAATTGATAAAGTGCTTCATATTCAAAATGCAGAGTGGTAGGAAAACAGTGGATAAGCTCAGTTTTTGAATTAACCAAATATGCTGTGTTTTGAATCAAGGGAAAAAAAAAGAATCGATTAAGATATACTCACTGTAATCAAGTTATATCAGCAATATATTAGAATCGTGCAACCCTTATATACTGTCTGTCGTTCTCCGTGAATATCGCTTAATTGAATTTCCGATAACGGGGTTAGTAGAATTAAGATTGGAAGTAAGAGTGAAAAGGATAAAGAGATGGATGTATTATCGCAAATGACTTTTGCGGGATAAGAAGCAAATTTAATAAAAAAATAAAAAAATAAAAAAATAAAAAAATAAAAAAATAAAAAAATAAAAAAATAAAAAAAATAAAAAAATAAAAAAAATAAAAAAATAAAAATATAAAGAAATAAATAGGAACCAAGAACTAAAGGATACTGCGAAAGTTTCCCCACGTTTCGCCAGATTTTAATAAAAGGAAAACCTTCTTGCGACTGTTTTTCTTCCTTTCCAGATATGTTTTGACAATATAAGGTTGGTTCTTATAGTCAAATTTTTATGTTCATTGTTTTTGTTACATGGTGTTCCTGTTGAAGAAACTTGCTTATTCAACTATGCTAAGTTTTTTTTCCTTTTTTTTTATGTTTTGTTTTTGTTTGGTTAGTTTTTCAAGGTCAAAGCAATTTGGTACAATGTTGCTATAAAATACCTTTAGTTCTTTTCCCATTTACACTCCACTCTTTCTTAATACAGAAAACAATTGTTTATACTCCTATAGTTGAAGAAACTCAATTGGTTCTTTCTAGTGTGTATCAGTGTTTGTATGTACAAATTCTTTCTCTCTCCCCCCCCCCCTCATTCTGTAAAAATATTTACTGAAGAGTTTGAGAAAAGTTTGGTAGAAGAATGTGATTTGCTAGAGACGGATATTAAATTGTTTATTTCGTTTTACTTCATTGCTTCATCTCGATTTAAAAGAAGAAAAACAAACCTCTCATGTGTGAACGGTATTACAGCTTCCATTGGATATTCTTAAAGGGAAAGCAAAGAGTGTGAAAGATAGAAGAGAGAGAGACAAAGCGAGGGCAAATAATGTTGGCTATGGTTTGCAATATTTGTTTGCTTTTGCTCTGTGTTTGATTACCACCCCCCCCCCCCCCCCTTGGGTCATTCTACATTATTCTATAATGAATAAAAAAAAGGAATCTGCCAACCATTACAGAAGAATCATGTGTATATTATCTTCGAGGTGAAAGTGTGTGTTAATACTTAACTTTAAAAACTTGGAGGTGCCCCTACAACATAGAGAATCTTTCTCTCTCTCTCTCTCTCTTTCTCTCTTTTCTGTGCTTGTTCAATATACAATTTTCCTTCTCTTTTGCTTTCGAACCGATATTCAAGTTGAAGTTTGCCATCTAGTATCTTGTCCCTATCTTCTTATCAGTAAAACTGTGTAATTTTTGCACTACCTGTCTCTCTCTGTGTGTCTCACTCTCTCTTTCTCTTTCTATGCAAACAAGACAATAGATTCTGTTATCACTTTTTTTTATTTTATTTTTTATTTTTTTAATTCTCTAAGAATTGTTATTTGTACTTTGGGCTTCATTGTTTAAATTTTGCCTTCTCTTTCTCTCTGTCTCTCTCTTTCTCTCTCTTTCTTCTTCCCATACATACAACTTCTCCGTGATCACTCACAAGTACACTCTGATTTCAACTTTTTTTTTTTTACCACCCCCCCCTTTTAGATACCCTCAGTATAATCACATACACATACATTCGTACACTCACACTTAGTTTTACATCTATTTACATATACATCCAAGTATAGTAGACAAGACTAGCTTTTTTGATACTGAACTAACATTGACATCAACACAGTAAAGGACTAAAGCCAGCAACAGTTATATCTCATCTTTCACAGATTCTACAAAGAAACTCATTGGGTAGGCAAAAGTTCACCAATACATCACAAATAATCGTATTCTACAATGGCTGGCACATGCATTAACACAATCAAGTTGTTAGGCTTTGGCTCGCTTGGGTTGCTCACCTCATCCATCATATATCAATCGATCCAGAATATCCCACAGCTAATTCACCAATTAAACTCCATCTACCAATTCAATGTAGCGCAATTGAACCAGCAAATATCAAAGACAAAGGCATTTGTATTTGGAACACGTATAGTAAATGGCTTGTTAACCGGATTTAGCACATTGTTCTTTTCATTAGCTTTCAAGTATAGTGTGGTTGATGAAAAACACCCATACTTGCTTTACGCTGCCATTGGTGCACCACTCAGTTTGATTGGATTATACCTCAATGCATGGAGTTACGAAGGCAAAATTTTGGACAAGAAGCAAGCGGGCTCTACTACTACTACTACCAATTTGCCTGAAAATGCTGTTGAAAAGAAGAAACTGGCTAAATTCGCATTTGTTACTCCAACTGCACCAAGTTCAATCTCTACTGCTTCTGAAGATGATGATGAAGAAGAAGAAGAAGAAGATGATGATGAACCTGTTGAGGTTGTCTCCAGAGTCAATACTGTCGATGAATTGGGAAGATCTTATGTCCACTTATCTGACGAATCTGGAATCTCTACTCCAACATCAACACAACCTTCATCACCACACTTGAAGCAACAAGATGATGGAAACGGCCATGCTGATGTTAATGATATGCCAAAACCAGCAAAGAAAGGAAATGAAGATCAAAAGGAAAAAGCAAAGGAGAAAAATGATGGTGAAATTGAAGCAGAGATTGAATCTACATTGTTGAAGAAAGAGATTATCCATGATTTACAACAGATCCAATCTGGTTACTCTATTGCATCGTACATCTCAGGTGCCAGTTTAGTACTTGCTGCTGTGGGATTGTTTGGTGACTTCTACTTTGTTCATTAAGTTCAGAATTAAAAAGGGAAAAAAGGTAACTTTCTTTTGGCTTTGTTTGATATGTTTTCTTGAGTAATATATGTTGGGTCTATAATATAAACACATTCTTTTTTATAAAAAAAAAAAAGGAAAACAAACTTTACCCCACCTCACCTTCCCTCTCCCCCCTCCCCCTCCTACTTAATCTCTCAGAGTAATGTAGAAAAATTCAATGGAAATGACAAGTAGACTACAGCGGAGATACTTAGATGGTTATATGTTCCAAATGCCAAAGTATACGAACAGGCAAAGATAATATACACCCAAAAGGTATTTATCGAAGCCTCAAAAATAAAAAAAATAATAATTAAAAGACATGGAAATGTAAAAAGAAAATAATAAAAACAAAGTAATAGAACAAAATAATAAAACAAAGTAATGAAAACAAAAAAAAAGTAGATATACGCAATTTTTCTCGTCTTTTCTGCTGGCTAATCTGTAGTATAGTTCAGGCTCACATTCCCATCACAACCTCTCTATCTTTCTATTCATCATCATCATCATCTTCTTATTATCTATTTCTTTATCCTTGTCCTTTTTCAGTACTATGTTCCCCAAATTTTCTCTTACTCTCTCTCTCTCTCTCGCCCCCCCCCAGTCTACCCAAAATCATAAGCTTCTTTCTGCTATATACTCAAAAGTACACTACCATTCACGTGACTGTCTTTTTTCTTTTTAGTTTTTTATTTTTTATTTTTTTAAAATTAGAAAAAAATAAAACAAAAAAAAAAGCTCACGCATCTTGGTTGTTCGTGTCTCTCTTAGTTGAATCCATACATCAACAACTTTCCTCCTTCATTTAATTCTCCCACTTGTAGAAACCAAAACACATCCAAGCACCACACTCATCAGAAATATCAAAAGGTACTATTTTTCAGACACTCAAATCACAAAAGTAATCCATTTGAAATATCAACACTATTTTTTGCAACCATCCATTGGATTTGCTCTTTTTTTTTTCAAATACATTCTTGCTTACTTTCTTTAAAATTTTATCCTTTTTTGTATTTGAATAAAAAGATTTAAAATTGTATATCTGATCGCATAGTTTTTAAAAAAAAATGAACTACTCCTACAATTTTGATACAGGCTTTGATCAAACAGATCCTGACGACGCGACTGCTCAAGTTGCCGTTTTTGCAGCTGCTGCGGCAGCAGGCCAACAAACACAACCATTCCAGTACCCAAGAAGACATCAACAGGAAAGACATCAGGGACATCATCAGCAATTGTTTCATCATCAATATACAAAACCCAGAAACCAGATTTTTGTCACACGCGATGGGAAACCAATTGCATTTTACCTTGGCTTTAATGAACCAAACAGGGCGAAGTACGTTACTGCGATAATTGAGAATGGTGGGTTTATCACTGAAGGTGGTGTTGAAAACGTCATCTACTTGACTTCGCATACTAAGGATATGGGTGGCTATGTTAGAACGCAGTTTATTGATGACTGTATTCTGGCTGGTACCTTATTGCCAAGTCATAACTATGTCATTCCTTCAGTTCCAGAAGACCTGGAGCCAATGATTGACGTGTTGGGACTAGAACAACACGGTCATCAAATGAGACATTTATACCCTCAGCAGCAGCAGCAACAACAACAACAACAACAGCAGCAACAACAACAGCAGCAACAACAACAGCAGCAACAACAACAACATTTTTCGCATCATCAAATGCTGACTCAGGCTCTGGTTCAGCCACAACTTCAAGAGCAACATCATCAGCAGCAGCTTCAAGCCAAAGCAGCAAAGCCGAAAAAGATTGCTCACAACGCGGCCATCTCATCCCATAGGTTTACGCCTGAAAAAGATGAATACATTCTTGACCAAGTACGTAAAAATGCAAGGTTCAGAAACAGCCACGAATTCTTTCGTGAACTTGCTGGTCACGAGATGTTAAAAACGCATACTGGGAATTCGATTCGATCACGTTACCGTCGTCATTTAGAGCCTCGGTTGCAATTCATTTACAAGACCAATCAAAAGGGTAAATTAATGAAGGACCCTACAACAAATCAATTAATCAAAATTGGGTTAGACGAGTTGCCACAAACGTTGAAAAATAAGTTTACCCCAGAAGACGATTACTACTTGTGCCAAATTGTTACTAATTACAACAAGTCGGTTGCTGAATCGAAAGGATTACCATTCGATCCAAGAAAGAAAACCGTACCACCTTACTCGTTTTTCAATGATATGTATAGAGCTAATCATAGACATACTTTACATTCATGGAGAGACCGGTATAGGAAATATATCACTGAGGGCACGATGGTTGAATATATGGAACATTACGAAAAGTGCCGGCGTGAAGGTAAGGAACCGAGACTGTTGATGAGAATACCGCCTCATATCCTCGAAATAGAGAAAGAGAAAGAAGGAGAAGGAGAAGGAGAAGGAGAAGGAGAGAAAGAAGTTGGGCAAAATGAAGCGACCGCGAATAGTAAACAAAAGAAAAATGACAATGACAATGACAATGACAATGACAATGCTAATTCCAAGGACAAGGATATGGTTGAGAATGGAAAAGAAGTGGTTGAGAGAGATGAGGATCAAACTGAGCCAAATATAACCAATAAAGTCGCTATAAAAGAGAAGAGGCAAAAGAAGCCAAAACAAACAAAAGGGAAGGATAAAAATGCAGTGGATAATGATGTAGAATTTTTTGAAGCTGCTGAAGCAGAAGCTTTGGCTGCTATTGCTGCCTCTAATGCGAGAGATGCGAAGGCAAAGGAAAAGGCCAAGCACAGAGAAACTAAAAACTATCAAAGTCACGATGAGGAGATTGAAGATCTGCAAAATGATGATGATAATGATGATGATCAACCTGTTAGTAAAAAGAGGAAGCAAGAGGTAAAATTGAAGGTGGATGATAATTCAGCAAATGCATCCAAATCTGCTGCAGCTAAGACAAATGAATCGAATGAGGTTAAGCAGCAGCAAGTTGCTGGTGATGGAGAAGAAGATTACGATTTTGGTCAAGATTTTGATGCAGCATTAGACGAAGAGATTGGCGAGTTGAAAGACTCGGAAGTTGGTCAAGTTAGTAGAAATACTTCATTTGCCGATCGAATTGAGGTTCCTAAACTTGGTGATCTTGGCGATTTTGACTTTGAAGAAGAAGGAGAAGAAGAAGGAGAGGGTGAGGATGAGGATGAGGATGAGGATGATGAACAAGTGGAACAAGAAAAGAATCAAGAAAGTCCTGCTTCCCGTAACAAGGAACAAGCTAGAGATGATTCGAATAAGGAAGACAAAGATGAACATGATCCGCAAGACGATGAATTTTCTGATGCTCTTGAAACCACAGAGAATTTCAGTGCACCTGCAGATGAAGCACTTCAACCTAATAATGCATCAAGTTCACAAATACATGATGCTGAACGTATCCTTGAAGCTACTTCACAAACTCAAGAGTTTTTCACATTCCCCAAATCACAGCCACCAACTGTTCCCCAAGAAGAAGATGATGAGGGGGAGGAGAAGATTGAAAAAGAAGAAGATAAAGAAAACAATGATTCTCAATTTGACCCTGATTTTGCTCCTCCTTCACAATCACAAGCTCCAACTCAGGACCAGAATCAGGACCAAAAGCTGATTTTGACTCTGACACAAAATTCTGCCCATGCACAGGATAGTCAGGATGGAGATATCGAGCTCAAGTATTTAGCGAGAAACACTCTACTTTGTGATGTTGTTAAGCCCGATAAATTTTCAAAATTGCTTGAGCACAAGAATCCGCAACTTGTCCTTACTAGAAAACTCACATCTACATCTTCTGCGGGCGATAGTTTGGAAGATATTGAAACAGTGTACACAAAGCTTGGGCAAGTTGGACTTTGTGATAACTTCATTAGTCATGTTATATATGCGTGTTCGGCAGAGACGCCAGTGATGTTGAATTATATTACTGCCTTTGTGAAGCAATTATTGAAGAATAAGCAAAGAGCAGAAGGAATAAAACGAGGGGAAGGTGGAGGGGAAGGTGGAGGGGAAGGTGGAGAAGCAGAGGAGATAAGAAAGGGATTGGTTAATGTGTACAAGTATTTGCCCACGGGTACTGAGCTACATGGCATCTGGACTGATGAATTTGACTCTGTATTGGGCACTCAACAGGAGTCTGATTTGTTTCAATACAAGAGTGGTGTTGAGATTGAGCGGAGGTTTAAGTTTCTTAGGGATTGCGAGATTGTTAAGATGGAGATGGAGATGGAGATGGAGTCTGATGTTTTAAATGAAGAGTAATTCAAGTGTATAGATAATGTATTTTTTCAAGTTTTGTTTCTTTTTATGTTTATGTTTTCCTTTGCAAATTCCATATTCTGTTAGGTGTAGATAAATACATGTCGTCGGACGAAAGAAAGAAGATGAAAATGAAAAACAAAACAGAACAAAACAAAACAAAAAACAACAATCTTTTTAAAAATAAAATGTCCATTATAAGTGTGCTTTCTTCGTATTTTGGATCAATTGAGCCAAAACACCAAAACCATCACAAACTATACTGGGGTATAAAAAAAACAATTGCTAATAAAAGTGAAAATCAAACAAGGGGGATAAAAAAAAAATTTTTTGCAACAAGCAAAAAGCAAAAAGCAAAAAGCAACTAGTAACAAATAACAACAAAAAGTGTTGGACAATGAGGGGAAAAAATAAAGAAAACAAACGGTCCACCTTCTTTTTCTAAAAATCTAATAAACAAAATAAAATAAAAAGAGAAATCATCCACAAATTATGGAGCTCTTACTTATTTTGGAATGTGGTTATAGTTTACCATTTAGTTAGAAAGGAAACCCCAGTACTTTTCAGCATTGTAAGGTCCATCAGCCTTCCACAAGTCGTTAAAGGCGGTGAACAAGATAGCTGAGGATCCACAAGATGACTTGATTGAGCTAATGGCAGCTTCTTGGTTTTCCTTTGATGGGACGGCAACTCCGTTGGAGTCACCCTTTGATGGCCAACCGGTTTCGGTGATCAAGACATTCTTTTCACCACCACAAGCGGTCCAGACTCTTTGGATTTGGGACAAGACCCAAGCACCTGCTTGGTCAGCGGTGTAGTAACCGTCAAAGAAGGCGTGGGCATTGACGGCAATGTAGTCAGAGTATTCACACAAGGATGGGTTGTTGATCACGGCGATAAAGGTGTCGACGGAGACGACTGGTCCAGAGTAGCCGGCAGAGGTGAGGCTGGATCTAGCGGATGCAATGTAGGACTTGATTTGGGATGGGGTGCATGTACCAGCGTTAACGAGCTCGTTACCGACAGAGACGGTGTGGATGTCGTCCCATGAGCCGTAAGATGAGACAGCGGATGAGATGGCAGAGACGCCTTCTGAGATTTGGGAAACGTCATAGATACCGGCAAAGATCTTTTGGGAGGATGTTTTAGCTTGCAAGACTTGGGCAACTTGGTCACAGTCGACACCGTACAATCTGATAATGTCAAAGCCGGACAATTCAGCAACTTCAGAAGCAATTTGGGATGAAGTCTTACATCCACCATCGTCAGAGTATGGTGAGTAGGTGACACCCTTGGCACCACCAGCACCAACAGTTGATGACTCAGTGCTTGAAGATGATGATGAAGATGATGATGAGCTTGACGAAGAGGCTGAGGCAGCGACAGAGGTGGATGAAGGGGTTTCAGTGGAGACTTCGGCAACGCTGCTTGGGACAATTTGGGGTGCTTCAGTTTGTGGGCCACCAACAGAAACGTCGGTGTTTGCGCTCAAGTCGACTTGGGAGAGGGTGGTGGTGGAGTCACCGGCACCAACGGTAATGACAACAACATTTGTTTTGGTGACAATGTGGACTGCACGCTTTTCTTGATTGTGTTGGTGCTTGACTGCTGGGGCAGCGAGTGCTTGTGCCAACAAGGCAGTGGAGATGATAGTCTTGTACAACATTGCGTGTGAGTTAAAATAAACTGGTTAAACGATAGTGTGTTAAGTTATTTGCTAGTTGGTTATAAAATGAAAGAGTATTCAAAATATAAAGGAGTGTATAACTTTGGTATATGTGTAATGAGTGAACGAATGTAGGTTGTAGGTTGTATGTGTTGGTTGACTTCTTGTTATTACTGGAATGTAAGGAATGACTAGAATAAGAAAGAAGTTGTGGTTAAAGGGTAAAAGGTAAAAAGGAAAGAGAAGAAGAAGAAAGAGAAAAAGAGGAAAAAGAAGGTATATATCAAATGATTAAAAAAAAATAAAAAAGTTTTTTGTTGGTGACTTTGTTGTCCTTTTTTCTTTAGTATTGTAGTTGAAGAAATAAGGGAAAGAATTAGAAGAATTAATCTAGAAGGGATATTTCAGAGATTAAAAAAAAAATTAAAATTTTTCCTTCCTTCCTTCTTCTTTCGTTGAGTGTTGACTTTTTTACTCTTTGGTAACGAAACAGAAACAAAAAACAGAAATAGAAATAAGGAGAATGGGTAAGTAAACAAATAAAAAAATTATAGTGGATACGGTGGTGAACAATAGGGTGGACATCCCTGCCAATATCTGAAAAGAATAAACAAAAATAAAGAAAAAAAAAAAGAAACAGAGAGACTTTTGATTTTTGTGTCTGTCTGATTGGCTTTTGTGTCTGTTTTTGTGCTTTTACTCTTACAAGATATACTACGTTGATTTAACACAGTGTACGTTGCAGCAGAGCTCTAGACTCTTTTTTCATTTTCTTTTAAAAAAAAATTATTTCTGCCTCGAATTTCCTCACCCGGTTTTTTTTATTTTTTATTTTTTATTTTTTATTTTTTTATTTTATTTATTTTATTTTTTTATTTATTATTTTTCTTCTCTAAGAAGTATTGCTGTACAAAGAGAGAAAGAGAGAAAGAGAGAATTAGTATGAGCTAAAAGCATGGTGTGTTGTTGCAGTCTGTAGTATGTAGTGTGTGTGGTGCGTGTGGTGTGTACCAAAAAAGAAAAATATTCAAGAAAATGGATGGGGCGGCCGACTCACTTCTCTCATTTCATTTTCTTAACTTTTGTTGTTGTTGTTGTTGTTGTTGTTTTTATTTGGTAGGCTTATGCTTTCCCTTTTTGGTTTGATTGTCCAAATTTATACTCTCTAGCGCGTTTCGTTAATAACAGCAACTGAACGAGAAGAAGAGGAAGAATAATGAGTAGAATAGGGGGTGGGTAATGAGTGTAGTTTCAAGTACACGAGGGATGGAGAGAATAGATGGCTTTAGATGTTTCAAAAGGATTGTATACTGTTACAAACACCATTAATTCTCAAACACAAGGAAATAGATATATATATATATATACATATACATATATGTATACACTTATATATATACCAAAGGAAGGGGGTGGAAGGTAGTGGTGTGTTGAGTACAAAACACATATGTCTCCTATCTCCTTTCATCTTCTGCTTGTTAGTACCCACTTCTTTTTTTTTTTTCATTTGTTTATTATTATTCGCTAAGAAAAAAAAAATAATATAGTTAGATAGTTATATATGCACAAACTCTTAAAAAGATAATAATAATAATAAACTATTTTTTCTCTGACACGATATTAGAAAGAGTAAACTACATCCATACACACATACTATATTTTAATAATAATATTACTATTATTATTGTGTATCAGTGTAGTGTATTTATCAGTTGTCTCGAAAGAGAAAGTACAAATATTATCAGACACAAAACTAATATAGAGAACTAATAATAAAATATATATAAAGATTAGCAGAGTAACAAGGTGTGTAATAATATCACCACTCACAACCACTTACAACCACTTACAACCACCCACTCTCTCTCTCTCCAAAGTCTTTTTGTATAATAATCTATTCTATAACTTATACAGCATACAACATCAACTCTAATCTGCTAACCAACAGAACAGAGAAAAAAAAGAAAAATAACGATGAGTATTTTACACTATACATAATTAATGATAGAGAGATCCAAGTTATCAAAATGATCATTCTTCAACAAAAAAGTACTGATAGTAAATTAGTATAGGAGACTGACGTATTTATTAGAAGAAAAAAAAAGATATCACCATCTTTTACTTCTTTTCAATCAAAAAAATGAACAGTAAGAGTAAGAAAAGGGGGACTATTTCTCCTTCTTAGCCCCCTTTAAGATACGCTCACTCACTCACTCCCACACACCCCTTCCCCCCTTCATTAGTGCGTGTTTTTACCTCTCTCTACAAGAAAAATAAAAAAACAATATATATATATATATACAGGGATGGTGGAAATTGTGCAATTCGGCTTCTTTCTCTTTCGTTCCTCGTCCCTTTCATTTTACACGATGAGTACAAAAAAAAAGAATGTTATTCCTTCCCTTTTATTTTTTTCTGCCGAGGCTTTTTCTTTCACCCATTTGGTAGTGCTTGTATGTTGATTATAGTTAAGTCACGTGATACTCTTTAGAGATATCTTTTTCTAATGACGCATTCTTTTTAAGATTTGACACTATTTGTTTTTTGTTTTTTTTTTTTTTGTCATAAGCAAACATTCAAATAAATCACGTGCGTTTAGTATATCTCCGTAAATTTCATACACCACAGATTTACAGCAATACAATATATGTAAGTGTATATAGACATATATACATAGAAACGTGACACAGGTAGAATTGATTGTTGATTCCCATAGTTCTTTAATTCTTCAACATCAATGACTATTATAAATTCACATAAACCTGTGACCCTCTTTTTAATTGGTTGGCTTTTATTTGCGACCCTACAAGCAAGGAAACTGAATGAGAAGGATCATACCTTTTTTTTTTTTGCCTTTTTTTTTTGCCATTTTCTTTTATCTGGTAATTTGCTTCACTATCTCCAAAAAATTAAATATTAAAATATATTTAGACATATATATATATATACAAAAAATTAAAAATAATAAAATTAAAGAGCAAGGAACTATTACGTAGTCGCACTTCACTCTCTACATCAAAAGCTACTCCGTCATCTACAATCTTTAATTGCCATTGTAATTCCCCCAGACACTCTATTGAATCAGCAAAATAATTTACTATTACAACCAATAGACTACAAACTCATACAGCAAAAAGCAAAAAAATAAGTATACAAACTCATATAGCACCCCTTTATCAAACTCAATTGATACATAGGTCTGAACATTAACAGTTTACCTTATATAATTTACCATTAACCATATTCAACCACAGTTTTAGGTTTTTATTCTTTATTTTTTTTTTTTTCTTTTTTGCTTTTTTGCTTTTTGCTTTTTTGGTTCTTGCTTTTTTGGTACTTGTTCCCCTTTTTAATACTCCGTCTCCCTTTCATAGTTGAGGAAAATTAGAAAATTAAACATCATAAAGAAAGAGGAACTCAAATTTAAACTAGAGATAAAAAGAAAAAAAAAAGAAAAGAAGCAACCCTTCTTCTGATTTTCTTTTCATTTTGATTTATTCTACTTGACCTTCTTCCCCAGACCGGTGATTCCCATACATTTCTTCCTTCCTTTGCTTTTTTAAAAAGAAAAAAAGACAAACAAGATCAAAATCAAGTTTTCCACAAAGCAATTCCTTTATCTTTTGTACAAACAGAAAAAGAAGAAATAAAAAGCTCAAACATATCAACAATGATTTCAGACGATAGCCATCCAAGTACAAAGAGAAGAGCACTATATGATGATACCGTGGTAGATATAGAGGACGATAGTCAGGAGTATGCTGCTGCAAATAATGAAAAAGGGGAATTGAATCAAGACATCAACACTCAACATAAAGCAGACTCACCTCCTGAATATAATAATGATTCGTCAAGTCCAGAAGTCATTGACATCACTGGTGATGTCAATCAAGAGGGCAACATCGAAATCGACCATAATGATCTTGATTCTGAAGAGGAGGAAGAGGTTGAGCTAGTAGATGAAAGTGGCGAGGATTATATTGACATTGACCAAGAAAATCAGTTACAACAACAACAGCAACAGCAGCAGCTGCTGCTGATACAACTGCTGCTGCTGATACAACCGCAGCAAAAAGCACAAAACAAGATCCCCATGGCTAATGAGTTTGACAAATTGGCCAAGTATCTAATGAAACCTATCCCCGATTACCCAGTCAAGGAAGAAATACACTTTGTATGGGAAGTTACCGATTGGGCACTGCTCTCAAAGGAAGAAAAAATTAGATCTCCAAAATTCAAATGTGGAGACTATGAATGGAACATTCTCCTCTTTCCCAATGGAAACAACACCAATGCAAATATATCCGCATATATGGAGCCACATCCTTTAACAAACGAAACAACTGCAGATTCGAACTTGAACGGGAAAGATAGTGACTGGTATGTTTGTGCACAATTTGCCATTGATGTCTGGAACCCCGAGGCACCAGAATCACATTCACCAAGTCAAAGCTCACATAGATTCAGCAAGACTGATGCCGATTGGGGGTTTAGTGCCTTGATTGATAAACGATCATTGTCATTGAAAAAATTTGCAAACAAACTGTTTGAAGTTCCCATATTGGAAAATAACAAATTGAACTTTACCGGGTTTGTTAGAGTAATCGATGACTCGCTGACTGGGGTATTATGGCACAACTTTAACAATTACGATTCAAAGACTAAATCAGGTTACGTTGGATTGAACAACCAGGGCGCTACTTGCTACTTGAATTCGCTTTTGCAAAGCTACTTTACAACAAAGATTTTTAGAAAATTGGTTTATCAAATACCAACACAACAAGAAAAAAATGCTGGCGTCGCCTTGGCTTTACAAAGAATATTCTATTTACTATCAACATCAAAAGACCCCGTGGGTACCATGGAACTTACAAAATCATTTGGATGGGACTCTTCCGATGCATTTACTCAACATGACGTTCAAGAATTGAATCGTATATTGATGGATAAACTCGAACATGCAATGAAGGGAAGCGCAATTGAAAAGGGATTAAACGATATATTTGTTGGCAAAATGAAATCATACATCAAATGTGTCAATGTACCTTATGAATCATCGCGTGTTGAAGACTTTTGGGATATTCAGTTAAATGTAAAAGGCTTTAGAAACCTTGAAGAATCATTTAAAAATTATATTGAAATTGAGATGTTAGAAGGCGAAAACAAGTATCAAGCAGGCGATGATTATGGGTACCAAGATGCTAAAAAGGGTGTTGTTTTTGAATCATTCCCACCGGTACTTCATTTACAATTGAAACGATTTGAATACGACTTTATGGTTGATGATTTGGTAAAGATTGATGACTTTTATGAGTTTCCAGACAGAATAGATTTGAAGCCTTATTTGGATGAGGATTTACCACAAGATGTAAAGAATCAAAACTGGAACTATAAATTGCATGGTGTCTTGGTACACCAGGGAACTATTTCGAATGGTCATTACTATGCAATGATCAAACCCAATGCTTCAGGAAAAACTTGGCTTAGATTTGATGACGACAGAGTTTGGAAAGTTACTCAACTGCAAGTGTTTCAAGAAAACTTTGGTGCTTCCGATTTGAGCAAGGAAGAGTTGTCGAAATTGACCAGAGCTGAACAACAAGAACATCTAATCAAGCGAGTTACTTCGGCTTATATGTTGGTCTATTACCGTGAGTCGGAATTGGACCAGATTGTGCCCATTGAAGACGATGCAATTGAAGCAGCAATACCAGACCACGTTTCCAATCAAATCAAATACGAAATGGAAGAAAGAGAGCGCATTGAACGCGAGAGACGCGAAGCGCTTTTTTATACCAATGTGAAAATTGTGACTACTTCAACGATTAATAACCATCTTGGATTCGATCTTGCCTTGGATCCAACAGTGGAAAATTACTACGAATCTGCACTTGCTGGTACTGCGTGCGATGCAAAAACATTGAGAGTTAGAAAGGATATTGCATATGCCGATTTGGTTTCTAAAATTGCTGAGTCATTGGGATATGAAGATGCCAGCAAGATACGACTCGTTGTGCTTAGTCATAGAGAAAATCATACCAATAGACTAGACGTGCCTGTTGAAGATGATTTACAAAAGACTACTATTGGTAACGTTATTGCAAAAAGCTTTAATAGAAGGCACGATGAACATGTTTTTTTCGTTGAGGAGCTCAACAAGGATATTAGAAATATCAACAAACTTGTTGGTGAAACGGAAATTATTGATCCTACTAAATTTGATTTTGATAAAGTATTTTACAAAATCCAATCTGTCGGCACAGCAACTAGCACTTCTGAAGATGAAATGAAATTCCAAAGCACTGTTCCATACTCTGGTTACAGCACAATCTTTATCAAATATTTTGACCCAGTGTCACAAGAGTTGAGATGCTTGTCATATATAACAGTAAGACGAAATGACAAGATTGAAACTATTGTTGAGCCTGTAAAGCAATTGTTGGGATTCTCCAATGATGTTGAGCTTGAAGCATTTGAAGAGCTTTGTCCAACAATGATTGAGCCCATTGATCTTGATGCTACTTTTGATAAGCAGGAATTGAACAGCGGAGACATAATAACTTTCCAGGTCTCCAATGTGCGTGATATTGCTGGAGATAAACAGTTTACATCGGCCAAGGCTTACTATAAATTCATGGCCACCAGAGTGCATATAAGGGTGAAGCCATTTAATGCCAACATGGAAGATGAGGACTCTGATTACGTTGAAAACGATAAAGAAGATACTAAACTTGATGGTGAGACTGAAGGTGATAATATTAATGGCCAAGAAAATGACAAGGTTACTCAAAGGGAAATTGAGCTGGCAAAGAAGCTAAGCAAGAGTTTTGATTTGTGGATCTCAAAGACCAAGTCGTATCATGATTTGGCAGAAGCTATATCAAAAGTCGTTGGTTGTGATCCCGAATTTTTGAAGATATTTTTAGTTGGAAATCAAGGTCAAAAGTACCCATTGAAAACCATTCATATGCTTTCTCAAGTATTTTCACCAAAATCACATGTTGATGATATTTACGAGTTTGAATACGAGATTTTAAACATCAAATTGAAGGATTATGAAAGCTTAAGACCTTTCAAAGTGTATTGGCTCAGTAACCTTTTGCAATTTCAAGTATTTGAGCTATTGGTGAAGAGAAGCGAGACTGTGCGTGAGCTTGTTTCAAAACTTTTGCACAAGGTTAAAGTATCAGAAAGCCAATTGAAATTTTTGTTGTGTTGGTCTGGAGTTAACCATAGCTTTAGTGAGATTTTAAAGTTTGATTTCCCAATCAATGAGATTGCTGAGCATTCCGAAATATACTGTGGCTTATTTCCAGCTGAAGTTAAAGCTTTGTGTGATCATGATATTTACAAGTGCTACATTGGCGATGGTGAAAAAACTTGGTCAGATGCTGAAAAGGACATAACAAACGAAGCTGAAAAAGCTGAATATACCCAGACAAAGACTGCATCGAAAAGCTTGAATCTCATTACTGTTTTCCATTTCCATAAAAGCAGCAGCAACCATCACGGAATACCATTTATGTTTATTGTGTTTCCTGGAGAGTCGTTTAAAAGCACAAGGGAAAGGTTGAGGTTAAAATTAGGTTTGGGCAAGCAAGCATTTGATAAAATTAGATTCGCATTGGCAGATCTGAATAATAAAGGTCAATACCTTGACGATGAAGATGAAAACTTGGTCTTATTTGACAAAGTAAGCATTGAAAGATCGTTTTTGGCATTGGATCATCCAGATCGAAACCCTAAAAGAGTGAACCCATTTGATAAAGGTATATCTATAAAGTGAAGGAGAGGAAAAATTTAGAAAATAGAAAAAAGGGTAATGAGAGAAAGATAAATTTTTTATAAAAAAAATTAAAAAGAATATAAAAGGCGTATTGGTTTCTAGCTCATATGGTGGGTAATTTTTGTTTTTTCTAAACAATAGTAAAATAGAAATTTTGAATTTTATAGGAGTTGGTGAGACTATAAATCTTACTTGTTACCTTGGATGTGACAATTCAAAATACATTCGTTTGTGATTACTATTCTTTTCTTTGCTTCTTGTTGTTGTTGTTGTTGTTGTTCTTCTTCTTCTTCTTTTCCGGTTGAGTTCTTCCTTGTTCTGTTTAATTTATTTCTCGCTGTTACCTCTCTTTCTGTCAGATTACTCAGTTATTCATTTTTTCTTTTAACGTGAGAATTGCTCCAAGCTTTTAGTCTTTTCTAACTCTTGTGCTCTAATGTCAGTTGAGCTTATCTTACCCTTCCATGAATTTTCAGCATTGTTGGTTTCTGATTGACCAATGACTTTGATCGCAGTAATGTCCAATTGTTTATATCCTTGCTCTCGTCTATACTTGTTGACAAAATCTCCTCCCGATGCAGTTTCAAGACTTATAACTAAGCCATCAATATCCTCAATGTATCCTGTAGGTCCACAAACATCGTTGATTTCATATACCTCGTAATAGTGATCATCGCCCATGATCATATGCAAGAATGTGGTGACAGACTGCTGTCGCTTGGAAAATGATTCCAATGCATCTCCAAACTTTTTGTTTTTCAATAGCTCAGATCCGGTGATGCCTATAATCATTCTCAGCTTAGTCAAGAAAGATGCCATCGATAACAAAATCTTGTGACCATCGTGTAAATGGTCAAAAGTGCCTCCCACGGCAGTGGTTTTGAATTGTCCTATCGATTTCTTCTCGGTTTTTGATGGAGGTGAGAATTTAGAATGTTCAAGATTAACATCAAGTGCAGTTATCTGTGACTTTGGTGCCTTTATAACATTCATTTCTGCCTGTGCAAATATTGCACGGTTCCAATTTTGGGCTAGTTTTCTAATCTTATCATCTGAAATGTTGAAAATGATATTAATTTGAAAAGAATGATCAAACCATGACGAAGCTTGAACTTCGGTTCGTACTAGTGTATAGTATTTGTATAGTACTTCATTTAGATTGGAAGCATCGTTTATTTGATGAAGAATTAAAATGTCTAGTTGGTTGCACCCCTTGATTAGAGAAATGACGTTGATTAGTAATTCGGAGTAATCAATCTCTATGGGGTTATTTAAAAGAACAACGGGATGTTGCATAATGAGTAATGATAAATAATCTGCTTTGACAATGATTTAGGACCAGGAGTGGAAAGACAAATATATTGACAAAATTAGAGATGAATGCTTTATTCTTAAGCTCGGCCCCAATCTCACTCGTTGTAGTTGTTGTCGTTGTTGTTGTCGTTGTTGTCGTCGTCGTTATTGTGGGGCTAAGCTAAATTATTATGTTAATTCAGTATTGTCACGTGTTTTCGGAATTGAAAATCATAATTCAACTTAATTTTTTTTTTTTTTTTTTTTTTGGCTTGACTTTAAAGATTCCGAATTTTCATCGCGAACCTTCTATAACCATTTGTTACCATCTTAAACCCCCAACACAACCTCAATTAAACACACAAGGATAAAAAATATTCCCGAACGAA
The DNA here is from genome assembly GCF_030384665.1 of Lodderomyces elongisporus. Classification (NCBI taxonomy): domain Eukaryota; kingdom Fungi; phylum Ascomycota; class Pichiomycetes; order Serinales; family Debaryomycetaceae; genus Lodderomyces; species Lodderomyces elongisporus. The sequence continues at coordinate 167,517 of NC_083676.1, read as the reverse complement.
AAAGATGGACCCCAATATGAAAATACCTGTTGAGGTGAATCCCGATGAAGATACAGAGTGGAATGATATCTTGCGGGCCCACGGGGTTATTCCAGAAAAGCCGCCCTCTCCATCTGCACAACTTGAAGAAGCATTAGAGGATGCAGTGCGTAAGCAACACGAAAATAGATTGGAGAACAAGGATTTGGATGAGCTTGACGAATTAGAGGATCAAGAGGACGAAGAATTCCTTAATTTCTACAAACAGAAAAGACTCAATGAGCTCAAGGAGTTGACTGCAAAGAAGAAATTTGGTCTGGTTTTGCCGGTGAGCAAGAGCGAGTATGAAGATGAAGTGACGAAAGCGTCCAAAGACACGTATGTTGTAGTACATTTGTCATTACAGTCGAGTTTGCAAAGCAGATTGTTGGGCTCGCTAATGACGCAATTGGCTATAAAGTTTCCCGAATTGAAATTCTGTGACATTCCTGCGCAACGATGCATTGAAAATTATCCCGAGTCCAACTGTCCCACTTTGATTGTTTACCACAATTCCAATGTGCTAAAACAGTACATTACACTTACTCAATTGGGTGGAAATGCTACTACGTTGCAGGATCTAGAACAAGTACTAGTAAATGTTGGAGCTGTTAAGGATAATGACCAGCGCTTGGTGATTAATAACGAAGATGAAGATGCACAAGAGGCTAGAAAATTGAGATTTGCAAAGAAATCAGTTAGGAATGACGACGATTATAATGATAATGATGATGATGACGACGACGACGATTTTTATGATTAGATTGCTGCAAATGGTAGCATACATTTGCTTTCCACCCCCCCCCCCCCATTATATTAATTTTGTTTACAATTTACAACGAAATCTGAAAACGTAAAACCGAAAAGAAAAAGAAAGAAAAAAAAAAAGAAAAAGAAAAAAGTTGCATCATTGATTAGCAGACTTGGCTATTCTTTTATGAAAAATAAAGGGGTGGATGGATACAAATGGCACTTTGATGTCCCCATGCTTAATGATGAACCATTGCAAAATTACATTATCGAGAGCGCCAATTATCGTACCACCACTCTCAAATCTTCTCCTTGTTTCATCTCATTTTCTATACAGATTCATTTTCGACCGTGTCGAAATGTACCAACAATTTCTGACATTTAATTTACCATTTATAAATGCAAGCAACAACTTGAACCTACTTTGCTTTGTAATACTGCAATACATAAACGTAGAATTTTTAGAATTTAATTCAAGTAGCAATATGGTTAAACAAGTTAATTTATAATCGAAATAGTATACTGTCTACTCTGTTGACTATTAGCCAATAAAAACAAATGAATGAGTAGATAAACAGAAGAAATGAAGAAAAAAGGCAAGAGAAAAGACAAGGACAAGCATGTATCAGGACATCCTTGATAGAGACAAATTACATGTAATTCCATTGTAACTAAAAGATCAAGTTACAAAACCTATTTTACCAGTTTTTACTATTTTGAAGCATCCCAAGTTAACCGACTCTAAAGAATGGCTGCAAATTCTAGATAATTGGACTGAATATTGGTTGGCAACATCAGCATCAGCAGCACCCAAAGAAATAAAATTAAAAATTGCAAAAAAAAAAAAAAAAAAAAAAAAAGAAATTTCGGACATAAAATAGCAAAATATTAAAGAGAGAATAAAAATAAAATAAATTTAAAATAAAAAATAAAAACGGATCTAGAGTTGAGACTTATGTTACAGGGACAAAAAAAAAAAAACAGATCAAACTAAACATTAGAGTTGCACAAGTGAGTCTTTTACAAACCAGGTACCCTCGAGTTTTTACATCTTGTCATTTTCACATTACAACTATACAACTGGTTACAAGCGTTATTTTTACTATTTGCTTTTTATCTATTGTTTTTAAATCTGTTTTTTTTTTTCTGTCTTTGCATTCTATTCATTACTCATTCATATCCATCCATTCTTCTCCGGTTAAATCCTCACTATATTTGATCAAACTTTACACTGCATTTTTAGTCATGTCCTCATCACTGACCACCACATCCCAAACTGCAACCATTGAGAGCACACTGCTAAAACATGGCACACTTAATGGAGTTGTTTCCAATACAAAGACTAACTGTTCTCCACACGACAGTCATAGCAATGGCAACAGTAGTAGTAGCAGCAGCAGCAGCAGCAACAACAACAACCATTATGATCATCCCCTACATATTTTGCATTCGCCTCTTGTGCTCGATAATTATGGATCTTTAAGTTCGTGTGCGCATCTAGACAAAGTCTTGCAATCGCGTGCCAAAGATACCGTTTTTGAAACTTATCGACAAGCAGTACTCATATCCCAGCCAATAAAGGATACTTATACGTATAAAGCCAGAAATGGTGGTGGAGATGTGATTGATCGCGCGGAGCTACAAAGAAAGCAACTCCTGGCCTTGAAATGCACAGACTGCGGCAACTCTCAGTTTCAGGAAGTGTTGATCTGTCTACAATGCCCTCAAGTGAGCTGTAGTCAACATTCGCATGGTCATTATAATGAGCTGCTGCACATGTTTGCTATTGACTCAAAACTCGGTTTACTTTATTGTCTCAAATGCGATGGGTATGTCAACAGCAAAAGATTAAATGATATCCGATGCGAGGTAATGGGAGTGCATTCACTACAAAGTATAGAGGAAAAGGCAGATGACAAAAATGATGTTGATCTAAAACAAGAGATTGGAAAAGGCTCAGAAGAAAATGGAGTGAAAGAGAACAGAAGCAACCAAAATTTTATCAACCCTAATATGTTGGCCACCATGGGTCTCAAGGGGTTCGTTAATTTGGGATCAACGTGTTTTATGAGTTCTATTCTTCAAACATTTATCCATAACCCAATAATCAGAACCCAGTTCTTCAATAACGACAACCACTATTTCAACTGTAAGCTTCTACATGATCAAGAAGTTCAAGGTTCACTTCATGAAGGAAACGCGTGTATTACATGCAGCATAGATAAGATCTTTAAAGATTTCTTCACTATGCAGAATACTGAAGGATACGGGATGACATACCTCCTTGCGACAGCCTGGTATAAGCAAAAGTCACTTGCTGGTTTTCAAGAACAAGATGCACACGAGTTTTGGCAGTTTCTTTTGAATGAGTTTCACCTGGATCACGCCAGAATCTCTTCTGTAGAAAAAGTTTGCTCGTGTATCAGTCATATTTGCTTTGGATTTGAATTGCAGAGTTGTGTCAGGTGTGAATGTGGTGCAGAGAATATTACTGTTGATCCACCTACATTTGAAATGTCTCTAGAGCTTACTCTGGAAAAGGAAAACTCCAACTCGATCACAGTGGGCGGATGTCTTGACTCATTCACCAGGGAGGAGATCTTGGATACTAAAATTTCGTGCAAATCGTGTCTTAAAGAATCTGGAGCATCAAGAACACTTCGCTTAAAGACAACCCCGCCAGTTCTTTCTATCCAACTCAAGCGGTTCAATCATAGTATTTCCAACGATAAATCATCCAAAGTTGAAGCTGTAGTAGATGTGCCATTATTCTTGGACATGAACAAATACACAATCAATGAGCAAGCAGATAACAATAGTAAACCAATTCTATATGAGCTTTTTTCTGTTGTTTGCCATTTGGGACTGGTCAACACTGGGCATTATATTGTATACACAAAGAACAGTCAAGGCCGGTGGTTTAAGTTTGATGATAGCGTTATCACCATAGAAGATGAGACTTCTGCAATTTCAGCTATCAGATCAACCGGCTATCTTTTGTATTACATTTTGCATAACGTCTAACGAAAAAAAAAAAAAGAAAAAAAAGAAAAAAAGAAGTAAGAAGAACAAGAAAAAAAAACAAGAATATTAAAAATAATGATAAAGTGAAAACAAAGGAATTTAGCGTTTAGTAATTCTGGAACCACATCCATTTACAAATACCGTTGTTTTCAATATTGTTCTTTTTTTTTGCGTTTAAACTTGCATCGTGCGTTTTCAAAACTACATTAATAGATAGTATAGAGGAAAGAAAGAAAGAAAGAAGGAGAAAAAAAAACCCGCACATTCTTATCTTTTCCTCCTTATCAAACTGGCATTGGCCCTTGTACCGTAATCCTTTGATTTCCTATATATATTGAACTTGAACTTTCTCTTCATATCAATTTCCTGCGTTTCAGAATTTCTTTTTCCTTTTTTTTATAAAAAATTTCTTTTTATTTTCGTCTTTATTTTTGCAGACTATCCAGATTAAGTGCCTCATCGCCATTTCGTTCTTCGTCGTTGAAGTTTGAGACCACATGGCTTGTTTACAGATTTATAAATAGATTGTTGGATTCTGTCTTGTATGCACATGGAGTTGTGGAATACAGCACAAGGCTTTTGGGTCCGAGTTTTATAATGTATAATGCCTATTGGCGAGAAAATGAAATTGAAAATGAAAATGAAAATGAAAATGAAAATGAAGAAAAGAGTAGAGTAAATGTGGATTTTCTTTTGATGAAAAGCCACTTTTTTAGGAAAGTCCTTTATTCCCACCTTTCGTTTACCTCTCTCTTTTTTTTGTTTTTTTTTTGATTTTTTTTTGGTATCTTTTTCTTTGTGCTTTGCCCCCCTCCCATCCTGTTATTCCATTTTCATATTCAACGTGGGCATCTGTGGCTCTCCTTTGATGGAAAAGCTAGTATTTACTTCAGTACGAATATGGCGTCGAATTATTAGTCAGCTTACGAATAGTTTTGAAAATTATGTTGCAAACCAATGTATACTTTTGTATCTAATTACCTTGTGTTTAGTACACTCCGTGGTCGGCTGGAAAATTAGTGGGGACAAGCAGCGTAAGCAAAAATTTTTAATAAAGGAAGGTTTAAGCAAACATAAGCCAAAATATGAAAAGAAGGAGTTAGAGCGAAGAGAGCTCATAAAATTCAACTGGATATGTCTGTAAGCTCTCTTATATTTTCAAAGTGGCTACTTAGACTTCCTAAATAAGTAAACATATTATAGAGCATCTCTCAGCCTCCCCCTTTCCCCTCCTCTTGTTTTTTTTTCCTTCTTCTTCTTCTTCTTCTTCTTTATGTTCTCTTTGGCTCAATCTTTTTGCCCCACCAGCTGCTTCAAATCTACATTCTCCAACGAGTAGTTTTATTAATCTTGATGATATTCGAAAGTCCTCCGGTACCTCTCATCAATGCAAAACCAGATTGCAAACTAACAAACAAGCAAAAAAAAAAAAAAAAAACAAAGAAGAGTTGATGATGTTTCTCGTATTCATTTCTTTGCGTCCCTCAATTCTGCCCCCCTTCCCTCCCCCCCTCCTTCTTTCCCTCCTTTCTTTTTCCTTTCCCCCCCCCCCTTTCAAAATATTACACAAAATCAAAACTACTACTTCGCTAATCAATTTTTTATTTTTTATTTTTTATTTTTTATTTTTTATTTTTATTTTTATTTTTTTTTTAGCTTTATACTTTTTGCAATCGTTGATTTCCTAATATACAATAGGTAAACAAATAAATAAATAAGGAAGAAAGAAAGAAAGAAAGTAACAAAGGGAAAACAAAAAAAAGGAACGAGTTGATACAATAAAACCTCAGGGCATGCATACATCTATTACTTCAACTATGCATCCACAGCTCGAATTTCTTGAAATTTCCTATTTATGGTGATTCGTTTTTGGAACCTGTGCATCTGATTCTGAGATCCGATCAAAAGTCCATTTTCCTTTTTTATAAAATGTGGTCCTAATCCACCTTCTCTTCTTCAAGTAGATTTGCATTGAAGAAAGAAAAATTTTTGACAATAGCAACAACAAACTTCGCCAGTTTGAATTGACTTGTTTTTACCCGACTTGACTTGACTTGACTTGAATTGATTTGCCCTAGCTGGTTGCCTTCTTTTTCTAGCTTTGTTCTTTTTTACATACTTTACCCTTTGTCAAGAATGCAACTTTCGCTCCTAATTTTTTTGCTCAATTTTTTACTGATTGCGTCTGCTTTACCTACCTTATACAAACGTTCTTTTGACGCAGAAAGCGCGTACCAATCTGCACTCAATGCCACATGGTCGTTGTTTTGGAACTCTCAGTACGACGCATTCAATTTGAATGATCCTGCTTGTACGTCAGAATTCAGTTATGCAGCAGTATGGGATCTTGCCGTTGTAGGAAAAGCCATAGTTGACTCGGGAGATGTTGCAAAGACTGAAGATATAATTAATAGTCTATACAAGTTCCAAAACTCTGCAGGATGGTTTACAAGTCTGCCTGGTGGGTCCGAGATTTATACCGATGATAATGCACAAGTCGTTTGGGTCTTTTTGGCAGCTTATGAATTGACCAAGAATCAGCAGTTGCTCAATACTGCAGTGAACTTGATCCATCTTATTCAAACACAGTGGTCTGCCATTGGTGGTGTTACATGGCAGAAGGATGAAACATATGTAGCTTCCATCTCGACTGTCGAGGCCGCTCTTGCTGCTGTCAAGGTTTATGAACAGAATGGCGACGAGTCATTGTTGACATTTGCAAATAGCTCGCTCACATGGTTGGATGAACATTTAACTGATCCAACTGATGGTTTTTACTATGATGGTATTAATAGGCAGACATGGCAATTAAACAAAGGAAAATTGACATATACTGTTGGAGTTGCAATCTCGACATACTCATACTTGTACAAGTTCACAGGCGATGAAGCATACTTGGAAAAAGCCATTGCCAAGGCTTCAGCAACATTGCAATCTACAACGTTTTTGAGTCCGAATGGCGCTTGGAATAACCAGCTCTGTTATGTGCATTTGCTTTTTGCGGGTTTTGCAGACTTGATAACCATTACTGGAATTACTCAATATACTGAGGCTGTTACGAATCAGGCTAATTTTATTTACTTATACGATCAGCTTACCCAAGGAAGTTATGGGTGGTACGGGAGTGATTTGAGTCTTTACAACAATTATGTTAAATCAACTGGTGATACTAAAAGTATAAGTTATTCTTATAGCGCTGACAACTATTGCAGCACCAACCCAACTCAACCCAAGAGGTCGGCATTAGATGATGGATCAGCAGCACAAATATTCTACAACGTTGCAAGGATCAACTAATGAGCTAGAAGATGAGGAGAAAAGAATCAGAAAAAGAATCAAAAAAAAAAAAAGAATAGAATAGAGGATCGACATTTTATTATTCTACTTCCGGTGAGAAACTTCTAAAAAAAAAAAGGTATTTTTATTATCTAATTTTAGCTGCTTCTGTTTTGTTTGTAATATCCAATTTATTTTAAGTTAATTTATTTATTATATCACCTGTAGATTCTGCAACCTTTTCTGCATTTGTTGGATTGAGACCGGTGGGACTACCTGACCTACTTCGTGAAAAACTCCTTGTGCTAGAATTAGAACGGCTTCTTGAGTACGATGACGATCCACTTCGACTATAGCCATTGCTACCATCACTACTGTTCCTGTTCTTATCCCCGTCCCTATTTCTGCTCATGCTTCTGCCTCTTTCCTCTGGTAAATTGTTCAATACTTCACGCATCTCTTCGGTCAAAACACCCAAACCAATCGCAGTGAAAAAATTAATTGAAAACCTTATATCATCTGCATCCTTCCATGAAACTCCAACAACAGGGAATACACCATTGATATGTCTCTTGACATGCAGGTCAAAAATGAGCCTTCTTTGCATCTCCTTAATCCCCATTTCCTCTACCATTTCTTGAAAAATGAATTTGAGCAAAATACGTCTTGGTGGATTAGTATCCTCTTCAGTTATTTTAATTTCATTCCAAGCTTGTTCAAGGGCAATCACATCTGAAGCAAACAAATGGCCAAAGAATTTCCCAATATTGCGCAATGAGTTAGTCTCAAATTTGTCAATTTCAAGATAATACGCTTTAAATAAGTCAACAAACTTATTATGCCATTGACCATCTCGCGAACAAAGCTTTTCTCCAATAATTCCAAAAAACTTGGAGTATGACTTTTCCTGAGAACAACATTTGATGATCATATCAGCAAGGAATTTCTCATTTACCATGTGATTTTGTTGTGAATTAGAATATGACTTTTTAAGTCTTAAAAGCTTGTGGACTGCCTCGTCCGCTGACATTGAGGACATTACTGTTAAGTATACTCGTTTTTGAAACTCTAGGATTTCAGACTGGGACATATCCACCACTTTTACTCCTTGCTTCACATCTTTAGCTAGCTCGAGTGGAGATTTATATTGCCGTGAATGTCTTTTTTCTCCTGATTCTTGATCTTGCCCTTGATCTTGTTCTTGTTCTTGTTCTTCCTCAAATTCATTGCTCTCATCCAATATATCAACAAGTTGCCTTTGGTAATCGGCTTCATTTTTGGCAAAATCTGGATCAACATAGAATAAATCAAGATGATCTCGAGACTTCAATTTACTATCAATTAATATTTCGTGTGTCTCCTTATCGTCGTCTTCGACCAAGTCCAAAGTATTATCCACTATACCAGTTCCCTTAAACTGTCTCTGACCCAATCGTAGCACGTAATTAATGGTACTTCTTGACTTGTGTGACAATCCTTCATCTTCCTGTAGCAAATCATTAAGCCTACCGAGTATCATATTTGTCGCTATATTGGAGTCCTTATTCAAAAAGCTACCGGATATTTTAAACACTTCTGCAATTAACTCGATATCTCCCGCAGTGTGATGTTCTAGTAAAAGTTGAATAATCTGTAGGAGAATGATTTCGGACATAACCTCTTGCAATACCAAATGGCAAATAAACACCAATGATGAATGACACACTCGCCAGTTGTTTTTCATATATGCAAGTTTGAATTGTAGTAGAAGTCGTGAACATAATAACTTACCAATTTTCGGCAATTTCGAATTAAGAACTGCAACCAAAGAAGCATACACGGAGGAAGTATCTTTAACGTTTTCCATTTGCGCCTTCATGACTGCCCTCGCAAACAAACCACGACCTCGATCGATATTGCATTTGAATAGTTTGACAACTACTTGTTTAATGTTGGATCTATTGACATTCAGTACATGAAAAGTAATTGTGTTCTTAAGATCTCCCCATAGTTTTCTTTGAGTTGTCTCCTCAATCTCCAGTGGTTTCTTTTGTTGTTTCAGAGTAACCATTTTTTAAATCATGCAAATGAACTGGGTAGTTTAAGTAATTAGAAAGAATGTATTAAACCAAGTAAATTGGTTATATTTGAGTAAATCGGAGTATCCTAAAGACATTCATCAAAATTGCGTATATTTTTTTTTATTTTTTTAACTATTTAACTTAAAATTTAATTTTGTGTCTGAAAATGCAATATAAATTTATTTATACATACATACATAGAGGGATCTATAATTCATTATGAAATTATAAATCATATAGGATAGACCTCTCCCTCCACCCTACCCCATCTCCATCTCATCTCATCTCATTTCATCTCATTTCATCTCATTTCATCTCAACTCTTAGCAACCAAAAAAAACATATGCGACAAACATTCATAAAACTAAAGCCCAAAACCAGCGGCAGGTCTTTTACCAAACCTTTGGATTATCAAGCAAGTGATGAGATAAAGAAAAGTTTTAGTCGGAGGTTAAGAGATGCGGTTGAAGATGACCATATACTGCCGAGTAGACTGGCAAAAGGCATTTTTACCAATAGGGATGGAAAATTTAGCGGTAATAAGGGCAAAGCTTCAAGTCTGAGCTCATATCGAAACTTGAAACAGAATTTAAATCGGGATCTGGAGCAGAGTCTGATGCGAAATTTGAGGCGAAAACAAGGTACAAGTCAAAATTCTGGCAAAAGCAAAGCAATATCCGAAACTAAACTCAAAGCTGAAGAGATCCGTCTGCTTTCACAATCGCTTAAGTTTTTACAATCCAAATATTCTTCAATACCTTTTCTTGATGATTCTGGCAAAATTATCGATTTGCAACGTTTGCAACCATACGATATGAAATTTAACAACCCGACATCAAAGCTAATTTTTCAAAACTTGTTACGAATCAAAGAGCTTACCAAAAAACAAGTTCCTCGTACATTATCTCTCACGTTATTGGGAACAACCTCGACCCAGTTGAGCGACCCATATTTCATCACAAATAACGCTCTGGATTTGCTTAAATTCGATAGGGATCCAGCTCGAGCATCGTATCTTTGCAGAATTAGTGACAAGAAATCGTCAATTGTTGGAATGAACACAATCATGGAATGGCATTTTGCTAAAAAGGATCAGAAAGCTGGTATCAAGGCATTTCATGAACGTCGGAGCAGTGGTATACCATGTAATCCATATACCTACCTTGAATTGTTTAATGGGGTGGCTAAAACTACAGCTTGGGGGCTGGCCAAAAAGGAAATCTGTGAAAAAATGATTGAAATTTTCAAAAGCAACAGAAGCGAATTTCTGGATGCCAAGGATAATAAAGGTTTTGCTACTTCGATATTCAATGCCTGTTTGAGTATTTTGGTTCGGAACTTTGATGATCTGCAAGCTATTGCATGGGGCTTTTTTGACGAATTATTTGGATCAAACGAGTTGGAATTAGAACAAATCTACCCAGACTCACAAACATTTACAATCTTGTTGCAGGGTGTTAAAAAGTATGCTGAACATGAAAGAAGTCAAGTTCTTGCTGATGAAAACTTGTCCAGTGCGGTTCGATTAGCAAAGCTTTTAGAAATTGAAGCCAACCATGTTAAAGTTGCCACTGCAGTATTTGACAAAGTGCGTCAGGCAGCTACGCCTCCAAAAGCAAATTTAGATGCAAAAAAGAATCAAAAAAACATTCATAATTGGTACAAGTCCAGAATTGAAATCGATTTTCCTTTATTCACCACTTTTTTAAATAGTTTCTGTAGCAGAGACGCGGGAACAGGTGAAGATCTTCATAGTGGAAGTCATTATGTATACGCACAGCGTGCACTTGACATTTTGCGTATTGTGTCACCAGATGTGGAAAAAATGTTGAAATATATAAGTAAAGATGGTTTATCGGTTGAGTCAAGGTTAAAGGCACACACTGATATGAGAGTGAATAAAGCGTTGAAGCATGGAATTCTTACTTCTTCCGAAGCTGATTCTACCAGCATTGATAATATTAATCCAAGTGCCGTTATTAAAGACTCTGATCTTTCGAGATTTAATCCAATGGTTCATATGATTCATCGCGGAAAATTTAATACTGAAGCTGAACCGCTAATTGATTTGACACGTTCAGTTTCAGGAAAGGACTCAGTTGAAAGTATGCGCTCGATCAATAAGTTCATGTTGAACCAAGTATTTGAAACATTGATAAATCTTGGTCTTTTCAAAGAATTTGTTAGAGCGTATTATTATGCCTCGATTGAATGGGGAGGAGTGAAATTGCTACTTCCTGAGTTGGCAGAGCAAGATATCTTGAAAAACTTTTTGCCAAACATGAGTGTTCGAGAATTCAAGACAGGTAGAATACCATCCATTATTGATGAAGCGTCTTTTGATTCATTTATATACAAAATAGCCGAACACGGTCGGTACAAAGGCAAGACAAGCACAAATGTTGTGTTGCAAATGTTGCGTATATTAGTGACCCCTGAACTTACGGTTAATGGAATTGAGCCCACTATGGATCACATGAATAAAATATGTTCCATTATGGTGAAGGATTTGCATTATTATAATGATACTCATGTCAAGAAATCCTACACAACGAGGTATGCATTCTCTTATAGGCAATTGACAGACTATTTGAGAAATTTGATTGAGTTTGGCGAAATCCACAATATGTATATAAGCAAAAGTGCCAAACTGTATACACCAGGTTACTATCATGCATTCATGGAGAAGGTGACCAAGATCTTACAGTCTGCGCATTGGATCGATGTTGAAGATTGCGAGAAGAGGTACCACATTACGAAATTAATTTTAAAAGCTAATATTTTGGATTATAGGCCGCAGATTGCGGCACTCAAGCCTGAGACTAGACAACGCACGAGAAGCATTGAAAAGTTGGTTGGTGAGACTCTTTCTGCAATGAAAGATGCGGGCCGTAATTTCGAAGAGGATAAGAAGTTGCGTAGTGTTTTAAAGAGTCTCAGAGCAGCTGAGTCTGTTAAGGGAGATGTCAAATCTCTCAATAAGAAATTGTATGATTTAATCAGTGGCGAACTCAAGGCAGCTCCATGTGCAAATGTTGCGACTAAAAAAGAACTTAGTGGAGAACTCAGTGAAGAACTCAGTGGAGAACTTAGTGGAGAACACGTTACAACTTCTAGTACAATTGTCAAAAACAATTGATTGTTCAAGTCAGTTATCAAACTCTGGATGTTGCGTTCGAGTCAAAGGCTGAACTCAAATCAAATCCCACGTTATCAATTTTTAGTGTAAATATATATATACATAGGTTTATTTCCAACCACCACAGTGTTTTTGTATCATCAATTCTACTTTGAGTTTCGTAGTTTGTGTGAATAGAAATCAATTTTTTTTTCGTGATCTGCAAACTTTATATATATATATATATATATATATATATGTGTGTGTGTATATATGTGTATCACGTGATTGAAAGTAAAGAAAAAAAATGTATACCGAGACGCATCTTCAACTAAATTGTTAAATTGTAAACAATCATGTTTACCATATCCACCAATTACCTAGCCAGCTTTACTACGTTTCTATACACCTTTAACTCCTTCTTTCGTTGTCCTCCTCACTTTCCTCGTATTAATACATAAAACTATCGAACTAATTGTAGCGTACTCCTAGTCTTTCTCTTTAATTCATATCTAGCCTAGTCCTGGTATCTAAATCTAGCTTATATTACATATCATGTTTTGTCAACACTACAATCATTCAACTTATTCGAAAAAAAAAAGATATATATATATATTTTTTTGGTCTATAATCAAGATTAAAGAAAAAAATCAAAAATATTAAAAAACTACTTACATTTTGCTTGTTTTATTTTTTTGGGGGGGTTCCATTTTTTTTTGGAGGGGGGGGGGGGGGGTAAAAATGCTCTTCACCTTTAAGAAGTAGCTTCCTTCAAGTAGGTAACAAGATCGTTACGGTCCTTAGCCTTCTTAAGACCAGCAAAGGCCATCTTTGTACCTGGAATGTACTTCTTTGGGTTTTCAAGGTAGTCAGACATGTGTTGTTCATCCCAAAGGACACCGGCCTTCTTGTTGGCCTCTGTGTAACTGTAACCTTCAGCTTGACCTGAGTGTCTACCAAAGACACCGTGCAAGTTTGGACCAACCTTGTTAGCACCACCTTTTTCGGTTGTGTGACATTGCAAACATCTGGTCTTGAAAAGTGTAGCACCTTTCTTTGATGATCCTTTTTCGTATGGAGCTGGCATTATGTTATTATATGAGTATAAGTTGATTAATAGAAGTTGTAAACAACGATATTGAATAAATAGGTTTATATAAAAAACAAATGGAAAAAAGAGGGAAAAAAAGAGAGAAAAAATTTTGAAAAATTTCAGTAGAAATGGAATTCTGTTGAAAAAGTATGGACTCTATTTTTGTTTTATATATCATGATAGAGGAAGCTTGCTTTCCGCACAATTGGTGGCAGTACCTTAAGGGAAATTTAATTAGAGAGAGAAAGAGAGAAAGAGAGAGAAGCAAATAGACGCAAAGGCATAACTCACTGAGATTTGTGTACAATAAATTTTTTTTCATTTATTTTTTTTATTTTTTTATTTTTTCTGTTGCCTGGAAGTGACCTATTTCAAACTGAACGCCTCCCATTGGCCAGTTTCATATTACCGCGGCTTCATTCCACAAAATATGTGTCTGTGTGTCTGTGTGTCTGTGTGACTGTGTGTCTGTGTGTCTGTATCTATATGTGTTACAACCAGCTCCTTTACGATGTTGCTTGTGCTATATTTGCAAGATATTCTGAATGACTCTCTCGAGGACACAGGCAACTTGGGAGCCATCGACACGTAGAAATTACAACAAAAGTCATATTTTCTTTTCTTTTTCTGAAGGGGAAAATTACAACAAAACAAAAAATAAATCACATACAGTACAATACAGTACAATACATTACAGTATTGAAAAAGAAAAAAAGAAAAAGAGAGAAAAAGCACGCGGATATGAGACACATGCTAGAAAGTAATCGCCGTCATAAATTCAGAGAAACGTTGCTGTCACGGTTTGCTTTACCTCTTGTCAAGTATGGTTTTCTCCCAACCTTTGCTCTGCGCTCTCCTTTTTCCAATGCATAAAAAGCCGTTGCAATGGTGTAATTGTATTTGGTAATAAGTCTAATAGTAGTAGTACTAGTAGTACTAGTAGTAGTGATGAGCAAATGTAAAATTGGACTCGGGAAAGTCTTGAGAAATGCTAGCAGCTCCATTGATCCTCGTCAATTACGGTTTAAAGGGACCAATTTGTGAGATTCAAAGTAGACCATCACAATCATCATAAGAGCCTTCACAAGTTGTATTTCTCATCTACACCCGGTCTATTCCGTTGGATCATACTAACAATCCATTTAATTACATTTTGGTGTACCTTTACTTCTCAAACAATGTAATTTTTTGCTTAGAGATGGCTCGATGTGTAAATATTCCTCTTTTTTTTTATTTTTTATTTTTTTTTATTTTATTTATTCTTTTTTTTTTTAACAATGCTCAAACCTCATTTTTGTAACCCAAAAGTTTTAAATATTAGCGATAACAGCGAGAGCTGGGGTAAAGTCGGTTAGAAAAGGAAAAATGTATATAAATAAGATCGAGTCTCATGGTAAGCTCTAAACCTGCAATTAATAAAGAAGTTGTTTTTATAAGCTGTTGCTACAAAATCACTATCAAGACATTGTTGTCCCACTTTTCTAACAAGAATTCAAAGGATAGAAATTAAAAAAGAAAAAATAAAAGAAAGAAAACCCCAAGTCTTATCACTTAATGTATTACATTGGGCCACAAAAAAAACTATATTACATAACATTGAATTGTAAAACTTTTATCATAGCATTAAAAATCATAATATTTTCAAATCATTATACTTAGTTGTTGTCTAATTTTGTCAAATTTTCCATTCTCTCCTTTTTTTTTTTCTCAATTTTGACTTTAATCTAATCATAACATATAAAACAAGTTTTACCTGTTTTTTTTATTTTTTCTTATGGGAAGTCCCCAGCACGAATGTTGGCCTTGTCACACATTGACCTAAACACACCATTGTCATTATACAATTTCCAGGGATCTCCCTTTTCAGCAATAGCACCTTTGTCCATAACAATGACTCTGTCATAGTTGAGGATGGTTTTCAATCTATGGGCAATACACAACACTGTACAATTTTTAAATTCTCGATTTATCAACTCCTGGATCCTACCATCGGTGGCAAAATCAACAGAGCTGGTGGCCTCATCTAGCACAAGAATCTTGGAATTGCGCACTAGAGCCCTAGCCAATGCAATTAATTGCTTTTCACCAAGAGAAAAATTTAGTCCATCATCGTCAACAAGCTGATCAAGGTGGAATTTATGAAGTGACTTGTGGCTAACACCATTATCTGAAATCAGGACAGATGACAAGTAAGGAATTTGTGACTCTTCAATCAACCCTGTAGCTGCAAGAGCTTTCCACAAAGTATACGTGTCGTATTCGCCAAATGGATCCAAGTTACGTCTAATTGTTCCTTGGAAAAGCACCGGATCTTGAGGAATAATCGATAATCTTGAGCGCAAGTCAAACAATCCCATTTGCGAAATGTCCAACCCATCAATCTCAATCTTGCCTTGCTCAACCTCAACAAGTCTGTATAATGCCGACATAATAGATGACTTACCAGCTCCAGTTCGTCCACATATACCGACTTTCTCACCAGGGTAGAAATTCACATCTAATCCTTTAAGAACAAAGGGAAGGTTTGATCTGTACCTAAGGTGAACATCCTTGAATGTAATATAACCAGACGCTGGCCATTCTTGTGGTGGAGCTGCCTTGTCAATGATGTATGCAGACTCTTGGGGCAAATCAAACGCATACTCGTGTAATCTTTCAACAGAGTTCATTTCATTCTCCACTGAGGTCATTGAACGCACAGTAAGCGACAAAACTCCAACCAATTGCATAACATAATTGAGCAATAAACCTGTGGATGATGCACTAATGCTAAATTGTTCAGTGATACAAAGTAAGCAAATAATCAAGGCAAAGCACGAAGTAATGATGTCCAAGTGCACACAAAGCCAACGCTGAGTAGCAATTGATAAGTAATAAGCTTCATTCATTTTGTCCAAGAAATAATCATTCTTTCTAATAAAATCTTGCTCGGCACCAAACGATTTAATGGTCGCCATACCAGTCAATGTCTCGTTGAAGTTGTTGTACACCAATGATCTTTGAGTAGCCTCTAATCTCTTGATCTCCCTAGATGAGCCTTGATAAAAGTTGGCCAAGAATAAAAATCCAAATGCTAAAAATGGAACAGCAACAGCAAAATATGGTAAGTAACAAGTGCAAAGAATTATGATACCAATGATGAGTGCCAAGGGGAATATAAATAACCTCATCTGCTCACCAATCTCATTATCAAGAGAATCGGTATCCTTAGTAAATCTATTAAGAATACGTCCCAATGGTGTAGTGTCCATGAATGACATTGGTGCATGCAAGATTTTACCGACTGCCTTCAAATTGAGTGAATTTGCAGAGCAATCTTGCATATATGCCAACATACTAAATTCAATACCAGTGAAGATGACGGTGAGGAATGCAAAAACGACATAAATCGTAATGTAGAAATGATCTGACTTGTCTGGAAACTTTTTTTCAACCCAAAACGATAACCATGTATTTGTGAAAACTTGGCAAAAGGTGGCTATAGTAACAAGTAGAAGAAATAGAGGAACAGCAAACTTGCCAAAGATTCCTGCGCCCAATTCGATATATTTTTTGTAGATTTTCCAAGATATCGAATTTGTTGCGCGTACTTCGTCAAGCGTAGTCCTACCGCTAATATCGTTTTGATGACCTTCATGGAAACCTGCACCGGCACCGGCACCTGCACTGGCACTGGCACCATCAGTAAGCGGTGGCAATCTTTGTAAATTGGTCACTTCAGAAAGGTTGTCGGTAGATGCTGCATTTTCTGCATCTCCTGCTCTGTCTTCTCCGTGATCAAGCAACTTGCGGAAATTGTTATTTTCATGTTTAAGTTGTGGAACCAAACCACTATAGACACTGCCATTGTCTATAAACACAACTTTGTCTGCGAAATCCAAAATACCCAACTGGTGAGTTGCCAACACTATAGTCTTGTGTTTCAATAAACCTTTGAATAAATGGCTCACAATGTGACGAGCCACCTTAGAATCAACTGCTGAAATGACATCATCGAAAAGAAGAATTTCTGCATCGGCGTAACAAGCCCTGGCCAAATTAATTCTAGCCTTTTGGCCACCGGACAAGGTGATACCACGCTCACCAATCTCAGTTCTGTCGCCAGCTGGAAGCATACGAATATCATCTTCCAACGCACATGCAAAGAGAACTTGTTTATATTTGGCAATGTCAAATGGCTTACCAAATGTAATGTTTTCACGAACAGTGGCATTTTGTATCCATGGTGATGAGCAAAGAAGGATCTTGTCATTCACAATAAGCTGTCCCCTAGATGGGTTTGTAATTTTCAATATTCCTGCCAAAGCGTGAAGCAACGAAGTCTTTCCTGAACCAATTACACCGGTGATAATAACAAACTCGCCACGATTTATTGTAAGATTGACGTTGGATAATCCTTGGAATTGATTATTATTTGAATTTGTAATTGTTGAACAGGATGCTGAGTCGCTTTCAAAACCATACGGGCTATGCGTCTCCGTCTGCATTTGTTGTTGTTGTTGTTGTTGCTGTTGCTGTTGCTTCTGATTCAGATAGATTGACCCTTCTTTCATAATTTTAATATCTTCTTCTTCAATATCCCATAATTCTGGGTCCAACAATGTATCATCAGCATGGTTGTCCTCCCAATGGAAATCTGCATGGGAGACTTTGATGGTGACTTTATTTGCTGGTGAATCTCTTAAATAGTAGTTTTTCTCATTCAACTGTTGCGCCAACTCGTCGTGAAACTCTTCTGCAGAAAGGAACGCATTGCATCTTTGAAAGCCAATCAATGCATCAGCACCAGTGGCTAATGCAATGGGGAGCAACATGATAGCCTGTGCAAGAATAGCATACAATGACAAAGAGCTAAACACTTCACCTGGAGACTTCATATTGTTTGTTGCCCACATGGTAATGAATGAAACCATTGAGGTCAACACTGGAAGTGTTAATGCATATGCAGTAATGAAATTGCGCAACACTTTAATTGTGAATAAATGGCGCATTTCTTTGTTACGCACCTTGGCTATTGCTGCCTTGTATGCCATTTCCCATGCGTAAAATTTGATAATCTTGAGATTATTAAGTATTTCTCTCATGAGTGAAACCCTTTCATCGGTAAAGCAAACGACTTTTTCTCTAGTGGTGAACAATTTTTTAGTGAGTAACACGCAAACAATCAACGAGACCAAAAAGAGGCCGATTCCTGATAATGCGGCAACACCAATATTTTTCAAAAGAATGGCAATTGAGATGACTACTGGGATTGGGAAACACAACACCAATGGTTGGAATCCAATGGCCAAGTCGATCCTTGCAAGATCTGTACTCATTAAACTTGTGACTCTTCCTGGTGGAAACTTGTATTGTGCTTTACCGTCGAGTTTGAATGATTTCATCAATAAGGCCTTTGTCAAGATAGCTTTGGCCTGAGCTCCACAAATCATTGCATTGTGAAAGAAATGGTTCAATAATAAACCATTAACAAAGATGAGAATTACTGCAACAAAAGTCAACCAGATTCCCCTGTTGTAGGTGGTGTATACTTGGAAATATCTGTACTCAACAAAATCAATCAATTGTCTGGTAATCAATGGTGAACATGCGATAACAGTGAATGCCAATGCAAGGCACACGCAAGAGAACAAGTAGTGCCATTTGAATGTGAGGAACAATGCATAAGGAATTGCATGTTTGGGCCAATCTGAGGATTTTGGGTTACTTGCATTGTGTTTGCTTATAATTGAGGTCAAGTGCTTGTTCCATTGGTTATACATGTACTCGACTTTTAACTCTGGTGTTAGTTTGAACAAGTCTTCGGGAAATAAGGTTCTTTTGTATCCCTTTTTGAGTACTGGCCATAACCACCAAAACCCCAATCTTAAAAAAGGGTTGGCTTTATGCCAAGGGTAATCGGTCCTTTCTTCGTCTGCTGGTATTTCGGGTACCTTTTTTGAGAATAACCAAGAAAAGAGTCTTTTTTCATTTTGTAGTATTGGTTGGTTTTCTAATGAGCTAGAAGAAACAATTTCTGTGCTGTCAACAGTTTTTACCAATTCATCTTTTGTCTTGTATACAGAGGGAAATGTTTCAAACCCTTCTACAGACGGATCTGCTGTGTAAAGCTTTGCATTGAATCTGGGTGTTCTATTTGGAGAATATGTCTGGGGAAGTGGATCTTGATATGGATCTTGATATCTGTGTGTGTGTGTTTGTGTTTGTGTTTGTGTTTGTGTTTGCGTGTGCGGTGTAGCTTCGGTTGAGGAATAGATATTGTCGTCGTGCGCACGACGATAATAGTGTGGTGGCTCGTGTGTCTCTAAATATGGGTTATAAAAGTTTTGATAGTTTTGATCGTGTGCGACTTGAGCTAAATGTGCCTCCACCGGCATCTCAAACTCATCGCCAAACCTAGGTTGCTCTTCTAAGGTATTGTTTTTATGGTTCCTTCTTCCTGAGTGTGATATTCTAGCCATATTTTGTAATACAAGTTGACGAGGTTGGGTATATTTATATATAATTTGTAAGTAGTAACGCTGTTGTTGTTGTTGTTGTAGTTGTTGTTGTTAATTTTTTTTTGGTAATTCCCTTATCTCCAATCACGGTATCAAGCAATGCTTTTGGGTTGAAATAAAAATTATAAAAATTGAATAAAACAAATTTGTAATCTTGAACTTTAAAGTTTGAACAAACAAAACAAAAAAAAAAAATTATTGAAAAGAAGGTAAAGGGTATCAATTGGAAATAAACGAGTGTATACGAAATGAAGGTTGAAATACTGTTGTTTTTTGTTGTCACTGCTGTTGGTTTTTCTGTTTATTCTTAACAAAGACGTAAAAAGATGGTCTTGTAAACTTTTGATTTATGAAAAAAGAAAAGAATGAATATGAAAATAGAGGAATTACTAAAGAAGAAGAATTAATCAGTGAATAGAGCAGAATGGTTTTGTTATATACCGTTTGCTTCATATTGGTCTTATTATTACTTTTTCTTTCTTTTTTTTTTTTTATTACTATTTTCCTTTTCTAAATCAAAATATCATCAAACACCGATTGCATTGAAAAATGACTAGTTATTACTATTGTTTGTTAATTTAGTTTCAAAAAAAAACCAAAATAAAAAAGTAAGAAAATTACTCTATTGCTGTATTGCAAAGGTTAGTTTGCAGAATGAGATCAATACATAGTACGACTTAGTCACCATTAACAGTACCTGCTTTGAAAAACGTTTTCTATTGTAGACATCAATAAAGATGGTTGAAAGAAAGGAAAAAAAAAATGTTTGTTATCCGAAAGTATTGGTATCTTCTCTATTAGGCAAATGCAGTTATTAATTATGTGGTTTCTCTTTTTTTTATTTTGTTTTGAATATTCGGGGACTGACGAAATTATACAAGGTGTCAAGATGCATATTTTCCGTATTGGGTAAGAAAATGAAAAAAAAAAAAATTTGAAAAATGTAAAGTACTTCATTTATCCTCTTCTTCGTCATTACATTTGTGTCACTTGATCTTTGCATTGGGTGAAGCACCAACATCAAATAATGTTGTCATCTTTGCTCTTACCATTTGTTGTATATGCACACACTTCTCCACAGAGAGGCTTAGAATTATAAAATAATTAAATTAATTGTATTTTTTTTTTTTTGCTTTATTAGCATTGATGAAATTTCAGTAAGCTTTTACTTTTATATTCTTTTAGGTAATTATATTATTAGTTGTTGTTGTTGTTTTTTATTTTCTTTATTTTCTTTTTCAAATTTCAAATGTTTTGGCAACTTACAATTTATTTCAAGTACATTACTCAACATTGAAATGAATGGTAAAGAAAGGAAAATGAACACAAACAAAGAAAGAAAGATAAAGATAAAGAAATAAAAAAGTAAGCAAATCTATTGTCTTCGAGCTCTGGTCTATAGTTATCTCATGATTTCCCGGAACATTAGACTAACCTCTTAAGAAGAGCCTTGGCAATTTGCAGCATGATAAGGCAAGGAGTACATAACCATTTAAAAAAAAAAAATTTATGCTAGTGTAATGATCCATTGACTAAAAATGCCAAACATTGGATTTACTGTTATTGTCTCTCGTTCACCGAATTTCATTTTTCATTTTTTTTTTCATTTTTTTTTTGGAAAAGAAGAAACGTTGCATTCACAGTGTTAAAAAAAAAAACAGAAGAAAAGAAAAAAGAGCAGAAGAAAAAAAAAATATTTATTAATTGACGAGGCTTAGTAGTGGGTGAATAGCTATTAACTTTCCGTTGTGGGAAATACGGGTGGAGGGGGGGATCAGAGGATAGGTGGGGATTTGGTGGCTGAAATCTACTTCTGGAATGTAGTTATTTTGTTTGTTGTTTCTTATAGGATGATTCTTTTCATCGTCAACATGTCCTATTGACATACATAGCCTGTAGTCTTTGCCCTTGCTCATTCTTTGCCCCTCCTTCAACAATGTGGAAAATGTGCAATTGAGACAATAAACAAATCGGGCCTTCTTTGAAAAAAATAACATACTGGTAATCTCTTTTCCTCCTCCTCCTCCTCCTCCTCCTCCTCCTCCTCCTCCTCCTCCTCCTCCTCTTTATCCTAACTTGCATATTGTTGCGAATGAACTTTAGTAGGCATGGTTTGACTTCCTTATCCAACTGACATTAGCCTTACTGGAAAAATAAGTTTATCTCTGTAGTAAGAAAAAAATGAAAAGACACTGACACTGACACTGACACTGACGTAGACACTGACATAGACATAAACGGAAAAATGACAATAAGAAACGGATTTAAGATTCGGAAAACTGAAGAAAAAAAAATTAAAAAAATAAAAAATAGGAAAAACAACAGCCAATCTTCGTGTGACTATAGCTTTAGTATCAAACGTTTTCACATGTGGGTTTTGAGAGCAACCTTGTGTGATGAGTAAGACGGCCTTTCGGGAACCTACCAATGGCCAAGCAAATGTAGCCATATCCAGTGATTCCCCGAATTTCATGTTTACTCAACAATATACCCTTTTGTCTCTTGCTATTTCATATATAAGCTAGAATTATAAAAGCGGTAATTGAGAAAGAGGAGAAGGAGGAAGGAGGAGGGAGAGAAGAATTAGACAATTCCCTGCAGTCTTTACAATCAACAGCTAAAAGTGGACATTAACAATTCTATAACTATGTGTGTATGTGTGCATACACAATATGTACTGGTTATTCTTTTCTTCATTGCAAGAAAAAATAAAAAAAAAGATGGAGAGAAGTAAATTTTTCGAAAAGAAAAATAAACTAGTAATAAATAATAAAAAAAGAATAAAGAAATTTTGTAATCATTATAGCGTTTGCTATCTTTTTACCCTCACCAACAAAAGGATTGGCTACAATGAAGAAAAAAGAAACAATCTTGGTCTTATTAACATATTACAATTTGTATTTTAATTGAATCAAGAAGCACTGGATGGTCTATAAGTTTCTCTGAAATTGAAAAGAAGAAACACAGAATTATGGACACTCTTAATGAATTCTTTACTCAAAAATTTTTTTTGATTTATATTCATGCAAATTTTGTTAGAATATTTTCATTTAAATAAAAGCAACACTCCAAACAACTACATGTCTTATTTCGCACATTATGCACATACATCATAGACATAGAGTACGTTTCTTTTCTCTATCGCTTCTTTGTTGTTTAATAACTAGTTTGCTGGTGTTTGTAATCCATTTGAAAAAGAAATATCAACTCAATATATATATAAAGATTAGATATTTTTCATTGAGCTAAAGCACGTGATGTAATTAGAGACGGTTACACAAAGCATATATATTATCTTTCAGAAAACGGGCGTGTAGCTCAGTTGGCAGAGCGTTTCCTTAGCATGGAAAAGGTCTTGAGTTCGATTCTTAACTCGTCCACATTTTCTTTTTTTCTTTTTTTTTTTTCTTTTTCAAGATTGTAAATTTATTATCCATCTACAATTTTCTTTTTCTAATTTTTTTTTTATTTTTCTTTTTCTTCTACCTCCTACCTCTCTCTATAAACCACGATCAAAGATAAAAAAACGACAGTTTCTATCCTTCTTTTTACCTATTTCGAATCCCAAGTTTAAGTTTATAGCTCTATGAGTTTGTTTTTTCTTCCACTACATCGATAATTACTTTATATTTCATTTTTTTTTTTTTACTACTTTCCTCTTATTTTTTTTTATTTTTTTTTTAAAAAAAATATTAAATACTTTCAAATTGTGAATACTCTATAAAATAATTAAACCTACAACCCAAGCAAAACAAATCAGGAATAAGAAATCAACAAAAGACAAAGAATTTTAAAGCACAACCTTGTCTGCCAATGTCTTTTTATAGTCCAAGATAGAACCGTTCCATCTAGTAGCGGTCTTGTTCTCAATCACAAAAATATCCTTGGCAACTTTGTCAAGCAATCTGAAATCGTGCGAGACGACAACAACACCACCGTTGAATGCATTGATGGCATCTGCCAAGGAATCAATGGTCGACAAGTCCAAACCATTTGTAGGTTCATCCAATAAGATCAAGTTTGGTGCTTCCAATGCAAGAAGACCAAACACAACACGTGATCTTTGACCTTCTGACAAAGTGGCCATCTGTGCTGTTTGAGCTTCACCACTCAATCCATAACGACCCAATTGACTTCTCCAGTATTGGTAGTCCTGTGAAATGTTTGCAAACTTGTCACGAACAAACTCTAATGGAGTTTTAGTAAGGTCCAATTGGTCAGCAGAGTGTTGCGAGTAAACACCCAATTTGATGTGTGTGTGCTTAATGACTCTTCCCTTTTGAGGAGTCAACTTACCTTGGAACAAGTTCAACAATGTAGATTTTCCCACACCATTTGGACCAACAAGAGCAACTCTCGAGTCCATATCAATACCAATGTCCAAGTGTTCGTAAAGGTTATCTTCGTCCTTACCAGAGTAAGAGAAAGACATATCGTCGAATGCCAACACTGGTGGTGGCAATTTCTCAACCTCAGGGAATCTAAATGAAAAGACACGGTCTGGCACAACCGGTTGGATCAAACCATCGGCCTCCATCTTGTCCAAAATCTTTTGTCTTGACTTGGCTTGCTTCACCAAGTTTGCATAAGTACCTGCTGATGCGATAAATTTCTTGATGTGGGCAATTTCCTCTTGTTGCTTAGCGTATTGCTTCATTTGATTGGTTTCCAATTCGGTTCTGGTCTTGACATATGAATCGTAGTTACCACCGTACATGGTCAAAACTTTCAATCTCATATCAATCATATTGGTACAAACACCGTTAAGGAAATCTTGAGAGTGTGAAACCAAAATCAAGGTTCTGTCGAATCTCTTCAAGTACTCTTCCAACCAAACACAAGCGGCCAAATCCAAGTGCGCCGTTGGATCATCCAACAACAACAAAGTTGGTTTAACAAACAACGCCTTAGCAAGGGCCACACGCATTCTCCAACCACCAGACATATCTTTAGTCTTCTTTTTGATTGTAACACCATTGAAACCCAAACCGGTCAAGATAACAGCTGCTCTAGATTCGAATGTGGATGGATCCATGTCATCGATTTTTTCGTAGAGACCTTCCAAAGCAGGACATTCTGGTCCTTCTTTAACAATGAGATCTTCAACCAAGTCTTCCAATCTTTTCATTTCGTGTTCGGCTTCTCTAACAACATACTCCAAAGCTGAAAACTCAGTTGGTTCAGCTGGCTCATTCAACAAGTAAACATCAATGTGCTCTGGAATTGGAAACTCTCTTGCTGCAATGGACTTCAACAATGTAGACTTACCACATCCGTTTTCACCCAATAAACCATATCTACGACCATAATTCAATTCCAATGTAGAGTCCTGAATCAAAACCTTACCATGGAACAAAAGTGACAATGACGAAATTTTAATATCTCTCGATGTCTCTAACGAAGCCAAGACACCTGTAGTAACTCTATCAGACAATCCATGCTCATCTGTTTGCAATTTCAACTTGGCGATTTGTTCTGCAGTACCTTCAACAACTTCCTCAGCGGCATCCTTTTCAGCTTGCTTCTTGGTCTTTTTGACGCTCTTTCCATCTGCGGCCTTTTTAGCTTCTCTTTCTAAACGCTTTGCTTCTCTCTTTGCTTTTGATGCTGATACTGCTGACATTCTGTTTCTATGTTAGCTTATTTTTTTTAAAAATCCTCGTAAACTGACAGTGGCAAAATATTGCTATGTATAGATATAAATATAGATATAGATATATATATATACCAAGCAAGATGAAATAAAAGAGTTGTGAGTGTGTGTATGTGACAGAGTTGGTGAAGAGGAAAGGCTGCTTCTTTCTTTCTTTCTCTCTTTCTCTCTCTCTCTTTTTTTTTTTTGGTTTCTATGAAAAAGAAGAGAGCTGAAAAATTTAAATTATATTTGCATCTAGCTCTTCGATTTTTTTTTCTTTTTTTTTTTTTTTTGGTTTCTATGAAAAAGAAGAGAGCTGAAAAATTTAAATTATATTTGCATCTAGCTCTTCGATTTTTTTTTCTTTTTTTTTTTTTTCTTTTTTTCTTCTTCTCTCTCTTTGTTCGCAACTGATGGATTAAGAGAGGAAAAAAAATTATGGACTATATGCAGTAGTTTTTTAAAGGGAAGCGCTACCAACTGAGAAGCAAATTTAATCCAATGCCATTCAGGATTTTCGTAAGTTAAAGAAACCAATCCTTTAAGATAATCAAAGAGTGATTCTTTAAATAACTTGTAATAGAGTAGGAGTAGAATATGTAGAATTGAGGAAAAAATTCTACTACTATTATGAAGACTTTAATTAGATTCGAACAGAGCATGTTCAGAATTAGTCAAAACCAAAAAATTGTAAAGTATAGTTTTGCAATCCTCTAAGTCTCATATGAACAGACAAAGCTGTTAATATATCATACACAAAAAAAAAAGAACCTTTGCAAAGATGCACCAGATAAAACATTAATCGCATCCACTATAGGTTAACGAAAAGGTACTAACTCCATCTTGATTCTCAATCTTCTACTTTTCTAATTAAACAGTGCTCTACTTAGTTCTATGTGGTATGTAGAATTTTATTCAAATCTGATCCTGATCCATCCAAACTGCATTCAGCTCAGTCTAACTCAATTTGGGTTTGTCTTGTGCTGATATGTGTAACCACATCTTTGCCATCTCTAATGATGTCATTTTTCTTCGCTCTTCATATAAATTGGCTCAACTAAATCGCCGCCGCCACCGAGAAGACCTCCACCTCCTCCCAAAAAAAAACACGCACGCACACACACATATACACATATACACATATACACACACATAATCATAGTACTTCTTGTGTGTGTGTGTCTTTTTTTTTTTTGCAGCAGATTCAATATTCTACTTTCTCCGCTATTCGTCATACAATTTATATCTGAATTTGCGAATAAATAGCCATACCAGTTCGCCATACTTACATACATATATTCATACACAAATTTATTTTTATATATATATATATATATATATATACCAACAGTAGTTATCCACACCTCAATTCAATTACCGAGTCATCGTGTATGATAACCAGCGAACCTCATGTCTCATTCAGATTCACCTTCGAAAGGTAACAACGGTGTTGGCAACAACAACAACAACAATAACAACAACAGCATATTTAGAAGGTCACCTGAGGAGACAAGGGGTGAAGGGCTCAAATTCCATGTCGAGACTCAACCACATACTCTTACATCTCCAATTCCTATAAGAACCCCTAATGCATCTAGAAGTAACCATAATAACAATATCCAAGGACAATTTCATTTCGATGCTCAGTTTACGCCCCTCGATAGTGATACCTCGCGATCATTTACTCCCACGACTTGGGGTCATGTACAACGACATGTCACGACTAGAAGACCCTCTTACAATACAATTGTATCGACTAGAGAGCAATACTACAATTTAGATTACCCAAGAGATCGAGAGTTGTTGGCAAAATTGCAATTAGACCCAACATCGAGGTTTTATGCTAGATCACGGCCTCGGACTTTGGATTTGCCCAAATTGTTACCATATGAATTGGAGAATCCACAAGACCTGGCAAAGTTTTTGAGCCATATAGTTTCACATCTCTACATTGCAATCAAATCTTTGGATATACAAGGTGCACTTTCGATATCTGCCAAGGACTTGGCCGCATTGAAAGATTCCATATCGGATGTAGATTTAGTTTTGGAGACAAACTTGTTTGAAATGGACAATGGCCAAGAAGACGATGAGCCAATGACTGAAGAGTTTGATTCCTCTGATGAGGAACTAGACCATGGAGGGGAAGACGAAGTCGGTATAGACGACAACTCCGACGGTGATGATGACGATGATGATGATGATGACGACGACGACGATGATGAAAGTACAACTGTGCAACATAAGAAATCACCCAAGTCAGCCGCCGTGGTGAGTGTTCGAACTTGGACTCATGAGCTTCTCATTTGGCTCAAAATGAAATATGATATGCCCGTCACCTTGAGAGCCAACTTGGCAAAAGTCTACTTTGCATTATGTCTTTGTAGAGGTCAACACGTTCATATCAAAACATATTTACGCGTTTTTGAAATACTCACAAAGGACCAAGAAATACTTTACGAACAGGGATTAAGATTGCCCTGGGAAGGATTGTGCAAAGAACTTGAACATTTGTTTCCTTCAGTTGATGCAATCCTGGTCTCTTTTGAAAAGAAGGATCAAAAACAATTGGCAAAATTAGCATCACGGGCATCTTACTTTTTTGATAAAGATTGTTTGCCAAAGATCTATCTGAGAATAGTGAGTAATTTTTCAGTATCAACTTCAGCACTGGTAGTTTCTGCATTGGCCTTAATGCCACTCAATTTTACACAAGGAGGTGCTGATGATGAAAATGATATACGCCATTACATAAACTCATTTTTTTACATGTGGCTTAAGTTGAATAAGACAAAAGGATTTGAGGAGCAAGTTACTTCCAGATTGGGTATTATTGCTATGGAAACGATGAAAAAATTCGACGAAAAAGTAATCAAAGACGGAAGTACAATAAGGAATGTTGTTAAATTGGGCAATTTTGGTTTATTCTCAAAAGACCAAATGGAGTTTACATTCAACGAATTGATCAATAATTTAGGTATAATGCCTAAAAAATACGCTTCGCGGAAACTAAAGTACTTCCATGGCTTTGCTTCAATGATTGTATTTTCCATTAATGGGGAGAGTGCATTTACTGAACGAGGTTTAATTCATCATTTGAGAACATTGGTGAATGCCATTGAAAGTTATATCCATCCATCTAATTCTGGTGAGTGGACGAGACCGATATCTAGATTAATAATGGCCCTTATCTATCAATTTCATAAAAGATACAATATGGAGACACAGTCAGAAAGTGGTCTTTACAATATTCCTGAGAACATGAAGATTACTTCAGAGGTCAAAAAGAAGTTTGTGTCGATATTCTTGCCAATAGTGAAAATAGGTACACACTCAAAGAGAGGAGACGTTGCCTCTGAATACTTATCGGCTTTACAACTACTTGCATATTTGGAACCAGATTATGTTTTGGAAAATACGTTATTAGATATTTACGAATCGTTGGAAGGTGTGATTTCCACCCATAGAGTAATAAACGCTCTCCGCACGATGGATACTTTGGCTCGACACTTGGTATCGACGCCTATATTTAGAGTTCACGTTACACGATTATTGTCATTAGCATTGCCTGGAGTTGATTCTAATGATTTGGAAAAGACATTACAGACATTGGAAGTGTTTTCGGCCTTTTCAACCTATATGCCTATTGCCGACCTTAATGGTGAATTTGGTGACACAATGCTAGCAATCGAATTTACTTCAAATCATGTCAACTACTTGAATACCAAATTATATGGAAGCGAACAAGAGTTTGAAGTCTCACCGGATATGGAAAGTGCTGCATTGAAATCATCCACCTCCGCGTTTAAAGAATTAATTATAGCTTTAGCTCAAAAGTTGCCTACATTACTCGAGAATTTACCCGATCCCTCAAAAAGCTCAGGGTTGGAGAAAAGCTTGGCCCTTTCGTTACCTAAATTCTTTTTTGTCATGTTTGAGTCCATGTCAGATGAGATTTTCAACATATTCAAAAATGAATTTTTAAAGTTTTCTTTAAACAATGTACACCATCTAGTTGCCAGTCCAGTTGCTGAGATCTGCGGGGCGATTATTAAGCGTGACCCAAAATGTTTCAAGGCAAACTATGAGATCTTGGTTGATAAGATTAGAGACGAGATTGATGAGAATGGAGCAGGCGTGGCTCGTACGGGCAGTGATATTGTACCTCGAGACCAAGCTTTGCTCTGGTACTTGACCATCTTGAATGAATGTGTTGGCAATGCAGGTGCTCAGTTAGTCGCCATGCATAAAGAGCTCAAAGTGTTTTCTTTTTATCTCATGGATAATGTCAAGGGCCCATGTGTTTACTCTTCATCATTTTTTGTTAACCAGGTTCTTCAGACGGTGACTAAAATCAAAATCAACGAGTGCCGTCTTATATCTCCTGATTATGAAAAGAGGCACGGTCTTACCGTAGACTGCTGGGGTGGATTTTGGGACAAAAAGGATAGATTTGAAGATCTCAAATTTGACTGGTTCATTTCTACAGAGCGGGAAATAGAATTTGCTTATGAATTTTTCAATGAACACGTGTCGAGATGTTTGAAGAATGTCACGAATATAATTGAAAGTTATGGTGCTAATGATGCTGGATCCGCAGCGGGAACAGCGGCTGGAACAGCAGTTAGTGTAGCTGCTAGTAAATCATCAATAATGATACTAGATGAACTCCGTGTTAACTTATTATACTTGGCATATTCACTGAGTGGAATTGCTTACTTGTTAGACCCGTCATTTGCAGAAGACATTCCAAATCTCAATCATGATAAGGAATCCATTCAACAACGTTTGCAACTTCTTAAACGTGTGAAGGAAATTTCTGGGATCTCTACACAAAAGGATATTCTTTACGACGAGAATGTTACTGAGAACATGAAACAAATCATGCAGGATCTCAAAAGCGAAGACCTCATAGATTACATGGCAGATTTTTCTAAAATGGGCGATATCGTTAGCGACCAGCTAAGTAATGAACATCTGAATGGCGAATTTGATAAGGAAGATGTCCCACTGACGAAATCAACACCAACAGAAAAACATCTGTTCATGCATGCAACAGGAAAAAACGTCTCTGACATCGATTTGGGAGGTAGAGGAACTCCAAGCGTTGAAGGAGTGCACATGTCTAGCATGAATCCGGCCATCACCTTCCGTGAAAGAAGCTTGTACACTTCCAACTACTTTTTTGGTAATGATGCAAAGAACAAGAGATCCAAAGATTTGTATTTGAAAATCCACAAGACTAGATACCTTATCGGACGAAGCTTGCATTTTGTCGCCAAATTCTTGAATGCCAATTTCCATGATAACATAAGAATATTCAAGAATCTTTTGTTTGCTATTGGTATTTGGATATCCGATGTAGGTAGAGAAAGGGCACTTGGTTCAAGCAATGCCGAGATTGACTACGGCTATGTTCAATATCTTCAAATAATTAATCGAGTTAGAAAGCCATTCACTCGTATTGCAATTGCTGCGCGATTAGAAATGTACCACCAGACGAGAGTTGCATTGCATGCCACAGCTAGAGCCGAAACCAACTTGGATCGTGTGTTGATCGATGATGTGGTTAAAATTGCAGCTTCAAATTATGCCGAAATATCAAACAGTGCGCAAAGAATGCTACTTGATGGTATGAAAAGATTGAGCGGATCTTATAATCATATAATTAAGACGGCATTCAAGAACTTGAGCAGTGCCTTAGAGTCAGAACAGCCCAAGGAAATCGAGAATGCGTTGAAAGTATTTGCGCTCAAACGTATCAAGTACAAGTTGCACAATGATTATTTCAACCTTCACAAGTTTGTTGATTTGCTTCATCGCTCATTGAAGGTCGATGATCCGAAAGTGTACAAGCTTGCGCAAGCATTGTTTACCAGTATATCGAAAGGGGTCTCTTTACCTAGCAAAGTATGCATAATTGATGAGCAAGCGATAGATCTGATTAGACCACCTGATCAATGTATTGATTTGGAAATTAAAGCAGTTCAGCTCGCCAAAGAAAAGAAAAGAAAGATTTATTATGATCGATTGGAAAGGCTTCAGCACAAAGTTTTGGAAGAACAACGACACAATTCTCATTGGAAAGTAACTTTACTGAACTTGGAGTTGTTGCTGAATTTGCAATCGTATTTGGAACTTCCTGTAAGGTCTGATATTTTGCAGACGTTGTTCAACGAATCTTCGCAAGAACACCCTATCGTTTCGAGACATGCTTTAGTGGGTATTACTCGAGTCATTACCAAACTTCGTATTTTGGATCGTTACAGTTATGATGTAAAGAATTGTTATGACTTGGATCATCGTTCAAAATCTGAACAAATTATTTCAACAAAGCCAAGGAGAAACGAGTCATATTATAAAGTTTGGAAGGAAGAATTCGACACTTGCCAAGAGATGCCGCATTATTTCATTGATAACAAGCCAAGTAAAGGATGGTTATTCTGGGGCGACGAGATGCTTGCATTATCTTCGCAGCCTTCTTTTCAATTGGAAATGCGTCCTAACGACCTTGAGTCACTAACTAAATTTGGCGAGCGGATCACTCGAGAGTGGCTTTTAAAGCTTTTGAAAATGTGGGTCTCGGAAGCAGAAAACAGTAATGCTTTTCAAGTGACCGACGTTATAACAATCGAATCAATTATTTTATTGATGTCAAATAATTTAGTTCCAAATCTTAGTTACAAAGACCTCTTGGGCCTTGTTGATGAAATATACGTTAGCGATGAAAAAAGTGCACACATTGTTACTTGTGAGGTATTGGCTGGTGTTCTCTTGGCGTCGAAGTTTACGTCACCAATCTACTTTGAAGATCGAGATGAGTTTGTTGGGCAGTATTTGCGCAGAGTACTAGACTCTGATATCTCACCGGGTACGCTGGCGACATGGAGCTTATTTTCCATGTGGGTACCAGGACATGCAGACATTAGAAGATTTTACAAAGTTATGGATGAAATTATGAACTTTACAATTGACCCCAAGTCCGACTCGGCCTTTAAAGATTCAACTCGCTTGAGCTATGTGCGGGCTGTTACATCTGCACTCTCTTGGCGGTTGGCAGATGTTGACAAGTACCTTGATTTGTGTTTGGCAAATATCAATCACAAATATAATGCAGTAAGAAAAGAGATTGGTGTGTTCATGGCTATATTGTCCATCAATTATTATTTGGATTCATTTGCCGATAGCAAAGTGTTTTTGAAAGGATGCAATGATGGTATCAACTCACTACTTTTAAATGCACTGCAGAATGAGCGCGGAGCTATTAGCAAAATACCACAATTATTTGCTGAAACTGAGCGCAAGCGTAATGAAGTTATGCATTTGACTCCACAGGAGATATTGGTATCTGATTACATCAATACGGCGTCAACATTATTGTACTGGTTGAAACAAGATTTGAACACTAATGCAAGTATATTGCTTCAAGAATATGTTCCTCAATATATCGTTCCATTTTTGTTGAATCTTATCAACATGAAAGAAGTTTGTCAGTTGGGTCAAATTGACCCAATCACGGCCTTCAAAAAGGTTTCACAAATTGCTTACATTAAGGAATACTTGGAGTCAATTGTAGAGATGTTGGAAAGTTATACAAAGCGAGATTTGGGCATTGTTCAAACAATTGTTATTGGTGAATTTACCGAGACGATTTATTTCAGAAACTTGTTCAAATTGTCAAAAGAACAAAGAGAGAGGATTATAAACATTACCAATTCATTGTTGTACCATAGACATTTGGAGGTTCGAGAAGCCGAATCGGCAACTTTATCTGGTCTTATCCATATGCTTCCAGTTGAAGATGTTGAGCATGTTGTCCATAAATTCATCAAGTCGTACACCTCGCAATTGGACGAAGTGCGTGTCAAATACAAGAAAAAGGGAGGCATCAAAAACTTATCACAAGAAGACATTGTTAAAGCTCATGGGGCAACTTTGGGCCTTGGCTCTCTTGTTCATGCATTTTCATTTGCCTCTCCGCCACCTCAATGGGTTCCACATATCTTGACCACGCTAGCAAATAAATCCACTGGACTTCCGGGTATAGTTGGTAAGACGGCCAAAGAAACATTGGGTAAGTTTAGAAAAGATAGACAAGACACATGGCACGTGGATAGCAAGATATTCAATGAAGATCAGATTCAAGATCTAGAGGGTGTCTTGTGGAGAAGTTATTTTATATAGTTCCTCCTCCTTTTTTATCTTCTTCTTCTTCTTCTTCACTTTAAACATTTTAGAAAAACAAAAGGATATTTAGTTAAAAGTGTTTATTAATATATTAATACACGTAGATTGAGAATACAAATTATAATTATTGAAAGAAAAATCGGCGATGGCAACAGTAATAGTAGCAGTAACCGTAACAAAAAAAAAAAAATTAGCTATGACATGTTGCTGATCTCAAACAAAAAATCTGAGAAACCAATTGTTGCCGTACCAGAAAGATCCTTGTCGTATTTTTTGAAAATGTCTGTAAGTTTTCTCAAGTAGATTAAGAGTTCAATAAACATGTCGAATTTGAGCCTTCCAATTTCTCCGCCGCCACCTAAACCACCATCGCTTTTTGCAGTATATTTGGAGAATAAATGGAGCACAAGATCTATATCTAGCTTATACCCGATTTGTTCCAAAATCTTTTGAAACTCACCAAATGATATATCACCAGACTTGTCGGCGTCGGCTTGGATAAATAATTTTTTGTACGCCGAAAGGTATTTCCATAATGAAACAAATTGATCAAAGTTTAAGGACTTATTAGAGGAGTCATACGACGATGATGAGGTGGAAGAACTCGAACCATCACTCTTTTTTTGAGCTGTAAATAGATTGAGCATTAGTTTGATTGTCGACTCATGGAATCTCGTATGGTCGAAATTCAACAAAGCATACGATAACTCTTTGGCGGAAATTCTTCCCAGTTTGTTGGTGTCAACTTTTTCGAAAACACTTCGAAGTTCAATTTCTAATTTCTGTTTTGAAGTCAATGTGGTGCTGTTGTTGTTGTTGTTGTTGTTGTTGTTTGTAGATAATGATTCCTTCGATCTGTTGCTTGGTTGCTTATAATGCTGATGCATACGAGGTGGTGAATCAGTCTGTTGCATCATCATCTGCAGTGGTTGCAGTGGTTGCAGCAGCAGCAGCTGTTGCTGCGGTGGTGGTGGTTTTTTACTCACTGGATGGGAAGTGTGAGATTGAGGTATATATTGGTTTTGATCGAAATGTTGCTGACTTGACGATGAGGTGTGACGCCCTTGAGGAATCTGTTGCTGTGATACCGATTGAGGTGGCAATTGATAATGTTGTTGTGGAGCAGGAACAGATTGTGCAGCATGTGGATTACTGTACATCATAGCGCCATTCTGCGGCAGCAGAGCATAGGTTTGTTGAATCTGCTGTGGTTGTGGAGGAAGTGGCAGTTGTGGGTGTTGTGGCTGCAGCAGCATATGCTGGTACATAGGCGGTTGCGGTTGCTGCTGATGATGATAAATGGGTGCTTGTGGCATAGGTGCATACTGCTGTGGTTGTTGCTGTTGCTGTTGCAGGTACATGTATTGAGATTGAGGAGTTGGTGGCACGGCGTAAGCTTGTTGTTGTTGCTGTGGTTGCTGTTGTGGTTGGTAAGGAACAGAATGCGAACTATTTGTACGAGGTGCCTTGTATTGTTGTTGTTGTTGTTGTTGTTGTTGTTGCTGTGGTGGTGGTGGCGGTGGTTGATACTTCACTTTTTGACCACTGTATGGTTGCTGCACCAGCAGCAGGTGCTTCTTTGGATACTGTTGTTGATGCTGTTGATAAGGCGTGGGCATCTGGGGTAAGTCGTTCATTGCAACAAGTAGATTACTGAAATTTTACGCGAAATGTTGTTTCTAAAATACTGGAGTATATCAGATGTAAATATAATGATTTCACAATTTGGCGATCTCAAATCAAGTTCCCAATATTTTAGTGTATTGCTTGTGAATGAAATAGTGTGAAGAAGAGATCAAGTCTTAAAAAATAAAACAAAACAATATTGGTCTCTTCTAGGTGCTTTTACTTTATTATCCATATAAGGAAACTAATTTAGACAAATATTTATATTTAGTAGATTAAAGTCAAAGCAGAAAAAAACTGCTTTTTTTAGTTCTCACTTTCTAAACCCACACCAAAGAGTTTCAGCTTTATATATTAAATGTATATATATGTATATACACATACACATACACATACACATACATACGTCAGAATGGTTGTGCTTATATACACGACCTAATTTCAGAGCATACACGTCTAATGAAATATATGTTTTTACAGATTGCATTCACAATCATCACCAAAGATGATCATTATTCCTATCGCTAACATTCCCTTGTCTCTTCTTCTTCTTCTTCTTCTTCTGCTTCCTCCTTTCCCTGTTAAAAATTCTCGTGTCTCTTTTGCAGCATTTATGTGGCATTCTCCTTTTTTTTTTTAAGAGAACCCATTGTGTATATCGTATTTATCGCAGAATTTAGTCCAACTTTCTTGTTGAAATTTATTTATTCATCAAGAGGCGCGGGTCAAAGTGTACCAAGACATAAAGGCAATAAGGAAAGAGATAGGAGACTAGTTGTTCTCTTTGGCGAAAAAAAATAACAACATGATAGAGAATTTCAGAGTATATGTAAAGGAACAAACGGAACCGAAAAGGAAGGAGCTATAACAGAAAAAAGGGATGAGGTGTAAGGGATAAGGAATATGAGATAAGGGATAAGGAACCAGATTTTACAATTCATGGTGGCTCGTAGTAATCTTGCACACACAATTCCTCTATCAAAAATACAGATAAATCATTAAATTTTTATTTATGATGAAACCTAACAAAAACACCCTAGCATACTAGCAAAGAGTTTAATCTCTTCTTCTGAAACCACCTCTGCCACCTGGACCAGCTCTACCAGGTCTTTGTCTTTCAGCTGGAGCAGCCTTCAATCTGGTCAATGGCAAGATTCCTTCTGGGATGTTCAACTCAGTTCTCAAGTAGTCCAAACCTTCATCGGTCAATGTGTAGTAGTAGTATTGCCATGAGAATTGGGTCTTGACGTAACCTTTACTGGTCAATGATTGCAAAGCCTTGATGACGTAAAGGTTTCTGGTGTCAATCTCCTCGTGCTTTGGTTGGTCAAAGTCCTTCTTAGCGACAACGACACCCTCTATATATTATATTGTTAGTATTTACTCTCAACCACGTGGATTTGAAATCGGATACGGGGAAAAAAAAGGAAACAAGGAAAGATGAGACCTTGAAAGATAGTTTGAAACTCTTTGTAAGAAAAAAACAAACAAAAACAAAAACAAAAACAAGAAAGTATCAATGCACATGACTTGGATGTAATGAACTGCCAAAAAAATGTACTGTATAAAACATAGCCCATCACTGTCGTTATTTCTTCAACTTAATCTTCACATGGCAAAAAAATTCGTGTTTATGAACACACATGGCGGTATATCGATTATATGATTCGTTTAAAGTTAT
Organism: Lodderomyces elongisporus; assembly: GCF_030384665.1. NCBI lineage: Eukaryota > Fungi > Ascomycota > Pichiomycetes > Serinales > Debaryomycetaceae > Lodderomyces > Lodderomyces elongisporus. The sequence continues at coordinate 130,549 of NC_083676.1, read as the reverse complement.
CATATTGATGAATTCCTGGTTAAAATTATCTCCAAATAAACACATAAATGGGGGTTTTAAATAAAAGTACTTTACTTTATCTGTTTCCCCATCTGTAGCAGTAGATCCAAGATCCATATTCAAATGTACTTGCAAACTTTCTTTCCATGCATTCATTCTTCAAAATCTTCTCTTGTCTTTCTTCATTTCAAATCAAGAATCTCCACTATCTTCAGCCCAATCTTCATTTATCCTTCGATTCCGCAAGGTTCAATAAAAAAAACATACCTTGGAAGAGGTATTGGTGGATCTTCTTTCTGTCTTCTTTAGGAATGAGCATGTTCTGACGTCTATGTGGTGGTTGATCTATCCAAAAGGTATTTCAAGAGGCAGACTTGACTCTTTTTTTTTTCAAGATTTTTCAATATACTTCGAAATTTTTTTTTTCTCTCTCTCACTCTCTGCTTTACCTTTGTTCTCACTATGCTAGCTTCACTTCCTATTTTGCATACTCTCTCAAAAAAATCTCTTTTTCCTCCTACGCCTAAATTTTCGCGCTCGTGGTAGTTGCGCAGAGTGTATGTGCCATACTTAGTGTAGCTTAACTATGGGCTTGCGCGCATATAGTAAAACCATATAAGACTAGAATATACATTTGTGTAATATATATCGGCTACCAAATGGTTTCACGTGGCTGTAAAAAATAATAGTACATACTATTACATATGATTTATGATATAACGTGCTCGCTTTAGAAAAAAGGGCAAGAACCCTAATTGTTTGATTCTCTTTCTTTTGGACTTCAACTAAACGAGATTATCAACCCCGCAAATCAATTTACAGGAACTAGTCTTTTTTGCATTGCCTAGATACATTTTAACAAGAGCAACAAGGCAAATGCATTGGCTAACCAAATACTCTAACTCGCTCTAAACATTTCTACATATTACTTTTGTCTTTGTTTCTACTTTGACCCAATTTAAATCACTGTAATATTCTAGTAGTACCTACATCAACTTGATTACTCTTTAATCTATGATTAATAAAATTTGAAAAGCAAGAAAATGATGATAATATTACTACTACTACTACTAATAATAATAATCATTTGTCAGACTTAAGTAGTGTTTGATATGCTTCAAGTCTGCTTAAATAATATGATTATTACTAGTTTTGTGGGTGAACTAAAGATAAACTGTTCTGACAAGCTCAGGTCCTCAGTTATTTGAGTGTATTAGCCACGTATACTTCGAGTGGTGAGATCACGTGATTCTTACTTACATGTGACTTTTACCAGTCATATTGTTCCATATTGGGTTATAATATTTGTGGAGTATTATTCATTTGACCATATTGGGAGTACCAAGTTGTAGTTAAGAAAGGTAAAGGTTAAGACGATTTTCTACACAACTTTAATATCGAGTATAAATGGTAGTGAATAATAGTCTGGGTATGACATATTTTTATATAAAGAAAACATCAACAATACTAAGAAAAAACACACGAAATATTATAAAACAATTAGTCTGTACTCTAAATACATTAAACACGTTCAGCTCTGGTTCTTCCAAAGTTCTCAAAGAATCCACCTAAGGTTTCTTGTTTTTCTTTTTCTTCAACTTGTTCCAACGATTGCTCTCTAGTCAACTCGTGGTCTCTCAAGAAGAATGCAGAAAGAATCATTGGTGCAACGAAACAAAGACACACAATCATCAAGATTCTTTGCACTTCACCATATGCCTTAACGGCACCTTCTCTTTCGTCAGTTCCCCATGCATAAGTGCTTGCAAATGTGTATGGGTCAGAGTAGACGCTGGTAGCAAGGTCTGTTGGTAAGTGTTCAGACAATTTCTTGAACAAGGTTTGAGACCAAATTGCGCCTGCAACGGAGGCACCAACGGCGTAACCAACTCTGTAAAGTGTGTACAATGCAGAAGTAACCACAGCCATGTGTTCGTGGCTAACACAACTTTGGGCACTGACGGTGATTGGGTAAGTGAAGAAACCGGTACCGATACCCATCACCACCATAGCACCAATTATACCAGCGTGTGCGGACAAGGTTGATCTGTAATTGTACATAAGACCAAATGCAACCATCCACAAGGAACAACCAAAGATGATGAATGGTTTCATGTGACGGAAGTAAGCAACGAATAAACCAAAGAAAAATCCACACACCACACTAGCAAAGGATGAGACACTGGAGATTCTGGTTGCTGATTTCATTGACTCGTTAACGGCAACAATCAACACTGTGTAAAGGAAACTTGCCTCAACGGCATAGACAAAGTCAAACAAGAAGGAAATTACTGCACCTGACCAAATACCACGGTCCTTCATCAATGACAAGGGTAAGATTGGGTCTTTGGCAAAGTTTTCCCAAACGCAAAATACTATGATGAGCACGGCACCAATTACAATTGGGGCAATGATGTTGCCTTGTTTCCATTTCTCTTGTGTACCACCGGCAAGAGTCAATGGGATCAAAAGACAACCCAAGGAAACAACCATCAAGATAAGACCAATGACATCCAATCTCCAAAACAAGTATTTGATAAATCCAACAAATCCCAATTCTTGGAACTTGGTTTGTCTTTGTTTAAACACCTTCCATTCCTCGGTTTTACCAGCAAGCCATCTCATGTGGATCATGCAGCAAAGGAATGGGATACAAGCCAAGGGCAAGATAAATGCCCACATACCGATACCCCATCCCCAGTTGGTACCAACTGCCTCGGTAACATTACCTGAAATCCAGGTGTTGATGATAAATGGGAACGAGGGACACAATGAGAAGTATAATCTCCATCTCAAACTTGAAAAGTCTGAAAGGATAAACAACAACACCATAATGATACCACTGTATCCAATTTGGTACAATACAGCACCTGCAACATATGCGTTAATGGTTGGTGATTGGGATTCGATAATTGTTCCGACAACGTAAAATAATACAGCAACAATAAACAATTCCAAACGGCCAAACACGTCAGATAATCTTGCGTAAACTGGTTGTGCGGCAGCGGCAGTTAAAGCGGTGATGGCATTCACGGTGGTCAACAATGAATGTTCACTCCATGACGCAGTTGCGTAAGCGGTATAAACGTATCTGGTTTGTGAGTCCAAACCGTATGCGTAACCAACGAGGAATGCGGAGAACAACAAGACGAGTTTGTACCAAAAGGTGTGTTTCCATTGTTCTGCTAACAATTCTGCCTTAATAACACCGATTGATTTGGGTGCTTCGACGGCTTGCTCAACGACATCGTTGGTGGTATTGTCATTGAAATGTGAGTTTTTATCGTCGTAAACTGGGGCTTTTTCATCCAAGTTGGAGCCAGAAACAGAGCCTGAACGAGAGCTCGATGTTTTGTGCTCTAGCGAAGAACTCATTTCTTGTGTTTAGGTATGACTAGTGATGACGATGATGAAGAAGGAAAAGGAGGAGGAGGATGTGATGATGATAAATGGATGAAGAAAAGGAAAAGAAGATGTAAGTTTCATATTTCAGACAAATTGTGAAATTAGGGGGAAATGGCATGTATATTTATACATCTGATAAAAGTGAGCAGAAGGGAGTGAAGAGGAAGGAGAAGAAGAGGAGGTGGAGCAGGAGCAAGAAAAAGTCTGAGGAGGCTTTGGGACAGAAACAACAATAATAACAATAATAATAGGGAGATGGTTTAGATATCGGAAAATAGTCCTAAAACGGGTGTGAAATTCTGGGATGAGCAAAAAAAAAAAAATATTGTAGTTGCCGTTGGTGCTTTTTGTGTTGTTGGCTTACAGTGCACCAGCAAGTGACAAGAGACAAGAGACAAGAGACAAAAGGAAAAATGGAAAATGCTATTGTTTTTTACAACTTTAGGTTTTGATGCATTTGCCAAATATGTATTTAGGTTTCTTATTGTGCAAATGATGAAGAGTCAGCAAGAGAAAGAGACACTGGGATTGTAATAACACATTGTCAGTGTTTATTCCTTTTTCTTTTTACTTTCTTTTCTTTACACTTTTCATTTTTCTCTTGTTTCTTTCTTTCTTTTTTGCTTGATTTATTTATTTCTTCTAGGATCAAGAACTTCAAAGGACTATTGTTCTTTGGAATATTTAGGTTGTATATGTTGGATAAACTGCAACCACTTAACTTAATGCTTGATCTAAAAATTCTAGTGGATAAACGTTGTCTGCACAAAGGATAAAGGTTGAGGAAGTACATGATTTTATATGCCGAGAGTAAAAAAAAAGGCAGAGTAAAAATAAAAAAGAATGAAACGACATATAAAGGAGGTGTGGTATACACTTTCCAGATAATTTACTGATTCCCTTGAGTAGTTTTAGCTTCTTTTTTTTTTGGTCTTTATCCTTTGCAAATAAAAACCAGTCAATATTGCTGATAGAATACTTCAAAGAACAATTTTGTTTGATTCTTTTTTTCCGGTGGTGGTGTTCATTGTAATCATTTTTTGTAACCACAAAAATTATAAATTTTCTTAACCGTTTTTTTTATTTTTTATTTTTTATTTTTTATTTTTTATTTTTTATTTTTTATTTTTTATTTTTTATTTTTTATTTTTTATTTTTTATTTTTTTGAAAGGCATTTTGACAAATTCTAATTGAGGAGGTACTTCCGATTGACGATACTAACCATATACTATTCTTCAACATAGGCTTAGACATATATACAAGTTTGTTTGAAGCCTATAGAGTAAAGAATAAGCTGAAACGCAAAGAGAGAATTTTTTTTTCTTTCTTTCTATATCTTCTTTGTACTTGTAAAAAAAAATTATGTTTTTGGGAATTACATTTGGTTCATTACGCTACTTGTGCATTGTCTTGATTGAAGTTGGGGAAATGACCTTGAAATTTTGAAGAAGAATAAAAGAAAAAAAAGAAGAAATGATAGGGTATGCAGAAAAGGGGTGTGTGTGTGTGTGTGCATTATATCAATTTCTCTCAAATGTAACAATGATGTAGTTTCTTTTTCCACCTTCCTCTGTAGATAAATATTGATTGGTTGATTGGTTGGTGTTGTGTCTTGCTCTTTGCTTTTATCTGATTGATCAGTGGCATAGTGGAACGGTAAAAGAAAAAGAAATTTATTTTTATTTTTTTATTTTTATTTTTTTCAACCACAAAAACAACCAACGATCAACAAAAAGGGCTAAAAGAAAGCAAACTTTTCACTTTTTTTTTTTCGTAACTACAACTGGTTTTGAAACAGCAGAGAAGTCAAGTTAAACACAATTAATTACCTTCCTTCCATTTCATTTTGTTTTGTTCTTTTCTTCTCTACATACATTTCGTCTCTTGTCTGACCTCAATTCATATTTTATTTTTTTCAAAAGTCTCTTGGCTCTACTGTTGTTGAAAAGTGCAGTGTCATCACATTTGAGGTGCAGAGGCGGTTGCCAATGCATTATTCTTGACACATTCAAATCTTTTTTTTATGTGCTTTTTATTCTTGTCCCGCCGAGGTTAAATAAGGTGAAAGAGAAAGAGAAAACCAGTAACAACAACAACAGGCATAAGGATACAAATTTTACAAAAGAAACAATATTTTCATACAATGAAAACAACAAAGTTTTTAGCGTTTGCAACTACTAATATGGAGTTGACATGGGGTGTTTTAGTAAAGACAAGGAAAGAATTAACAAAAGAATTGACGACAATTCTTAAAACTATCTAGGCGTTGGTGCTTATTCTTTTTTGTTGATTTTTTTTAACCAGTCACTATTAAGGTGACTTTCTGCTTTGCTGAATTTGTTTTCATTTTTCTTTTTACCAATCAATAGAATGAAATTGAGCAACTTGACAACTGATAAATCCGTCACCAGCAACCACTTGGTCCTACAACAATGACATTCTGTGTATACTTAAGATTTGTGCTTCAAATTTTTTTTAATCTTTTTCAATTTATTTCAATTTTTGTTCTTGGTAAACATTGCAACTTTTGCATATACGCTAGGAGTACAACATGTGTAATACAAACAATGTCGTAGTAATTACTCACATACTTATAAACGCTTGTTTCCTTATTATACACAGGTGTCGAGTGTACCAATTGGTTTTCATCTCTTTGGTATAATGCATTGTGAAAAAAAAGTTGTAAATATCAACTAGCAAGAAAAAATTAGAGTGCTATTTTAGCATTGAATGCATTGTATGCCTATAGTGTGACGTAAAGTAAAATATTTTTATTTAGCAAATTGCGAGAATCGGGAATGCTAACTTTTTTTTTATTGCAATTATTTTGTCTAATTTATCATCATCATCATCATCATCATCATTATCAACAACAAATATCTAATCTTTTCCATCTTGGCTTGTAAAACACCCCCCCTTTCTAATCTGTCTAATATTGCGTTCTTGGGGTTTTTCCTGTTTCAAACTTCAATAATACTTCTTTTCTTTGGATTTTGCCGTAGAGGCGGTGTTTTACAAATTACTATTATCAACACATCTTAGTCTCTTATAGTTGTTAAACGAAGTCTAAATCTATGTTCTTTTTTCTTTTGTATGCTTTTCTTTTGGCTATTATTATTTCAAAGTACTGGTTATATTGAGATACTCATCAATAGTTATGCGTTCCTCGGAATAAGGATAGAGATACGAAGCAACAACAAAAAAAAAAAAAGGAAAAAAAAATAATAAAGGATAATTGTTCACTTTCATAACCATTAGTAAATTATTACTATTTCCTTTCCTTTCTTTCTTTACTTTCTTTCTTACTTTTGCCTCTCCAAGTATTAAACTGAATCGGAACTACTTCCCAAATCAGTATAATTGTAGATTTGAACTAAAATCTGCAATTTTACTTGACAGCAAATTAAAAATGAAAGACAGCAAAAACAATTACAAATTCAAATTATGAATAGTATGTCAGAAATTTAGAGCTTTACTAATGAAAAAGTAAGGTTTAGACTGGACCTGTGTCACCTAAAACGACAACAAAATTTTGACTTAACTGTAGCACTGACCGAGCAGAAAACAGACCAGAGCTACAGTACAGTCAATGTTTGTATTTTTCCATTTTTTTAACTCGGATTTGTTCATCCATGTTGCCATCTCTATTTTGTTTTTTTTTAATCTTCAATTCATTTCCCCGCTACCAAGTCTAAACCTGTTAAGAATGAGAAGGACAATAAGATCTTGATGCTAATGAGTCTCCAATGTTCCATTGCAAAATCATAGTGAAAAGAAATTTGATCAACTTTTTTTTTTTTAAAAAAAAAAAGATGTTACTGCAACCTTCCACCTTCCATTCCCCCCCTTTCTTTTCACCCAAACACATGTCACAATTATCAAAGTATGTATCAAATACGTATTAGACACATTGTATACACCGTTGCAACACCACTATTCCATTCTTTTATTTTCTTTTTTTTTGTTTTTTTTTTTGTAGTTTCTACTTATTTACATAAATATGGTTTCACGTTGAGGAGCCGCACGATTTGCCTGGGTATATATTTTACTCTCACCAACAAAACTGGTTTGTACCCTCTGTGGTACAGTCGCTTTACAAATGCGGCCCAACTAGCGTCGTTTCGCATTTACCCGCCAACACAAGCTTCTTTTCTCCTTCAAAGTGAGGGGACAAAAAAGGAAAGAGACAAATATGTCTTACTTTTGCGGGTGGGAAATTCGGTGGTATACTCCATTCAAAATTTATACAATTGTTTAATTGAAACTGCTCTTGAGAGCTTTCTTCTTCTTCTTCCTTTCTTCAGAATTTTTGAAATATGAGAATATGAAAAAGGATGAGAGAGAGAGGGGGGAGGGTAAACCTTAGCGTGAAAACGCATGGGCGATGTTACAAGCAATACAACACATACATTTTATGTGATGGGAATTAGCATCGTTATTGAATGGTTGACTGTTGACGAATAAGAGAGAAGGGTGAATCCAGTTTTATGTGTCATTTGTTTACCACTTGTGGTTTTATAAATTGCATGGGGCTTCTTTCTCTCATTCTCTCTTTCGCAGGAGTTGTTTAGTGCAATATGCGAACTTGGATTAAATCACATTTAGTCCAAGCACCCGATACCGATCATCGACGTGAGTTGAGCCAATTTTTTTTTGTTTAATTTTGTTTAGTTTTGTTTTGTTTTGACCAATTTACTTCATCCAATACTCTGATATCATTATCATCATCATCAACATTTTGTTTCGCTTCACTTTTTATTTTTTTACACGGTGGTTCGAAACTTATCCGCGTAGAGATTTCTTCTTATTCTTTTTGCCTCGTTTTCAATTTTTCTGTTGTTTGGAATGCAAATCATCACGCATGTTCCCCTCGTTTATTTTATTTCTTTTTTTCTTTCTATTTTTTTTAGCTTGATTCATAATTACATGTGCAACCAACCAATTCATTACCAGTTACAACCATATAGAGATTAGCAATTACATTTCAACAACAACCACAAAAAAGTAAGCAAGGAAGAAAAAAAGATAGGAGAAAGCAAAACATAGTTGAGCCTCATATGATATTTGCAAGCATAAGACGCATATTCCAGTCATTCCGCACAGAAGAAGAAGAACGACTATACTCAAGAGCCGCATTTTTCAACCTATTGGGGTTTCTAGGTTCATGTGTATTATTTTCATTTGTGGCACAACGACTATCTAGATCCCCTAGAGAACTAGCTCAAATTGCAAGGGCAGATGCATTGATAAAGGCAATACAACTGTGACCGAATAAGTATTGGTGGAGAGGGAAAATTAAGAAAAAAGATTAAAAAGATAAAGATTAGTTAGAAATGCTAGGTTGAAAAAGGATGACCAGTAATACTTGAAAAAATACCATCAGAGACCAAAGGGAAAGCTTTAAGAAGTTTGCAAGTACTGGCTAAGGTAAAGGAGGATAAAGAGATGGAAAAAAAAAATTCAATAAAAGAGAGCCAAAGACATACCATCTTGATTTGTTTCTTGTGCAAGAGGCGCTAAAGAAGTTCAATTCGAGACAAGAGGAAAAAGAAGAGAAAGAGGAAGAAGAAGAGAAACTACAAAGAGCATCAGCACATACACTTCATTATTCAATTAGCAACTACTAAACAAGTGTAACTTATAGGGTACACCAAGATAGAAAGAATCAGTGCATCAACAATGTTAAATCAGGTTATTATTGACTCGATAACTTGTTTTTGCTTTCGTTTTTCGAAATAGAAGTATGCTACAACACTATTTTATTGAATTAACTCCAAAAAGATCATCTCTCTCTCTATATATTTTATTTTTTAATATTACACAGTTCAAGGTAAGGAATAGTGAGAGTAATACACACACACATATATATATATTCTGAATGCGCTACTGTTCTTGGTTTCTCTCCCTCCTTCTTCTCGTCCTCGTCTAATTTAATCGTCTATCCCTAATCAACAACTCTTTACACATCTCATACGCGGTCCATGATATAGCTGTACTTGGAACATTGAAAATGACTCTTGGCTTCAATCCTCTCCAAAACGCTTTGGTGCCTCCTATTTTATGTAGTGCTGCTGCAGCGCTCTTGAAACCAGTAACTTCTCTCAATGCAGGGTTTTGCGACATTCCTTTTGTTTGTAGCACGGTTTTGATACAGTCAAACGGCGTTGTTAATGCGGCAGCAATACCTCCAGCAATACCACCACTTACACAATGCAAATATGGGTTATATGAATGCGACGGGTTGAGCAAGGATGAGCAATACTCGTAGAAGCCGAAATTCAATGCGGCAAAGGGAATGTTGGTGAGTAATGTTGTTGGATACGATATGTAAAATGCAGACAACCCTTCAGTTTTATAGATGTTTGCTGCAAACTTTAATAATCTTACGGATTGGAGTTTGTTTTCGGGGTATGCGGCACTTGCCTGCATCCTTTGCTTCAACATATCAAAGGGCGTCATGAGCGCGTCTGAAGCAGTTGTTGCGGCAACACCAGCACAACTCGCAATGAGCGGATGGTTCTCATCGGTAACAATCTTGGTGTTGAACTGCGATGAGTTTGTTAATCTATTACAAAGAAATGTCTTTGTTGATTCAAATACCGAAAAGTAAATTGCATGAGCAGGACCTGCACCCAAGATAACTGAAGAGACACCGCGCCACAATCCGTAAAACCCTTCGGTAGAACTAATTTTCGAGATCGACTTGAGCAAGCCTCGCGATATATCCTTGCTGGACAAGTTTAATTGCATTCGTGTCTTGATTGAGTCGATGGGAAACATAACTGTATGTTCCATGATTCCGGCTAGGGCACCAGCGCCCAAATGTGCAGATAGCGATGCATCTTCTGGAAGAGCCTCATAGTCAATCTCTAGTGGGTCTTTGGGCAAGAACTGCACTTGATGATTAGTGTGTTCCATCTTATATGTGATTTATGTATTTTATTATATTTTTATGTTGTATCTTTTATTTACGTTGAATCTTTTTTTTTGTCTCCTTCCTTACTTCTTCTTCTTCTTCTTTCCTTTCTGTAGTTCAACGACGATGACTTGGTGAATGAAAAAAAAAAAAAAAATGGAAATATCCTTCTTGAATGCGCGTGAAATTTTGCTCTTCTCACTAAATAACGCTCTCTCAATTCCGGCAGTGGGGTAGTGCGTGTGCGGGTGCGGATGTGGGTATGGGTATGGGTGTGCGTGCGTGAGTCCGTGTGGGAAAGGTTAGTGGAAATATTGTTGTATCTATACGGCTGGTGTGGTTGTTTGTGTTGACGAATCTTTAAACTGGTAATGTCATCAATGGGGTATAAAGAGAATGTAGATTCCAGCAGAGATGTTGACAACGATGATGAGTTGGGGAATGGGAGGAAAAGGAAAGAAATGAAATTGAAGAAAAAGAAAGTGGTTGTGAGATTAAAGATTCTTCTTTCCTTTTTTTCTCTTTTTTCTCTTTATTCTTTTCTTTTTTTGGTCAATGTCTTTTCGTCTAGAGGAATTTGAAGGAGACAAAGAGATATAGAATATTTCAAAGTTGGATAATGCTGAACTTAAAAAGTACAACAGTAAAATAATAAAATATTCTTTTATTTGTCTTTTTTTCAAATTTTTCCATTTGTACCAGAGACCATGCTTCATCCCATAAAGCTTTGGCATTTCAGTTTATCAACTCCCTACATCGGCTTTGCTTCATGCCGCATTCTTCTTTTATTTATTTTTTTAATTATTTTTTTCTTGCTCTATCCCATATACAATTCTTTGAAATATATTTATATATATACATATATACAAGTACGTCACGTATATAGAGATAAAAACTCAAAGTTTTATGCTGAGTGTTACACTCAATCTCAGCCCTCTACCTCGTGAATCTGCTATTACACATTCACAGACTCACATACTCACTGACAGCCACCAAATCATGGTTTACAGACTAACAGTGTTGTCTAGTAATTGACATCCTACTTTGAACTCTTTCTATTTTCTCGGATCCTGAATCTGGTTAAAATTGTTACCTCGGGTAAATTGCGCACATACAATTTCTTTCATTTCTTTCATTTTTATTTTTTTTCTGTATATTTTGCAAGATTATCGGAAACCTCTCGACAATGCTTCCGATACAGCCAATCACTAAACCAAAAGAAAAAAAAAAAGAAACAAGTCACAAACATGAAGATAGAGAGAGAGAGAGAGAGAGGGAGAGAGAAACGAAAAGCATTAGGAAAACGAATAATAAAAAAACAATATATCAATAAACAGATAACAAACGCAATTTTTTTTTTAAAATTATTATTGTATATTTCCTTCTAGTCCTATCCGGTTTTATCTATTACTAAAATACATCAAGCTACAAATGCATCCTTACACAAGTGGCTTAACGTCAAACTTGGTATCTTTTTGTTCCGGCACAATACTCTTGACCTTGCCTGTCTTGATTGCGGACAAGACATTATCTGCCACCCAATCTTCCATATTCTTGATCGCTTCAGAAGTATATGTCCCAACATGTGGCAATGCAACTACTTGGGGAAGCTCAAGCAACTCCTTTGGAATCTCTGGCTCGTTTTCAAACACATCGGCACCAAGAGCACCAATCTTGCCAGACTTGATCAACTCGGGCAACTCAGACTCCTTGATAACAGCACCTCTAGCGGTATTGACCAAAATGACACCATCCTTCATCTGTTCAATTGCACTTTTATCTATCGAATGTCTTGTGTGTGCATTCAATGGGATACTGATCATGATGATGTCTGATTGTTTGAACAACTCTTCTTTGCTAACGTATTCAGCACCAGCTTCCAATTTAGGATCTAACCGGCTTCTGTTGTAGTAGATTATTTTTTCAAACCCAAATGGTTTCAAACGATCTCTAATAGCTCTACCAATACCACCCATTCCCATAATACCAACAACTTTACCTTCTGGACTGTGACCCAACTTGGCACCTGCAGCTGCTTGGCCAGGCCACTTACCTTGTTTCACCAAATCACTAGCAACTTTATAGTTTCTCAAACAAGTTATCGCAAGCCAAACAGCAGTGTCTGCTGTAGGTGCCTCCACTGGCACAGTAATATTCGACACTTGGATACCGCGTTTTGTGAAAGGTTCAACATCAACTTGATCGTAACCAGCACCAGTATGCGATACCGAAACCAATGTCTTGGGCACGTGTGCGGCAACTTCTTCATCAAACCTGCCTGTTTGTGCAACAGACTCAAAAGTTCTACTTATGTTTGTGACATCACTGTATTTACCTTGTAAGTCCTTAAGGAATTGCTCACGATTAGCAGAGTCGCAGTCAACAACTTCGGCGTATTTCGAAACTTCGTCCCATTTCTCTTGTCCAAATCTAATCTTACCAAGTCTGAGCACTTTGGGCTTTGTTGTCGAGTTTGGCGAAGCAGTTGTCATTATTGATCTAGATCTATGAAATATTAAGGGTGACGATAACAGTGATAATCTTAATGTGAATGATAAAGACTTGGGATTATCTAATGAAGAATAATTAGAAGAGAGGGATTGGAAGAAACGGAGACAATTTAACTTGTTTAAATACTGTTTGTTGTGAAAAAAAAAAAGACATTTTGAAGCATTGGGGAAATCTCGTGGATTTTCCCACACAATGATGAAGGTGTTCTTGATAGGAAAAGGTAAAGTTTGTAGATAATGTGGGATTTTTATAATTTTGGGGGATCCCATCAGAAAAATAATTGGGGGATCTCTCCCACAACCTTTTCAAACTACTCTACCCCCACCCCCAACCCCCACTCTTAGTCACACTAACCCCTAAAACTTAGTCCACTACATACTCCACTACATACTCATTTACACACACACACACACACCGTAGAACAAAAAGAACAAAAAGAACAGACAAGAACCTGAGAAATGTTTCTTGGGGGAAGAAAAGAAAATGGTTTGGGGGGGGGGGGGGGGAAGCGGTTTAAAGAATGGAAGCAAAAGAATAAAAATAATGGCAAAGACAGGAAGTTACTGAAGAAGAAATCGGCTAGTGTGCCGTGAACTGTACCCCCCACGGATCGAGATTCTTTTGCTGTGATTAGAAAAGTGGGGGATCATTTTAAGAAAAAATTAAAAAATTGAAAGTAAAAAATAACAATAATAAAAGCAATTGAGAATTATTTTACAATAGGGTACGCTACAAATTTAGTCTGCCTATATTTGTCTCTCCATTTTTTCCCATCCACGAGTACTATGTTAAAATAATGTAAACGACAACGACGATTGAGCACTTACTATAGATATGTAGCAAACTATATAAGCACGATTGCGTTAATTTTGCAAAAGTGAATGGTTTTATTTTCGTCATATCTTCAAATATACTTTTCAAGAACTTTAAAGATTGCAAATAAAAAATTGGAAAAAAAAGTTGCACCCCTTCTTTTTTTTTTAACAAAAAACTACTTTTTCGATAAAATCTTCTGTTCGATGATGTGTATATGATTATTGAATGTTTTAAAAAGGATTAGAGAGTTTTCAAAGCTGTTTTTTTTTCTTCACTTGCTTCATATTCCAATCTTTATTTTTTTTTTTTTGGTTGGTTTACGGGTGCAAAATGTTTGCAGGGAAAAGAAATGGGCTTGGTAGCTGATTTGATTAACAAACTTTAGTTCGTAGGTACAAGCACTAGACTATAATGTTATACTAAAGAGAACTTGGTAAACCTCAACTTAGATCAACAAAAAAAGTCAATATCTTGATTTATCAAAGTTGGTTTAGTGTGTCCTATAAAAACCAAATTTGTAATCAATTGATTGAATATCAACAAAGACGGTATAAGTATATTTGTGGAAAGACCAATTTCAATCATCCTTTGGTAGAAGAGACTTGAGTTAAAGTCCGCGCGATGTAATCTTCGTTAGCATCTAAATTCAACTTTTTCGCGCACACAAACGTATACAGACACATATTCACACACACACACACACATACACTTTCTCTCTCTCTCTACCTCAGTCTCTTTTTCACTTTATACTCTCGTACCAATCTGCGGCTCTGCAGCTCTTTCCAAGTTAAAACCATCAAAAGATTGACTATTGAGAAATCTTGATATTCACCCAAAGCTGTGACTAACACCAACACTCACACCACTTATATCACTTATACCACTACCATCACATTTATATACAATGTCACTAGAACCACCAACAACTGCACGAGTTACACTCCATACAACAAAAGGTTCAATAAAATTAGCTCTTTTCGCAAAAGAATTACCCCTGACATCACTCTCATTCTTGCAATCTATATATGCCCAAGACTTTACCGATGAAGAATTTGAGTTGCCTCAAGATACAAGCAGCTCAGAGAAACCAATCATGTTAAACTTTGGACATGTCAAAACTTTTGACCCTCTACACGAAAAAGAACCATTAAATGGTGAAACGGCACAAGAACTGATGATAGTTCCCAAGGAATTGCACCCACGTATTAAATGCAAACGTGGTGGCTATCTAGCGATATCGCGCAACCAATGGATGATTAGCATGACTGAACTTAGTGGAGTGAGCAATGTTGTAGGAAAAATTTATAATGTAAATGATGATGATGATGATCAGGATCATGATCATGATGATAAGAAAGATTCGTGGTTTGTGCTAAAGAGCATAGCTGATGGTGAAAAAGAAAGCATTGTTAGCACAAAAGATGACGGTGAAAAAGTCAAAATTACAAAATTTGTATACCCTGTAAAGATTACTGGTGGATCAATTGATGTACCGTTTTTTGAAATGCACGAAGTTGAAAAGAGGAAGTTGGAAAAAGAGAGGCTACAAGGGTTGAAGAGGAAGAATAATGGAGACGACAAGAAGAATGAAGTTGCAAAGAAGAAATCTAGAGTTGTTTTAACTTATGATGATGTAGAAGATGACGAAGAAGATGATGATGATGAAGATGAAGATGGAGGCAGAGAAAACTTGGGAAGGTTGAAAGTGAAGAGCATATACGACAAGCCGAAACAGACAAGTGATAAAGACACTAATACGAAGGATATAATTGGAAGCAGCGATGAAGAACTGCTGCTACTGCTGCTGAGTGATGATGACGACCATGGTGAAAAGAATGTCAATCAAAATCTGCGACAAGCTGACGATAAAGATAACGACAAGGAGGGGGATAGTAGTGGAGAAGGAAGCAGCGAAGAGGAATCTGATCTGGACTCCGAAGAAGAAGAAGAAAAAATGAGAGAAATCAATCGCGATCCAACAATTGATTCCAAATACGACCCTTATCTCGATTTAAACAAAGCAGAATCAATTACTTACCAGCAACTTAAAACTCATAAATTCAATCCTTTCTAGCAGAAGAACAAAAAAAAAAAGAAAAAAGCAAAAGAGAAGAAAAGAACTAAAAGAAAAGTAAAAATAAATTCCGAAATTTCGAATTTTGTTTTCGTAACATTAACACATACACGTAATAAATAAGTTAAATAAAATACAACCTATAACTTCAACTGTCTAATCAATGAGACCATTTCTAATAAATATCAAACTGTTCACCGATATCACTTTCTCCGTTTCTTGTTTTCATTTTCATTTTCATTTTCATTTTCTCTTCTTTGTTTTCTCATTTATTTTTTGTTTTTTTTTCTTCGATAGTTCGTAAATTCATGTCCACTTAATTATGTGGCTTATTCCTCGCAAGTGTAACCTGGTAAATCATCATGTTCGTTTTTCATACTTTGCAAAACCGTCTCATCAACAGCAGCGGTATTGGAATCAGCTCCTGCTTTCTCGTTAAACCACGGATGTTTCAACAAACTATGCGCATCGAATCTTTCATCCAAATTGAACTTCAAGCACTTGAGAATCAAATCGCAAACGAGTTTCACATCGGGATCATCTCTATCAAATTTGTACTTCTCAATTAGCACATCCTGCAATTTCCATATCTTGAGATTATCAATATTCTTGAAAATCACTTTCGACTGTGATGCAGAGTTAAACGACTCGGCTGAGTTTGTTGGGCTCGTTGATTCATATCCTGGTGCAAGTTTGAAAAACTTACCGGTAAGTTTACAATCAACTAGGTACTCGTCATCGGGAAAATGGCCCAACAATTCGACAATTTGGGCCAAATGGTCTTCATCTTTATCAAACATATTCTTCCCATCCCCTTCATGTGGATCAAATAAGAAATCACCAGTAATTAGTTCAAATATAATACAACCCAAAGACCAAATATCTGTTGAACTACCCCACGACTTGTATTTAAGAATAATCTCGGGAGATCTATATTGGCGTGTTTGGATCTGGTTTGTGAAATGTTGGTTTGTATACGTTGCATTTCCAAGATCCGCAATTTTTATATTCAATTCATTATCAAGTGAATGGTCATTACCGGTATTAGTGTTATTCTTATCTTCTTTTTTGCTATCCCAAAGAAGCGAGGTAAATCTGGGACTGATTATGGATCTAGAAACCGAAGCTTTCTTACACTTGTCAAAGTCCACATCTTTGAAAAAAACTTCTTGTGAAACTGACGATGAAAGCAATGGTTTTGAACAGCGGATTGGTGAGTCGTATTTTCCTGCTATAGAATTTTTCAGTCTTCTATAATAAAATCCATTATTGCTGGTTTGCGATGAAGATATTAAGGACGATGATGCTGAAGATGATGCACGACGATGCTTTTGTTGTTGCAGTTGTTGCGGTTGTTGTTGTTGTTGTGGTGGTGGTGGTTGCTGCTGCTGCTGCAGTTGATGATGTTGTTGTTGTTGAATAGTTGCCGATGTTGAATTGCGCTTCAATATCGATGGCCTTGTCACATGTGAGTTGTTCCTCTTCATCAAAGATGCTGTTCTGCTCATTGAATTAGCACGGATTTTTTGTTGTTTCTCCTCCTCAAGCGACTTGACAACCTTGTTTATATCTTCGATATCAATGAGGATATTTTCTGGTTTTAAATCGGTATGTATAACACCACAGTGATGCATGTAGTCCAAAGCCAAGAGCATTTGCTTGACAATTTTTTTGACTAAATGCAATGGAATACCGCCACGGCTTTTCGATGTTTCGATAATCTTGACTAACGAGCTCGGCTTCATTTGTTTTATTCGTTTGTCAATTGAATCTTCCCATGATCCAATCGTCGTCGTTGACTCTAGTTCAACCAATGATTCCATGAGATGATCACCTGCAGCTGAGCCGGAGCCAGAGCCAGAGTTGTTGGATGATGTGGTTGATGATGCTGCTGATGATGAAGAGAGCGGATATGGTGGGGTACTAGTATGATTACTTTCCAATGATTCTGCCTTTTTGGTTAATCCTAGACTGAGTTTAGATTTCGTGTTTTTCTTCTTTGTCAAATACTTAGCATCCCACTTGTTAAATTTTATATTCTGTTGTGGCAGTGTAGGTACTTGTATAGGTGTTGATGATTGTTGTTGCTGTTGTTGCTGCTGCGATTGCAATTGCAATTGCAGAGTAGGTGATAATTGTGTCTGCTCTTCTCCCACGCTCTCCTGTTTCTTTTTCAACTCTTGATTCACATTTCTGTAAAATTTCTTATACTTGTAGATGAGATTAAGGACATTTTCACCAAGAATCTCAAATACCATACAGATGTGGTTTCCATGTGGACCTGCAATTTCAAAATCATCGAGGAGTCTCATCATGTGTTTATAACCTTGGTGTTGTTTTGGTTTACAGGTTTGGAAATATTGCAATTGCTTAGAAGATAAGTGAGTTGCGTATTTCAAAGGGTCGCTTAGAGTATGGAGAATTTCAATCTCATCCTTGGCTGCTTCTTTGTAGTTCCTGTTTGATTTGACAAATTTGATAGCAACATAATACTCGTTTTTGTCAATAGAACCGCTATTGTCATTATTCTCATTTAGTGTTGGATCTACTGATGAAGTGATTCTAGACTTGGCAAGCCAAACAGTGGAAAAATGACCCCATCCGAGTTTGCGTACAATTACATATTCTCTATTGGCCAACTGTTTGCTGTAGTAAATATCACCGCGACAAACTGGGTGGTACCCACCAACTCTGTAATCGTGAGAGCTTTCTTCTTGTTTTGGATCGTAATTGAGTTCAGATTCTGTTTCTGAAAGGTCTTCGTAATCATCAGGCTGGGCAAAGATATCGTCATCCTCTGGAAGACCTTCAACAACTGCTGCTGTTGATGCTGTTGGAGTAGTTGCGGTAATTGTTGATGGTGCTGGTGCTGGTGCTAGTGCTGGATTCTCCTTGTGTGGGTTTGTCGATTGAATGTTGTTATTACCCGAAAACGAGCCAATTCGAAGTAAACTTTTTAGATTCCTCTTTGGCGCATTAGGTCTTGCAGTTGTTACACTAGCTGTGGTTTTCGCTGAATTGGCTTTTGGGAGAGTTGATGTAGGAATCAGTAACTCGTCATTATTCAACAGCAGCAGTTGTTGCTGTTGTTGCTGTTGTTGTTGTTGTCGCAGCAGTTGCAGTTTCTTTGACTTTAAGGATATGGTGCGCTTGATGGATGGAAATGAAAGTGATAAAGAGCTAGTATTACTCAACTTGCGTTCCTTTATTGGTGCCTCTTGAGAACTGATGCTACCGTTACCAATGTTATTGATTTGCTTATTATAGCTGTTCATGTTGTCATTGTCATTGTTACTGTTACTGTTATTAATAATCATGGTGTCAGAATCCAATTCGGTAATTGCGGTGCTCATTTCACTATTTTGCAAAGATATGCAATCGGAAGTGAATGAAGTGTATACTTCCTGGTTATTTACCATTGTAGTGTAATGACTTGAAAAGTAACTTGGTTGTCCGCTGAATAAGTTGGCTTTATCGATTGGCTGAAGACTATTATTTGCGGAGAGGGAATATGGATCTATTGAACTAAGCAGATGTGATTGCTGTTGCTGCTGCTGCTGTTGTTGGTTATGATCTTCTGCAAGTGAACATTCGTCCTCGTCTTCTTCGTCTATATCGTGGATCAAGCTTTCATCTTCCTCATCTACGCTGTGGATGATGGTTATTGGGTTGATGTCGCTGATGATATTTGTTGATCTGGGTACTTGTCGGGGGAAAGAATTGTGTCTTATGAAACTTGGTGGTGTTTGTGTGAAAGTCGGGGTAGATATTGGGGTGAAGCTTGTGGTATCATTAATAGTGTTGTTTGTAGTATGAGGTGGTTGGAAGGATAATGGTAATGATGATGATGATGATGAAGAGGTTTGCTGTTGAGGTTGTTGTTGTTGTTGCTGTTGAGGTTGTTGTTGCTGTTGAAGTTGTTGTTGTTGTTGTGGTGGTGGTGGTGGTGATGATGAATTTACTGTGATGGTTGATGTATTTGCCGATGTTGTATTAAGTACAGGTAGTTTCTTAAATAAGCCTTGTAAGTTGAATCTCAGTTTCTTTTCAGTGTCTAGAGATCCACTTATAGCAGCTGTAGTGATTATTGTATCATCATTGTTGCTGGTGCTATTATTACTGTTGGGAGTAAATGAGGATGTGCTATTTACTCTTGAATTGAATGTTGAGCCTCTCCTAGATAAGCTTGATGGTTCTTGGCCATGGCTATAGCTATTCTGTTGCAAAGTTGATGGCATGGTGCCAGGTAATTGGTTGCGTTCCACCAATGAGGTTGTACCTGTTGTAGCTGTAGATGTAGATGGATCTTTGTCTTTATTGTTGCTGTTGTTATTGGTGGTGCTTGTGCCGGTGCCGGTGCTTGTGCTTGTGCTATTACTGTTGATTCTCTCGACTAACAACATTGTGGAGAGTGAAAGTTTTGCATGTGTGTTTGAAGATGTTTGTAGATGTTTGAGTGTAGATTTATGTGTATATGTACTTCTTTCTCAGTTAGTGGTTGCTAATGTGTATTCAGTGGGTATATAATGGATCGGTAGTCCGTAGTCTTGTTCATGTAGAAGTAGAAAAGATATTGATAGTGGTGGTTGTAAATACTTTTATGATGGTCTGTGGCTTGCTATTAAACAATGTCAATAGTAAGACTTAAAAAAATGAAATATAAAAATTGAAATAGAAATAGAAATAGAAAACAATGAAATTTCTAGAAACGTGGGATGGATATTTAATGAATATATAGTTGATATTTGAATAAATTTGTTATTAGTATGTTTGAGTCCGTTGAATAAAGTATTGTTCAAAGGTGTGCTTTACAAAGTTGGTTCTCGTCTTGTCTGGTGATAATTGTCTTGTTTCTACTCTGGGATAGTCAAGTTTGGGGATCCGTTAAAGAGAAAAGGATGAATAAAAAAAAGGAAGAAAAAGCTGTTTTCTTCAAATTCTGGGACAAGTGGTTGTTTAGTTAGTTAAATAAAACAAAAGAAAACAAATCAAATCCCAAAAAAAAAAAAAAGCAAAAATTTATTAGAAAAGGGAAAAAGGTAGACAATGATATTCAATCTTTAGATGTTTGGATGTTTAGGTACTCCAGGGTTAACTGTGGTGGAACCACAATAGTAAAAAATTTGAAGAAATTGCGAGTGATAAATATTTAGAATTGAGAAGAAAAAATAAAAATAAAAAATAAATAAAAATAAATAAATAAATAAAATAAAAAAAAAAAATAAATAAAAATAAAAAAAAGAAAAGAAATATCGGATAAATCATTGAAGCTGTCTATTTGTGCGTATGCAAGTATGTATGTATGTGAGTTTGTATGTACCTAGGTATGTGTCTTTACCATACACCCACACACCCGCACACACTCTCTCTCTCTTTCAGTAGGTCATTTAAATGTGTGGCAGCGTTTTAGTTTGCCGTTTACTTTTCTGTCAAATATCTTCAAGCTTCTCTTTTGGCAAAATGAAAAATAAAAAATAAAAAGAAATAGCAATAGAATAGATAAAGGGCAAAAAATATTTCTTCAACTTATTTTAGCAACTACTATTATGATAGATTAGATTATTTATACTGACTTGTAAATGTCTCAATATATATTTATCAAATACTACCTGAATATCAATTATTTAACACTTATCAGTGATGTGCTCGGTTATTGATTGATGCTATATTCCTGGATAGAGCATTTCTCCTTTTCGTTTTAGAACCTTTTTTTTCTCCCCTTCCCTTCCCTCTCCCGCCTTTATCCTCCTCTTTCCAACCCTCAACCCCCAACCCTCAACCCTGACCCTTTTTGTGTAATACAAGATAAAATAAAAATAAAAATAAATAAAAAAATAAAAATAAAAAAATAAATAAAAAATAAAAAATAAAAAAAAGATTTACTTATATATATATTAAAAGAAAGTGTCTATAAGCTACCAATTGTGGCTTATTTGGTATATTTATTCGAATGAGTGAGTGATTGATTGGCAAATACATGCTTTCTTTTTTTTCTTTTGATATTAAAGTGTGAGAATGGTGCAGATTGCTTTTATTGCCGAGAGATGCAAAACGCATAAAGCAAAATGTTGGCAATAAGACATCAAAACGCCACTATATATATTATTTGTTGTTTTTTTTCGTCTACTTTGAAAAAAGAGGGCAATACACGTGTAAGAATATCATTCATTACTAATTTGGTCATCACTCAAAAGTGTGTGTTTGTAAGGGTGTGTGTTTGTGTTTGTGTGTGTAGGCCGCTAAGCTCAACAACTCTTTTTGCCACCACATCTCCTATTTCTGTTCCCCCACAATTGTATTGGAAAAGCTTAAGCTCTATTTTTTTTTTTTCAAATTACATCTCCAAACAAATAGTACACCTTGGGTTGTAGTCAAGGTTCTCAACAATTTATCCACTGGTTGCAATTTCTACTAAAGATTTTAAAAAAGAGAAAAAAGAGAATAAGAAAAAGTTTATTTATTTCTTTTTTTATTTCATCTCTTTTTCTCTTTTCCCTTTTTCTCTTTTCCCTTTTTCTCTTTTCTCTTTCGGCTGTTACTATTGCTGTCTGTCAGTTGTGCTATCATAATAAATTAAAAATGGATATTTCGCTCGCTTTCTTTTGCCTATTCCATCCAATTCCTTCTATCAACAGTCTCACTCTTCATTTATAAATCCTCTAACCTCTAGGTCAAGGGTAATATAACATTGGTTAGAACAAGATCTGTCGCTAGGTAATAAGAAGACCAGCAAACAATACTAGAAAACAATCCACGTCAATAACCAATTGATTACAATAGAACAATATCCGAATCTTACTTAATTTAATTTATTATTTTTATTTTATTTAATTTAATTTATTATTTTATTTAATTAGCTTTTGGTCTTTCTTTACTACTATCTCTTTAACTAAATACAAACAATAGATAATTAGCATTATTATAATAAACGAGTATCCCTATTACATCATACTTCATATCTTCCAAAATTCAATATATATATGTGTGTGTATGTGTGTATTTGCCATAGTTAAGACACATCTCTTATATAAAGATGGTGAGCTTTGCGAAAAAAAAGGAAGAAGAAGAAGGGGGTGGGACAAGTGAAAGAAAGAAGGAGAGAAGTTACTATGTACAATTATGTCATACTATGTTTATTGTTAATAGGTGTTTGAAGTCATAGTCTACTCTATTTCTATGGCGTTTTGCTTCTTGCTTTTTTAGATCTTTAGATTTTTTTTTAGGTTCTAGTTTGAAGTTTCTGATTCTGTTTCTGTTTTTGTTTTTGTTGGATTTTGGGTCTGGGGTAATTGGGGGGTAGGTGGGAGCAAGGGAGGGGAACAGAGAAAATGATGAGAAAGTGGAGAAGCAAGAAACGGGTGTCTAAAGAAGCTATTGGGGGGGGGGGGGAGAAGAGGGGATAACTTAAGAGAAAAAAGAGAAGCAGTAACACATCACACATTGTCTACACCAATCGTACAAACACTTTGTTCTGTGAAGTAACTTTAGAATGAATAGAGAAAATAGAAAATATAAAAAAAACAAACAACAACAGAATCGGAAACTCTAAACATTTAAAGTAACATATATATACAAACAATTTTGTAGAAAAGGAAAAAAGGAAAAAGGAGTCAGCTCCCAATTGGCTCTGTTGTTATGGCGTTAACAATTTTTTTTTTTGCATTTAAAGTAGAAATAAATCTTGGCTGGAAGTTTAACAGTGGTGGGTGGCACAAGTAGTAACAAATGGCGATATAATCCTCACTCTTATAGGGCGAGAAAAGGAAAGACGAGTGTCAAAAATAAAAACAACAACATAAAAAAGAGAGAAAAAGGAGAAGGAAGGGTGGAGGCGGCACCGAGAAACACACATACATACACACACAACCAACAAACAAACTTTTGGATCCAAATGCCGTACAACCCAATTACTGTGGGATAATTTAGATAAATTAAATAAATAAAAGATGCATCCAAACACACATACAAACAAACAATAAAACAAATACTTTGGGGTTTGGTTTCTCTGATCTTTTGCTATAGTCGCATATGGTAGCTCTTTCTTTATTTATTTTTTTATTTTTTAATATAAAAAAATCAATTTATACCCGATTCGGTGGTGTACGGCATCAATTTTGTGCATTTTCTTTTTTTCTCTCTCTTTTTTTTACCCTCTCCCCTCCTCCGATCTTTCCCCCCCCCCTTCTTTATTTTTTTTTTTTACTCTTAGTATACTCCGCGTTGCTATTGGATGGGGAAAAGAATGGGAGAGGGGGGGGATACTGAAAATAAAAGAGGAGAAATTATAAAAAATGTGGCCCAACAAAAAATGTAAATGTTTGTGCTTATTATGCATGGTAGCAGAGCAATAGCACTCTATTCTTCACTTCACTTCATTTCATTAGAGTATAATATATATAGATATAGATATATGGATATAGATATATGGATATCGATATGTTTGTTGATTCTTTTTTATTTTCTTCGGAGTTGAGATACTGTTAATGTGTTGAATATCTCTTACTCGTATCGTTTGTTTAATTTTGGTCTAATGAAACATCTTTACTCGAATTTTCATCTTCAAGATACGAAACTGAGACTCCAATGTATTAATTGAAAAGCTGGGGTATAACCACCCCTCTCCAATAAATTTGCTATAATTTATAAGACAATTGACAAAAATAAGTCATTTAGTGCTGGGGAAATGGGTGCAACAGGAAAATAGGGAAAGAAAAACGATTTTGAGTTGGAAATAGCCTATTCACTTTTATCCACGGCTGTACAAATTTTTTTATAATCTTTTTACAATTACTACGCCCTTCTTTTTTTAAAAAAAAAATCCCCTCTTCCTTAACCTAGTCCTTGCCTTAGTCCTAGTCCTAATCCTAGTTTCCCTCCACTTACGTTTCAGTACATTCATAATAAATATTTACAGCAGATATATAATCATGCGCGTTACAAAACCTATACAAAAAACTATACACAGCCAACGCCAAAGTATATCAGCCTCTTCTGAGTGCCCATCCCCCCAAAAAAAGAGATGTCTTGTTGGAATATTTTGTTTGTGAGATCTGGGGATTGTGGGGAAAGAAGTAATAGTAGAGTTGCTACTGGTGCCAGTGGTGCTAGTGGTGCTATTCCTTGTAATGAAGTATGGAGTATAAATTTTGAAATTTCATGTTTAAAAATAGGAAATACTCAAAGCTGGATTATTGCCAATCTCCATGATTTCACCCCCTCATTGCCAAAAATTGAAACATTGAGCAATCACTCAAGTAGTCATTAACACAAAATTGTATTAAAACATTTATGAACAGAGTCACGGGAAATGTAAAAAAAAAAAAGGCAACCCAGAGCAGAAGAGAGGTAAAAAGAGAATAGAAAAGAACAGACAAGAGAGGAGATTCTGGTGCTGGATAAATCTGAGTGTTTGGGAATTGTGTGTGGGTGTGTGGGTGGGTGTGTGTGTCTATGTCTATGTCTAATTCCGCTTATAAGTTTTTTTTTTCTTTTTTTTTTTCTTTTTTTTTTTATTTTTAAGATTTGACAGGTTTCATACAATTTTTCTTCTTGGCACCCATCTAGTTTTAAGGTACACGATAATACTTAACAGCTCATGGAACAATATTATCGGCAATCATTGTAAAGGCCGATATATCAATGTTTCCCTTGCTAATACCCCTATCTTGATCTGTTGTTTCCACATTGGCAAATAAGCAATAGGAAAGAAAAAAAAAAAAAGAAAAAGAAAAGCCAGAGGTTGCTATACTAAATGTACTTCTTTGCATCAATCAATTGATTAATCAATTGATTAATTTTATAATTAATTTACTCAATCAGAAAAAAAAAGAAGAGAGGAGGAGGGGGGGGGAGGAAAAAGCCTTTCCACGTGGTTTTTTCTGCAATCAAATAATAAGTTTCAATTAATCTTCTTCCTTTTTTTTCATTACTTTAAAATTTTTTTTTTGTTATTTTGAAGTATGCATTATATGCAAAGTATTGCTGGTCTAAATCAAGTTCATAACTACAGTTGACTATTAATAGTAGTATCATCAACAGTAATAATTAAATTCCGCTTCTTGTTTACTAAATTTTTCATATTGACAGAAAGAAAAAAACAGAGGAAGAGATTTAGGCACGGCTTAAAGTGCGAAAAAAAAAATTAAATTTAAAATTGAAATTAGAAATTAAAAGATTACAAAAAACCACAATCACCAAATACGGAATAACCCTTTAATTGCTTATTTCATTTTCAAAGAAAAGATATCCATGAAAAAAGAAAAAACGAAAAATGAAGCACGTTTTCTCAAATTTTTTAGTCAAGAGCTCATTTCAATCTATTTAATTTATTTGAAAAAAAAAATTACATGCATTGAATGATGCCCTTCATTCAACATGTACGATGAATATAACAGTTGTTATACAAATTTGGGAAAATGGCGTTTTAAGAGATAAAAAAAAAATACAAAATAAATGCACTGCAAAGAGGAGTGGTGTTTTAGAAAACCTTTATTAAAAAAAAGAATTAAGAATCAAGAATTACAAGCAGTATATAATAGGTCTAGAGTATCCCTCACTTTGACTTCCTTTTTTTTGATCCCTTCAGTCCCTTTTCCTTTCCCTTTCCCTTTCCCTTTGCCCCTCTCATCAAAACTCCTACTCATTGCTACCTTTTTTTTATTTTATTTTTTTCTTTTTGAGTGTTCTTGCTTGATCAATTCCTTTATATAGATCTTCACTTTAATCTAAGCTTATAATCACTACCTTCACCACCTAAGAGAAGATGTCTGAGAAAGAACCAATAACCATTGAGCAAGTCCACACATCACCTGACCGGCAATCAGACAACATTGAGATCTCATCAAGCCAAACAAGCAGTGACAACAACAACATCAACAACAACAACAATAACAATGATCCCCAAAAACACTATGTCTACCATGAAGAAGAAAGACGACACAGACTTGATGGCGGAGTTAAGATCCGTGACGCATTAATGATTCTTTGTGCAGGGTTTGCTCTCATATCAGATGGTTACCAAAACAATGTCATGTCCATGCTTAACAAGGTATTTGCCATTGAATACCCCAAAGTCTATGACTCCAACATGTCAACCCAGGTCTCTAATGCTTCCTTGGTAGGAACAATTTTGGGACAGTTTGTTATTGGTATTTGTGCCGACTTGATCAGCAGAAAATGGGCTATTGTCATTGCAACATGCTTCTTGATCTTTGGCTCAATGATGTGTGCTGCTTCACACGGTAAAACCGTAACCGGAATGTTTTGGATGATGACCATATTCCGTGGTGTTACCGGGTTTGGTATTGGCGCAGAGTACCCTTCAAGCTCAGTTGCCGCATCAGAAGCAGCAAATGAAAGTGTTAAAAAAAGAGGTATGGCTTTCATTCTCGCAACAAACTTACCCTTATCATTTGGTGGACCATTCGCCTCCATCATTTTTCTTATTGTCAACAAGATCACTGGAAAACACTATGATGGTTTATGGAGAACAATGTTTGCCATTGGATGTTTTTGGCCATTGTCTGTGTTTTATTTCCGTATGAAGATGGCAACCTCAGTACTTTTCAAAAAATCAGCAATTAGAGTCCACCCACCCTACTGGCTTGCATTGAAATACTATGGGTTTAGACTATTTGGAACTTGTGTCACTTGGTTTCTTTACGACTTTGTCACATTCCCCAATGGTATTTTTTCAGCAACCATTATCTCTAATGTGATTTCAGATAATATGGATTTGGAAAAAATCGCTGAATGGAACTTGTTGCTTGGAGCAATTGCCTTACCGGGTGTCTTTGTTGGTGCGTACCTCGTCGACATTATTGGTAAGAAATATACAATGTTGATTGGATTCATTGGATACATCATCTTTGGTCTTATTGTTGGTATTGCGTACTATAGAGTCAAAAAAATCACGGCATTATTTATTGTGCTTTTTGGATTGATGCAAAGTTGCGGTAATGCAGGTATGGGAAATGTCTTGGGCTTGGTTTCAAGTGAAAGTTTTGCTACACCTGTGAGAGGTACATTTTACGGTATTAGTGCTTTAGTTGGTAAGATTGGTGCTGTTGCAGGAACAAAAGCTTTTCAAAGAGTATTGACCATTGGTGGTACAAAGGAAAGTGGTCAGAGATATACGTTTATTATTGCCGCATGCTGTGGTCTTGTTGGAGTGATCATTACTGCTATTTTCATCCCACACTTAAAAGTAGACGACTTGTTGGAGGAAGATATTAAGTTCAAGAATTACTTGAGAGATCAAGGCTACGAAGGTCATATTGGATTGGTGGAGGAAGGCAAAGAAGAAGACTTGGAGTCTGACGAGACTGGTACTGACGGCGGCAGTGATGTTGAACTTCAAGAACAACATTATAGAGAAGGCAAATCGTCGACCTAAACTAGCTAGCTTAATATTAGAAACAAGGGATTAAAGAATCAATATTGAAATATTATACTAGACCTAAAATTTAAGAAACTTTTTTTGTTGTAAAAGGAAGGGAAGAAGGGAAGAAGGAAAATGAACAGTTTTTTGTTACTGTAGTCGGTGATGTTGAAGCTATTTTGGCTGCGAAAAATAGAATAGGGACAGAAAAAAGGATTATATTTATTTATTTATTTATTTATTTATAATTATTATTTTTTTTCTTTTTTTTTTTATTAAAAAAATAAAAATTGGTTTCTCTTCACAAACTTGCAGTTTGAATAATTTTCTTTTTCTTTTTCCCGGTTCCTTAGTTGAATGTGTTACTATTCACTAAGCACCTTTTTATTCATTTCATCAATTCCACCACTTTCCGCTTTTGTTTAAACAATGGAACCACAACCTCCTCAACATCCTAAGAAAGTAAAAAATATTCCTTCACCGGAGGAAATTGAGCGAAGGAGACAAGAACGTCAAAATGAAGTCATCCCTGAAGGAATGAGCCGACGGGAATGGAAAAAACAGCGTAAAGAACAGGAACATGAAGCAACTAAAGAAGAATACAAGGCTGCTGAGCGGGAAAAAAGACGTCAACAACGTGCTCGAAGGGCAGAAAGAATGCGGAATGATCCAGAGTACCGCAAGCTCATCCTTGATCGAATAAATCAGGAACAAAAAGATTCCGAGGTGAAGATTGTCATTGATTGTGAATTTGATGACTTGATGTTGAAAAAGGAGATTATTTCACTTTCAAACCAAATCAAGCTGAGCTATGCGATAATGAAACAGAGCGAATACAATTTACCAATCCAGATTGCTTCATTTGACAAACAGTTGAAAGAACGGTTTGATACTTCACTTGCTGATTACAAGAAATGGCAAGGTATCAATTTCACCGAAAAAAAATTGAGTGAATTGGTTACACTGGAAAACAAAGACAAATTTGTATATTTGACTGCAGACACTGAAGAAGAGGTTGAGGAACTCAAGCCTGACCATACATACATCATAGGAGGGATTGTTGATAGAAATCGATATAAGAATTTGTGTGCAGACAAAGCCAAGAAAATGGGGATAAGAGTCGCAAGATTGCCTATTGGGAAATACATCAAGATCAATAGTCGTGCTGTATTGGTCACATCGCATGTTTATGAGATTTGTTGTCGATGGTTTGAATCGAGAAATTGGGGAATTGCATTTAACAAGGTATTGCCTCCTAGAAAGATTGCAAACAAGTACCCGGCACCAGCTGCTACAGAAGAGGGTTCTTGATGTAATCAACAGAGGAAGAAAAAGAAAAAAAGAGAAAAAGGAAAGGAAAGGTAAGGTAAGGATGAGCTAGAAGCTTTATAGATGTGTGCATAACCATAAAATACGAAAATATGTTTATCTGAACTTCTTTGCTTTTATTTTCATTTTGTAGTTTTAGCTTTTAGAGATATTTTATAAGATAATATCTGGTGATTATATATGTATGGAGAGAGAGAGAAAAAGAGGTGGGTAAAAAATGTGCGGCGTGACTTTCACCCGCGTTTCGCAGTTCCAAATAAGATAGAGAATATACCCATGTATTTTTACATACTTGTAGTGATTCAATCTGGCAGATAAATTAAGCAACCACGAGATATACAAAGAGAACCAACCATACCTTCTACAGAAGTTTTGAAAACTAAAATTAAAAAGCACACTTTGTCAGTATAGTTACATCTCTTTCTTTTTTTCTTTTTTTTTTTGTTCCTATTTTATTGGCCACTCACGACAAACATTGAATGACAACCGACTTCAAATCATTATCAGAGAAACTCATCAACAGTTATGCCAAGTTGCAACTTTCACACTCCATCAAAGTAGCAAATGATATCAAGCCCATTCAATCGACGGCAAATCGGCCTGTTGTAAATGCAATCCACTCAAATGTGAATTATCTATTATCACACAAAGATCAAAAAGCTATCGATGCTGCGCTTGATGCAATTGACTTGGCAAAGATCTACGAAAACATTGATAAGCTTGAACAGGAGAATGAAAAGGAAAAGGATAAGAAAAAGGGAAATGAAGAAGAAAAACAAGAAGAGGAAAAACAAGGAAAACAAGGAAAAGAGAATAAAGGCGCAACCGCAAATTTAAAATACGATGATCTTGTCGTTAAGGAGATTTTACGATATTTCAAGCATGATTTCTTTGAATGGGTTAATACGCCAAAATGTTCTTGCGGTTCAGATAAAGCTATAGGCAAAGGTGCAAGGCGAATGCCGTCAACTGCCCCCAATCCACAAAAGATTTCCATTATTGAAGTTTACGAATGTCAAAAGTGCGGTAAAGAGATTGTGTTTCCAAGGATCAATAATCCTGTATCATTACTTGAAACCAAAAAAGGAAGATGCGGTGAGTGGGTCAATTGTTTTTTGCTTATTCTTGAAGCACTAATTGGCGATGGTGGTAAAGATAGAGTACGATTCGTTTGGAACCAGGAGGATCATGTATGGGTAGAATACTTTTCCCTTGGTTTACAAAAATGGGTCCATTTAGATCCCTGCGAAGCTGCGTTTGATGAACCTTTGTTGTACTGTGAGAACTGGGGTAAAAAAATGTCATATGTGCTAGGGTTCAACATGAATAGTGTAGTTGATTTGAGTAAGAAATACATCACAAAGGAAAAGCAAATACCTCAGCAAAGTATTGTTGATCCTAAATTAGTTGCAAAAACTTTGAAGTGGGTAAATGCCAGAAAATTGGTGCAGAAATACCAAAATTTGAAAGATCAGGGCTTTTCTGATAGCGATGCGTTAAAACTGATATACCATGAAGTAATAATACCAAGAAACAGGGAACAAATTGCATTGAAAGAAGGTGATGTCAAGCCATCGAAAACATCTCTGGAAGGAGGTAATGATGTTCCAAGAGGTAGACAAACGGGATCTGCTGAGTGGACCAAAGCGCGAGGAGAAGACGGTCATTAAATAAAAAACTGTAGAACAATTTATTTGTTTTATTTTACTTTCTTTTGTTTTTTTTTTTTTCAAAAATTATCATTGATAAAATGTGGATGATAAATAGGCATTAGTCTACAAACTTAATATCCATTGTTTTTATAGCAATTGTTACAAACTGATTTTGGTAAAAAATTCATGAAATAATAGAGGGGTAATTGTGTCTGTGTCTTTGTATGTGTTTATCTAAAAGAACTTTGTGGGTTCTATTGCGTTGAGAAGCTTCAATAATTGTGTAGAATAGAATATCTAAAACTCAAGAGTATATACAACTAAAATTATTACTAATCATACATTATTATGCTAGAGTGTCTATTACTATTGCTTCTGTTTGGATTTTAAGGGTACTTTCAACTCCAACGAAATGGTCCCTTGGCCCAGTTGGTTAAGGCGTGGTGCTAATAACGCCAAGATCAGCAGTTCGATCCTGCTAGGGACCAATTTTATTTATTTTTTTCAAAAAACTTTGATCCACCTCTCTTTTTTCTACGTTTTTCTTTTTTTTTTGCATTACAGAGGATTTGAAGCTGCTAAATTGTAGTGCTTTAAAGGATGATGATGTAATGGATTGATGTTTAGCCTTGTTTGTGTATTTCTATACTTGAAGATTTGTAACTGTATTTGATTATTTATTGGTTTCTCTCTTTTTTTTTTTTTGTTTGTTTCTATTTCATTTTTTTTAATGTTGTGCTTACGCATATAACACCAAGTTTTTACATGTAGAGAATTCCAATAGGTTTGGTTTTTCAAGTCAATTTCGTAAACAGGTTAAGTAGCTATTGCATAAATTAAAAGGTGAAGAAAAAAAAAGTTAAAGATAAAAGAACTAAAAGAACTAAAAGAATTTAAAGAATTTAAAGAATTGAAATGCTCATATTATATATAATTTACTGCTATCCTCTAGCAAATTGAATTGTTTTCCCTTTTCGATGTAACGAGGCTTGGTAGAAAAAGGTTATGAAAATCACAAAGTTCACGTATCACATCAGTTTGCCATGGGACAGTCCCTGATTTTGTGGCCAATCTTGCGACATTTGAAGCAGCCTCCATTGGCCATAAGTACTTTCTTCTGTTTTGGAGTGAGTTTCCTGGATGACGAGTCAACTTGTTCCCTTGGCGTATAGTGATCACGAGAGTAACCTGGCTCATAATCAGATGACATCTCCCTCAGAAAGGAGAGCATCGACTCCGCTCTGATAGCTGCAGTGGCAGTTTCAATAAGGGATACCTCATCATCAAAGAGCTCTTTAATTACAAACTGACGAATTTCTGGTTTCAACCCCTTCACAAACAACCTTTTAAAAAACATAACATTCTCGTCATCTTGATGTAAATAAGCTTTAATCAGTAAAAACTTTTCCTCGTACTGTTCCACTGTGGTAACTTGCTGCAAATTCATTAACTCTCTTTTCTTTTTTGCAACAAAATTAGGGTTCAAGAAAGTATTACAAAGTATTGCTTTGAACTCATGCCAGTTAGCCTGCAATAATTTCGGGTGGAGCGTGAGCAAGAAGTCGATGGTATCTTGAGTCATATGCCAAACAGCGCACTTCACTCTATCCTTCTCAAACCGTGGATAATAGCATGAATTCATTTCTACCTCTTTTATAAAATGCATCAACTTTTCAGGGTTTCTAGGATTGTTTAATATAGGAAGACGTATATAGGTACCAAATAATGCCTCGAGTCTCTTTTTCTCTAAAGTCTCTATAAATAGCTTTGTAAAATCTAATCGCATTTTATACAACTCCATAAGAACAAGCATTTCTTTTGATTGTTTCAAGGTGTCGATATCCATTTTGTGAATTTCGCTACTCATTGCTGATAATGGTAATAAGATGGTTGATAAGATACTGAATAAACGCCCTCACTATCGAATACTTTTTGAAAATGATGCGTCTTTTAACCCACAGCTTCAGGTAGTTGTCCTTGGTATTTATATGTTTAGATATAAATATAAATATGTATAGCTGGGTTAGTTGAATGTGTATGGTTTTAGACGATCAATTTCGTATTAGAGTCCAATCATATTTTGTTGAACTTTATTTTTTAAAGTGTATACAAAAAGATAATATGTATGCGGGGCAAGCACAATAAGTTTACCTGAGTAATTTATTTTTTATTTTATTTTCTTCTTTCTCGTGTTTATGTATTCTCTCGTACTACAACAAAATTCGTAGTTAACCTGCGCTAGAACTATCAAGAACCATACGAGTTAATGTTGTTGTTGTGTTTTCTGAAATTTTCCCCCTTTTTTGAAAATTTGGTGATAATGTATGCTGTTTTGGCAAATCTGTTCGTAATAAGTCATTTTACAGTTGTATCAACGAATTTCATGCACTAGGGGAAAAGGGTTCCTCCTAAAATCTGTGAACCTAGCCTCACTTGGTTTTTATATTGATGGTAAAGATGTGTATAGCAGAAAAACCCGAATTCCGGTCCCTTGGCCCAGTTGGTTAAGGCGTGGTGCTAATAACGCCAAGATCAGCAGTTCGATCCTGCTAGGGACCAATTTCATTTAATTTTTTGTTCTCATTATTATCATGAATGTGTAAAGAGCCATTGGTTGTCTCCCAATTTCTTTTTTTATCAAATTGTTTGTCTATTCTTGTAGTTGATTTCAAGTATTCAAACTGGTCACCAAAGAATACGGTTCCTTAGTTGTTGTTATTGTAAAAAAATAATGTTGTCAGTATTGATCGCTGTTCCTTTGTTTGGTTTATTTTCCACGCCGAAAAGTGATTACAAAAATTTATAAATAGTTCTCAACTTAAAATTTTCTTTTTTTTGTGGTGTTCAAGTTACAAATTTTGGTTGCAAAATCAAACAAATATTTATTTAGAATTATTTAGATGTGTGTTGTTGAGGTACTAATATAACAATTAATTTTAGCTGCCAATATTTTTTTTTGGCCATAAAACTTTTTGGACCATAGATATACTAGACTTCTGATCAAACTTACCGGATTCTACAAAGTGTACTGAAATACAAGGCAATATTCAATTTTTTATCTATTGTTGAACGTCTATTTGAAACTGGTACTTAGGCTTACCCTTCTCGTTCCCCACAATAATCAAGTTTGTGTTTTTCTTGTTATGCTAAAGAAAATCAGAAAGTACCACAAACTATTAGACCACAAATTGAGTTGGGCAACTGCAACAAATGATGGAGATAAAGCAGGAGAAGATAGGAAGGTAGAAGTAGAAGAAGAAGAACATAAAGATGAAATAGGTCTACTTCAAAGTCATAACCCATATTCAGAGAACTGGGTTGCTGAAATTGGAGTAGATAAAGATGAAACTCTGTTTCAACCACAGGTGCAACGGCTACAATCACCTTTACTGTTACCACCATCTCTACCAACAGCATTATCAACAGCGCTATCATCACCACCACCACCAACACTAGCATTTCAACAACTCCATAGACGTAATTATACAAATATGGTTAAACAAAAGTTGCGGAAGTTCTTCATGACAAAGAAAAGATATCGAAAATATTTAAAAAACAGAATTAGAGTCATTGCATATGATACAACTGCTTTGCTTGATTATCAAAATGTTGCACCTGCTCGACATGTAACTACGAATTTGGCTATACCAGAGTTTACCCATCAATGTTTGAAACGAATTGAGAAAGCTGACCTCGGTGTAAATATTCCACTACAGCAGCAACATCCATTTCGTTGTCCCATCACTACATCTTGTAAATCATCAATAAACTCACTCTTTGATAAGAGTGATAATGAGGGTAACTTATTGTTCCGCGCTACTGGAGTCATGACAGCCGAGTCTGCCATGAGCAATGGGTAGCTTTTTCAAATGAATTTTGTAGGGCAATTATATTTCTTCTTAAGCTTTCTTTCTTTCTTTCTTTCTTTCTTTTTCCATCCCGTAATTTTTTAATGACCAACGGAAGTTCTATATATAATTTGCACAATTTAATAAAGTAACCACACTAACAATGGTGGCTGCCTGTTACAGGATATGTACAAATGTAGATACAGCTGATTCTGGTACTACTGGTGCGGCCACGATTGTTTGCTGGATTATTTCATTCTACAAACTCTCTTGCCTGACGCGTGTAGTAACTCTTTGCGCGAAGATCAAAAAAAGTAAAGAAAAAATGTAAGACAAATGATTTCACAGTCACTCCACGCGAGTCAGTACTAAAAAAAAAGAACATATTAGAAATTAAATGCCACAATTGTATCATACATACAAGAGGTGAAGCTTTTCATTAAATAGTATAGTAGAATCATCAGTGCAAGAACGTACTAAATGACCTCAAGACAGCCCTTTGAGGGCCTTACGTTTTGTTGTACAGGCGTGCAAAACAAATTGAGGAGGGAGATCAACAAATATGTCAAGGCATTAGGAGGAATTCAATACGATGATTTAATGACTGATGTGCAATACTTGATAGTGGGCAGTCGAGATACACCGAAGTACCAATTCTGCGTCAAAAACCGATTAGACATTGTGTTTTTAGCTGAGGATGCGGTTTCAAAAATTTACAAATCATGGCTATTAGGAGAAGAAGTGGATCAACTGCGACTTGATGAACATAAACTACCAATATTTGCCAACATCAATGCGTGTCTTTCACGAACGGACCTAACACAATCACAAATTGTGAAATTATTTGAAGCTGCTGGTGGGTTTAGAGGGGATGCGGTAGAGATGAGCTACTTCAATTGCAATGGTTTAACTCATTTATTAAGTGATCACGGTGGGAGTGCCAAAGAATCTTTACTGAATGATCAAACTTGTATGATTAGCGCAGATCCGCGAGGAACAAGATACAACAAGGCAATCGAATGGAAAATACCTGTTGTGCATCCCATATGGGTCTACGATAGTCTCTTACGTGGTGCGGCATTGGATTATAATGACTATACATTGAGTAGTAATAACGATGAAATATACACAAATGGATGCACCGTTTGGGAGAGCTTAGTGGAAGAGAAGAGGAAACGTAAAGAAAACAAGGAAGATTTGGAAAATAAGGAAAACTCGCCACCACGCAAGAAAAAACTCGTTTTCCAATCAACTGGAATTACAAAGGATGTACCAAAGACGCTTCAGAAAACAAATAATAGAGAGATCTGGGATTCAATAATGGACCGCACCAAGGCAGCAAAAGCGCCAATAGCAGGAGCAGGAGCAGTAGCAGAAGAAGAAGCAGGAACAACTACAGTAGCATCAACAAGAGCCACCGCAGCATCTGCATCAGAACAGAACAAAACGAAAAAAGATGCCGAGAATCAGGCTTGGGACGAAGAGAGTGAGACTGAAAACATTGAAGATGTTGAAAAATTGGAACAAAAGGTTGAAGAGCAAGAAAAAAAAACTGCGAAAAGCACCTTGTTCTTGGGCTTTAATTTCTTACTTGTTGGATTTGATTCAAGGGAGTCTAATTTATTAAGCGGCGGTATTGAGGGATATCAAGGAGAAATAACGAAGGATGTCAATGATGATTCAATTACACATATTATCATTCCTGCAAAACGTGGTAGTCGCTCATCTAGTGTTTTGAAGCCATTACCCTCAACATTAAAGCAAAAGATTACCAATAGCGATGTGAAAGTTGTTACTGAGTTTTTTATCGAGAAAAGTATATATTACAAAAAGGTGGTTTTGGATACTTGGGGCCAGCCAATAAAAGGTTTGATGCCGTCGACTCGGAAATTCCAAGTTTCTACATCTGGGTTTACAGGTATTGAACTTTTGCATATTGAAAAATTGATCAAATTTATGAACTTTGAGTATTGCGATACGTTATCTAAAGACCGCGATATTCTCATGCTCAATGTGAATCTTTTTAAGGAAAGTTTTATGAAGAATTCACCTAAATTATTTGAATACAAAAACACGGACATTCTTAATTGCCCTGTTTATCAATCTGGCGGGTCATCTGTTTCGCTTCTTTCAGCAAAGAACAAGATTGAGGCTTGCAAAAAGTGGAGCATACCAGTAGTATCCCTAGCGTATTTATGGGAGATATTTGAGTTGTCCAAGTACAAGTCGGAGATGATGATGCCGGAATTGACCAATTCCAAATGGTGCATTTATGCTCCAATAAATAATACGAGACCGAGATCATTGATGGAATACCTTAAAAGCATGAGTGATTTCACATCGACAAAGCCTGGCGCTACAAACTATGGCGACCTTCCGCCTAAATCCAAGTCAGTAAGTGATAGAATAGATGAAGATACAGATGATGGGCTGGTTAAGCTTCCATCGCCACGTAAAATTACCCCCAGG
This sequence comes from Lodderomyces elongisporus, assembly GCF_030384665.1. Classification (NCBI taxonomy): domain Eukaryota; kingdom Fungi; phylum Ascomycota; class Pichiomycetes; order Serinales; family Debaryomycetaceae; genus Lodderomyces; species Lodderomyces elongisporus. Next base: position 93,149 of record NC_083676.1, on the reverse strand, counting down.
AAGAAGTACGGCAGACTTGTTGGCCGGTCACCACAATCTATAAGAAATAAGTTGGTTCCTAGTAGGGAAAATAGTGTAATGGGTTCAGTGTATGAGAATCGAAACGAAGAAAATGGTGATATCACAAGGGACGAGGATTTCTCACTGCAGGTCAGGTATGAGGATACAACGTCAATGATAAACCAAGAGCGGCTATTGAAAAAGCTAGAGCATGGAGCTACAGGCACTGCTAACATTAACCATAGCAATGACAAAGATAAAACCACTAATGGTAATAACCCGGATGCAATGGAAGTCGAGGTTGAGAATATGGAAGCTGAAGAGGAAATGGCTGCAAATGCTTCTAAAAGGAGAAGAAGAACGCGCACAGGTCCCAAACCCTAAAATAATGTTATAACACGTGACCATAATACACAAAAGACTTATTTATTTATTTATTTATTTATTTGTTTTCTTTCTTCTTATGGAAGTAAGAAATGTAGAGATTACTCTTACTGATGATGATTATGAAGATTACGATGATGATGATGATGAATATGGAAACGATTACAGTTGTGTAGTTTGTGGCCAGTCACTTTGGACCTTTATAAATGGATATTTGGTAAGCTAGAGTAGAAAGAAAAAAAAACAATTTTTGTAGAAGATGTACTCTTGACCCCTTCTTTTTTTTTTTTACAAGAGTGCTAAAAATCGAGAGGCTGCAAATCAATTGGGTTGGTGGTAACAGTGGTTTTTAGGCTCAACTATACAAAAGCACATTTAGCTTCAATATATCTAGTAACAAGAGAAGGAGAGTTAAAGAGATAGAGAGTTTTTGGAGGAAACAATGCTTTTAATGGGTGAGTGAAGTTACTTGAAGCTAATATGCTGAAGACATACATAACCAATGCGGGATATGAAATTTAATGAAATTTTAATGAAAGAAAATGTCGGGTGTCCTAATTTCCTATAAATTTTTTTTTTTCCTTCTTTCCTTTCCTTTCCTTTCCCGCCTTCCTTTCCATTTGTCTGGTTTTTTTTTTATTTTTTTTCATCTTTTGTCTTCCCTAAATCTCAATCCTTTCTCTCTCGCGTAAGGAATTTTCTTCTTTTTCTTTTTCTCTTTCCCATTTGCTCAGAAAATTTTTTTTTTCTTCTTCCAACAAATTTTATCCTCTCCTTTTTTTTTTCTTTCCTTCTTCTTCTTCTTCTTCTTCTTTTTTTTTCTTTCTTTCTTTCTTCTTTTCCTTCTTCTTCTTCAGTAATCAATACATTAAAGTAATTTAAAAATGGGTAAAGAAAAGACTCACGTTAACGTCGTCGTCATTGGTCACGTCGATTCAGGTAAATCAACCACCACCGGTCACTTGATCTACAAGTGTGGTGGTATTGACAAGAGAACCATTGAAAAGTTCGAGAAAGAAGCTGCTGAATTGGGTAAAGGTTCTTTCAAGTACGCTTGGGTCTTGGACAAATTGAAGGCTGAGAGAGAAAGAGGTATCACCATTGATATCGCTTTGTGGAAATTCGAAACTCCAAAATACCACGTTACCGTTATTGATGCTCCAGGTCACAGAGATTTCATCAAGAACATGATTACTGGTACTTCTCAAGCTGACTGTGCTATCTTGATTATTGCTGGTGGTACTGGTGAGTTCGAAGCTGGTATCTCTAAGGATGGTCAAACCAGAGAACACGCTTTGTTGGCTTACACCTTGGGTGTTAAGCAATTGATTGTTGCTGTCAACAAGATGGACTCAGTCAAATGGGACAAGAACAGATTTGAGGAAATTATCAAGGAAACCTCTAACTTCGTCAAGAAGGTTGGTTACAACCCAAAGACTGTCCCATTCGTCCCAATCTCAGGTTGGAACGGTGACAACATGATTGAAGCTTCTACCAACTGTCCATGGTACAAGGGTTGGGAAAAGGAAACCAAGTCCGGTAAGGTTACTGGTAAGACTTTGTTGGAAGCCATTGACGCTATTGAGCCACCAACCAGACCAACTGACAAGCCATTGAGATTGCCATTGCAAGATGTTTACAAGATTGGTGGTATCGGAACTGTGCCAGTCGGTAGAGTTGAAACCGGTATCATCAAGGCTGGTATGGTTGTCACCTTTGCCCCAGCTGGTGTCACCACTGAAGTCAAGTCCGTCGAAATGCACCACGAACAATTGGCTGAAGGTGTCCCAGGTGACAATGTTGGTTTCAACGTTAAGAACGTTTCCGTTAAGGAAATCAGAAGAGGTAACGTCTGTGGTGACTCCAAGAACGACCCACCAAAGGGTGCTGAATCTTTCAACGCTCAAGTCATTGTCTTGAACCACCCAGGTCAAATCTCATCTGGTTACTCCCCAGTCTTGGACTGTCACACTGCTCACATTGCTTGTAAATTCGACACCTTGATTGAGAAGATTGACAGAAGAACCGGTAAGAAATTGGAAGAAGAACCAAAATTCATCAAGTCCGGTGATGCTGCTATCGTCAAGATGGTCCCAACCAAGCCAATGTGTGTTGAGGCTTTCACTGACTACCCACCATTGGGAAGATTCGCTGTCAGAGACATGAGACAAACTGTCGCTGTCGGTGTCATCAAGTCTGTTGAAAAATCCGACAAGGCTGGTAAGGTCACCAAGGCTGCTCAAAAGGCTGCTAAGAAATAGATTACTCATATAGTTTGTAATTGAAATTGTGAAGTAGTTTTTTTTTTTGTTATTACATGAACTACGGAGAAACTAATTTTATCAACACTTTGTAGGACTATTCTTCTATTAACTTTTTTTTTTTTCATTTCCTACTCTTGTTGGTTATCTTAAAAGGTTTGCAACAACTCGAGATAACTCAATATTGTAGCCTATTATTAAATTATTATTGTTTCTTTGTCTTGTAGTTAGAGGAGTACAAGTTACGTATAATTTTCCCTCGTGCAACATAATACATGAGTTTATTAACAATTTTTCATTCTTTTCTATATACGTTAAAGTCAAAGGATATTGTGCCCAGGATGAGCTGTGCGAACCATGTATAATTAAAAAAGTGTGGCTACTAGACCAAAACCAGTACCTTTCTTCCGGTTCAGCGGCTCCAGCTCTTGCATGTGGATCTTTGTGGACCGTTTGGCTATAGATCACATGATGGCTCTAAATATTTCTTGAGCATCGTGTATGGTTTAGACGCAGTTTATTAAAAACTGCACATATGCCAATCCAATTCTAGTTTGAAGCGGTCAAAATTGCGGCCTACTTGGTCAATCACACACCGTCTCACGTAATCGACAATAAGATACCTTACTCTAGGTGGCATGGTGACATGCCAGTACTGCTTCATTTCAAGAGTTTTTGGTTGCATTTGTTTTGTTGTCATACCACAAGGTGTACGTGATGGTAAGTTGGGACCCACCACTAGGAAATGTGTGATGCTCGGTTATGATCCAGATCACAAGGCGTATCGGGTGTTTGATACCGAAAGGCGCATGGTAGTTGTGTTGAGCCAGGTTCAATTTGATGAATACAAGATGTATTATCAAACGGAAAATGTGAGTCAAACTACGTGGGAGTATGTGACCTCTGCGAATAGTGCTGGTGGTATCCAATTTGCGCCAATTCGTAGTGACTCCACGTTAGTTATAGGATCTAAGACAGATAAGATGCAAAATGAGCCCAGAGATGATGATGATGATGATGAAGATGATGAAACTATTGAGGATCCGGCAACAGCGAGTTCTAAGGATATATCTGATGGTGAAATTCAGTCAACAGAGCTTGAAAATGTTGATAACATATTTGACGATTTCTCATTTGAAAATTCCAAAATGACACCTTCAAGATATAAACGTACTAGAAATTCGACGCCAATCCCACGTACTAACGACAAATATCTAGGAAATCACAATTTATCACCCAGTTTATCTTCAGAGAGGGAAAATGCTATGGAACATCATCTGCGTGATAGAAGAATGGATATTTCTCGAATTGTTGATGACAACTCAAGTATGTCAGTGGATTCAGATGAAGAGAGGGACAATGATTTAGATGATGGCAGTGATGGTGAACTTAAACTGGTTGATCAACAGATGGCAAAGCTGAATGTAGTAAACTATGTTGCCAGTAGTTCTATTGCGCCAGAAAATGAGAAAATGATAACGGAGGATGTCCCAAAGACTTTGAAACAAGCAATGAATTCGAAAGATGCTAGTCGATGGAAGGAAGCCATTAATGAGGAATTGCGTGCACATGCAGAGAACCAGACGTTTAGCTTAGTACGATTGCCAAAAGGAAGGAAAGCGATCACGTGTAGATGGATCTTCACAATCAAAAAGGATGGACGGTTCAAAGCAAGGTTGGTGACCAGAGGCTTCAGTCAAGTTAAAGGAATAGACTATGAGGAAACCTTTGCTCCGGTAATTAGGTATGAGTCATTAAGGATTATGATGGCGATTGCTGCTCAAAAGAAAATGGTTTTTACATCAGATGGATGTAACCACTGCTTTCCTTAATGCGACTTTGGATGAGGAAATTTATATGCAACAACCCGAAGGATATGAGATTTCAAAAGGTTCAGACTTGGTATGCAAATTAAACAAATCCCTATATGGTTTAAAGCAAGCTCCGTTAGCATGGAACCAACGAGTTGATAAAGTTTTGAGAAATTTAGGATTCATTAGAAACAGAGCGGAAAACTGTTTATATTTCAAGGAAGATGATCATTCAATGTTAATTGTTGCACTTTATGTTGATGATATTCTTATTGCAGGCACCACTGATGAGTCAGTCACAATATTGAAGAAAAATTTATTGATGGAATTTAAAATGAAGGATCTTGGAAAGGTCAGTAAATTCTTAGGTTTAAATATCAAACAAAGTGATGATTTCAAAATTGAACTTACTTTAAGGGACTATATTGAGACAATGGTGAAAGAATATAACATGAAAGAATGCAAACCTGAGAGGACACCATCAATGGTGAATCAAGATTTAACATTAGATGAAAAGAATCACAAGTTGCTAACAGATATATCAAACTACCGAAGTCTAGTTGGAAAATTGTTGTTTGCAGCAAACACAGTTCGATTTGATATATCGCATATAGTTGGTGTGCTATCCAGATACTTGAAAGAGCCAAAGGAACTTCACTGGAAAGCAGCAAAGAGGGTATTGAGATATTTGAAGGGCACTGAGAATTTTTGGAATTACCTACCAATATGAGGAAGGATCAAAAGTTGAAGGATGTTGTGATGCTGATTGGGCCAATGACAAATTATCAAGAAAGTCAACCTCTGGTTTCGTGTTCATGTATGCTAAATGGTCCAATTACTTGGAGATCCAAGAAACAGGCGACAATTGCGTTAAGTACGACGGAAGCTGAGTTTATGTCATTGTGTGATGGTGCAAAGGAGGTTGAATGGTTGAAACAGGTCTTCAAAGATTTTTGATTGGATATGCCTAGCATTAAGTTGTATAAAGATAATCAAAGTGCTATCAAAAATGGCAACACATCCCAGTGTATCACCATCGAACTAAACACATTGATGTAAGACTTCACTTCATAAGGGAAAAAGTCGAAGAAGGATCTTTATTAGTTGAATACTTACCCACGAAAGTTCAGATAGCTGACATGTTCACTAAAGTTTTACCAAGACAGCAGTTTGAAAAGCTGGGATAATAATGTAAAAGAGAGAATATGTTGAGGTTATATAGTTTTCTGGGAAAGGTGAAGAAGTTCGATTTGTTGCCAAAAAAAGTTCCCCTTGCTGCCAAGAGAGATATCCTCACCCACTCGTGTTTCATGTACACGACTTATCTCGTCCAATGAGAGAAGCTGAATGAAAGGAAATAAGGGATTAATTAATTACAGGGATAAGATTGAAGAAAACAAACCTAGTCCGAGGAAGTAAGTAATAGTCTATAGAATTAATGGAATAAATAACGTTGGAAAGTAAAGTGTAAAAAAGTGTGAAAGTAACATAGCATTGCTTGCAGGTCTTGTTGTAAATTATTGGGTGGTTTATTACTCTATAGAACTTTAGTCGATATGTACAGATAACTTTTGTGCAATAGGACATCATCAAGATACACAATAAAAGCTAGGCTTATTCATTTTTTTAGCGACACACATCTCTACTTTTTATCGTCTCTACCTGCTGATTGCTTCATCATGATAAATGAAAATGGCAATCTACCTTGTGTCACGCTATTCTTTGCAATCTGCAACAACACTGGGTCAAATGCAAGATCGTGAGATATCTCGGGATCATAATGATGATAGTCATTAAGGGCATCCTTAACAGCTCTTTTCTCCATCACATCGGCGCCATTTCGGTCCATATTTTTTTGCAATTCTGCCGCAGACATCCACCTTTGAGAAGCCTGTACTTGAACTTCAGACACGTCGTTATCACTGTAGTCCTCATCTTCAATTTTAGCATCATCATCTGCATCAATTTCGTCATCTGTAAAAATTTCTTGCGTCAAAAGCGATCCGTCACCAGCGCACGAACAGCCTAGTAGCTCATGTGTATTTGATTTAGACCCCACATTCACTTCAAACAAATTTTTTAAATCCTCTTGTTCAAATACATCTGTTTTCGACGCATTATCATTATCAAGAAACTTGGATGAAAGTTTGCTCTTCATCAATTGACGCTGAAAAATCTTTTCATCTATACACCCAGCAGTGAACAACCTGTAAATGAAACATGGTTTGGTTTGTCCATCCCTATGAATTCGCGATAACGACTGAAGATCAGTAGATGGATTCCAATCGTTGTCGAAAAGAATGAGTCGCGATGCACCGACTAAATTTATACCCATACCACCAGACTTGGAAGAGAGGAGGAAAACATGAATTTCTTCATTTCTGTTAAACTCATTTACTAGCTTGTTCCGCATATTGTTTGGCGTTGACCCGTCTAGGCGCGTGTAGCGGAGATTAAGCTTCCTCAACACATGTTCCAACAAATCGAGTGTTTTGGTGTAGTTTGAAATGAGAACCGTTCTCTCTTTGCATTCTGTAATCTCCAATAACAACGGTATAAGTACGTGTATTTTGCCGGAGCTTGTAGATAGCTTGAAAGTATTTGTTGCAATTTTTTGGTAAAATTCATCTGTTGCTAATAATGATGGCGAGTTGCATATTTTACGAAACACATTAATCAATGCTAGCGAGGTCAGTCCCGGTTCGAGATACTTGAATTTCTCGGAACTTCTAATCAGTTGGAAAATATCAATTTGAAGCTGAGTAGGAGGTACGAAAAGAAGAATATCTGTTTTTGGTGTCAAGTACCCCTCGAGCAAGTCCTGTGTTCTTCGTAATATGAACTTGTGAGTTAATCTAATCAACTCTTTGGATAATTCTTCACCTTTCCTTTTTACTTCTGGGTTAAAACAATTGACATCTCTAGCTTGCGTTATGGGATTGATAAATTTTCGTTGGAAGGTTTTCATGTCCGGCAAAACAGCTGGATTTATGAAGGATATTAATGTATGAAACTCAACCAAATAGTTTTGAATCGGTGTACCGGTTAAAACAATTCTCTTTGGTATCAGTAGTTTGTGCAAATTGATGAGCACCTTATTGGAGCTGTTCTTGAGTCTATGACCTTCATCGCATACCAAAAGATCAAAATTAACAGTTTGCAATTCCTCCAAATGAGCAAGAACTTTCTCATAGTTGATTATTAATACTTGGTAGACATTTAACCTTCCAAAGTTGACAATGTCTCTTTTGTCATCAGACATTGGATTGTTTAGCGTCAACACGTTTAGTTTGTTCGTACCAAGCCATTTCTTGAACTCTGCCTTCCAGTTATTGATCAATGTCACAGGACAAACAATCAATACCTTATTGACGATTGGCTTTTTTTGATCAGGAAATGGATTTTGTTTGAGCAAAGTCCATATAGTGGTGATGGTCATGAGTGTTTTGCCAAGCCCCATTTCATCAGCCAACAAGCATCCATTCCCAACAAAATCTCTAAACCCCATAACACATTCATACATGAATGTGACACCTTCTATTTGATGCGGTCTCAATTTGGAGGCTAAATGCGGGTCTATACTCACTTTAACAGGATCTGGTTCCTCTGGCGGTGGTGTCATTTGTACTTCATCAGCCTTTTCTTCATAAAGCGCATTCCTCTTTTCTTGTACTTGCTCGTGGTCCTTTGGAATTACTTTTTTAAAACTCTTGTGCAACACCGTTGATGAAGCAGATGCAGAAGCACGCGTAGATGTAGAAGGAGGAGGAGGAGGAGGAGGTGGAGGTGCACCTGGAAGAGTGGAAAGAATAGGGTTTTGTTCATGAGTAGATAATTCTGATGGGGCATCAATTGCTTGCACCTCACTTGTCTCCGCGATGTTATTCTCCAGTTCTGCAATCTTTTCATCTAAAAAGATTTCAAAAACTCCAATTGGAATCACCTCACTCAAATCTGGCAGTTTATCAAATTTTTTTTTACTCATGACCTTACCATCAGAGTTTTTGACTACTATTTCGCAACCCAACCCAGAAAACTTGATCAAGGCACTGCCATCGCCATCCCAGCTTTTGTTCTTTTTCGTTGTTTTCTTTCTCCACTGGATCAAGTACTTTGCATCTAGTAACTCTTTTTTTACTTCGCCATTATTGCTTGGCGTGTCTTTTGTCATTTGGTCTGCACTTTTATTTTCTGCATGTTTCGGTAAAGAAGAAGCTCGCCGCAGTACTGGAGCAATAGTACCAGAGCTAGGAGTACCAGAGCTAGCAGCACCAGCAGCAGCAACACCAGCAGCACCAACAGCAGCAGCAGCGACACCACCAGCAACACCAACAGCAGATGTAGCTCGCTTGCTAAGACCAGTTGGAGCTCGTTTAAGCTCAGAAGTAGATGCAACCAGCGATATGGGTTTTAAACGTACTTGATCATTGTTACCATTGTTGTTAGTGGAAGTGATAACCTCTCTTGGTATGATAGATCCCAATCCTATCTCTTCATCAAGTGAAATTTCAAATCCACCAATAGGGATAATTTCTGTCAAGTTTGGTGGCGGTTTGAATGTCTTTCTACTCATAATACCTCCGTCACTGCCTTTAAGTACAATATCACATGCATCATTACCCGGGGTATATTTGATCGTTGCTTGGCCGTCGCCATCCCAGCTCTTGTTTTTCTTATTTGTCTTTCTCCTCCATAAGACTATGTACTTTGTGTTGGAGACTTTTTTCAGTGGGGAAGAGGAACCATTCAACAGTGAAACGGAATCACTCAGTAGTAAGGTATGGGTATTTGGCCTTTTAGTACTATTTATATGAGTTGTATTAGTATCAGCAGTGATGTTGGTGGTGGTTGAGTAACCTGACGCGTCATCAGCGTACACTCTTTTGAGGTTAGGACGCGCCTTCAACGGTACGCTCGCGATGGCAGCAGCATTTTTGCTTCCAACCCTACTCTCATTACTCAGTGATGCTGTTGTAGTTGAACTTGTAGTTGCAGTTGCAGTTGCATCCACATCTGATCTTGATTGTGGTCTTGGTGGTTTAAAGGCAGCACTTGGCCGGGAATACATTTTTGTTTTTAATTTATGTATTTATTTCTTGGTTGCAAAAGATTATAAAAGTGGCTAGCGAAAAGAGTGTAGAGTTTGACTGGAAAATAAAAAGTATGTATAAGAATCACTGCTCATATCACGAAAACTGCGCGAGCACTATATAAAATTTTACTAAAAAAAAATTAAGAACATTTAGAAAATCAATATAGATACAAAATCTATAAATTTTGATTACTGATAAAAGGTAAAAACAAATATACATATATATATTTGAAGCAAATTTAACAAAAGAAAACACCAAAAAAAAAAAGTGAAATACTAATGCAAATGAGATAAGCATGGAGGACCAACAACATCACCCAGTCCAGAAAGCATGAGGAACTGAAACAAAAAAAGAAAATGAAAGAAGAAAAAGAAAAAGAACAAGAAGAAGCATCTTAAGAAAAAACAAAACTTTCTTCTAATTTATGCAGCCAATTTTTGGCCTATGTCTTCAACACCAACATCAACACCCAGTATATAGTAATAACCTCTTGATAACGCCACCATTATACTGGTAGGCAAGTAGCTGTATACACCGTAAAAGATAAATGTCATAAATAATAGCACCATTGCGTGTAAAAGCATACGCTCGACACCTGTTAACATGATAAATGGAAAGTGCACATAGTACATGTTATATAGCCACGACCTGGTAGTGCTGGTATGTTGTTGATACAGTTGTTTTTCAATAGTCATTGCTGCTTTAGATGATGATGACGATAAGGAGGAGGAAGTCAGCGTCAGTGTTGGCACTTGCACATTCTGTGTAGCGCGTCTGATATAATCGTATCCGTAGTCGTATTGTGCTGAGCTTGTGGACATGATTGGCTGAGCTCAAATGGCAACAATAGCGATGGTAATAATGATGATGGTGATAAAAATGAGTCAGGGAATAATGCAGCGAGCAACGGATGAAGTAGTTCTTTTTTTCTTATGGTTGGTTTGATAAAAAAAGAATGAAAGTAAAATGTTTCGGTAATAAATTTGGACTCCGATTGAAAAAAAGAAAAAACAACTTATTCTGTTTTTCGTGCATCTCACACACTGTTTGAGTGAGTGCGTGTGTAATATTTCTGTTTTAACAATCCTCTACTGTTTCGTATAAACAAAATAGAGAAAAAAATAGAGGAAAAAATTAAAATATCGTTTGAGGCGAGTGTGTAATTAAGAGGTTGGGATTGGGAAGGAAAGGGAAGGGAAGGGAAGGAGGAGGGGAGAAGTAATCATGGAGCAGCGTGGCGCAGCTCAAACAATTCGCGTAGTAGGAGTCGGTCCATTTGGTACCGAGGAGTTCAAATTAGGGGGAAGCAAGTGAGGGAATCCATGTGGAAGAACGAGGAGAATAAAACAAGACGCGAAAAGAGAAAAAACATAGAAAAAAAAACAGAGAAAAAAAGAGCTTTTAAAGAAGAAGTACACTTGGTAGCACATATATATATAGACAGACCAGATCTCATCACTAATAGAAAAATTTGTTCTGTAAATTAATTGAATACTATTTATATGCTTCCTTTCCTTTTCCTTTTTTTTTTCCCACTTTTCTTCTTCTTTTTGTTCAATTTTTCCTTTTACTACTTCTTTAGTATTCTTCTTCATCAGTGCATCGATCAAATATGCTCAACATTCTCAATTGATTGCCTAATCAAGCTTGAGAAGTGTGTGGATTTGATCACATCGCATATCAAGTGTATGTTATACAAGAGGTCAATTATCCCTAACTATTCCATTCAAAAAAAATTGAGCATTTTAAATTGATGAATCGATTATTTATAACAACAACGAATTTCTTCACCTGAAAAAAAACCGTGTTGATAAATTAATAATTTCAGAGCTTTTTAACACTGAATTTTAAAATGCCATTTGAAGAATAGGAATATATGGGTATTTTTTTTTTTTTTATTGTTAATATTATTGTTTTTTTTTTTGGTGGGTAGAGGTTTACTAACATTATTAAAAGAAGAAATTTACAAGCTCATCTTAGTATATTCTGGCTGATCTCACGAAAAATTTTGACCAATAATTTAAGAATTTTATTAAATTTTTTGTTTGGGTCAACAAGATTGGGATTGGAGAGCGGAGGGGGGGGGGAGGGCGAGGGCGAGGAGGTGTACAGCAGTCTTCTGAACTTTACTCTTTTGAAGAAATCCACAGGTATTTGGTTCTTTTTCCCTAGATACCACTTTTTTCATACAAATCTATTCTTTTTCTCTACTTTGTCCTTTAAGTATTTGACAACTGTTTTTTTGGTTAAATCTTCTTTCGCTTCTTGGTGTTATACCCGTAAACAATTATTCTGTTTCTTTTTTATGCATCTCAAAACATAGTGGAGGAGTAAACCTCGCGAGACTTAATTTCAATGTAGGCTGAAACAATTTTAATTGCAATATAATCAACAAACTCTGACGCAATCTGTGCATTTGGAATTTAAATCTAGCCCCAATTGTCAATAAACTACTTTGTTTATTATTTGGGATTGATTATTGTTCAAAAGCTCCAGAGCTCAAAGGTTCAAGAACCAAATTTGACAATTTTCAATTCAAACCCCGCCCACGTTAGACAATAACAAGAGAACACAGACACACACACACACACACACATATATATATATATAACCGTATATACTGCAGTACCAACTTATTATACTACACTAGCGAATAACTATGCACATTTGATGTGTTTATTTACACTTGTTTGCTCCATTTACATAATCTGCTGGGTCCTTCTCATGATTATCTCGAGTCTCGAAACATTCTTTTGTTGTGCCGTGGTTTTAACCTCAATACCTATCACTATAGCGCTAATCAGATTAATACGCATTCTACCATGTTTACGTCTACTGAAATCAATTAATACAAATAAACCACTACATCTCAACTCTGGTAAAACATTAGCCAAAGTTTCACGATCAGATTCGAGCATTGCCGTATTCCTAGGTTCTGGTGGTCACACGGGAGAAATGATGAAGATGCTTTCAAAACTCGATTTGCTGAGCCTACAAAGAACTTGGATATATTCATCTGGCGATACACGATCCTTGGACCAAGTTAAACTGGCAGAAATACAAATGAAACTGATAGAAACTACCAAGAGTAGTAGTTGTGATACACAACACTCTCGATCCAAAGTGACATATCTAAGTGTTCCACGAGCTAGAAAAGTGGGACAGTCATACTTCACATCGGTGTTTACTACAGTATATTCGTTCATCGTGGCATCGGTTGTGTTATTTTTCAACAAGCCTGATATTTTGCTCGTCAATGGACCCGGTACGTGCATTCCCATAGCCTACATTTTGTTTTTCTATAAATTCATGGGCTTATGCGCCACCAAAATCATATATGTAGAGAGCTTGGCCAGAGTCAACCGATTGAGCCTTAGTGGGAAATTGATTTTACCCATCGCTGATAGGTTTATTGTACAGTGGCCACAATTAAGTCAAGTATACGCTAGAGCCGAATATTACGGTATTTTAATATAATAGACATGTCCAGACAAAACAGGTCAGGTTGAACAAATTATTTTCAGTAAAATCAAATCAAGTTGGGTCAAAACAGGTGTATTGTGATTAAATCAAATCATCTTGATCTGTTTTTGTTGAATATACATATACATGTATTTACACACATTTACACACATTTACACACATTTACACACGTTTACACACACACACATATATATATATACATTCATATGTTTACACGACCCTGAACTTTCTTGCTAGTAAAACATTGACTCTTTGTTACACGTTATCATCGTGGTAAATGAACCTCGTCCTTTTAGGATCGTCGGGAGCGTGACTTACGTAATTATCGTTATCCGGTGGCCTCTCATCCAACACATTTGTATCCAACATACTCTGTATACTCAATAATATGCTCTCAATCGAACATGCCGGTGTCCAGTCATCACCCAACAAGTTCAAACAAATATGGCCGTTGGAATAAATATGTGGATGCACAGGTATTACCAGTGTGGGCACATCGTCTGACCTAGTCTCATCCAAATCAGCTGAAATGTCTGCATATTTAATGAATTTCACCAGCGGCGAGTCCACGGGGTACTCATCAGTGATTTTTATAGATAAATAATAGTTCGAGGGGTATAATGTATGATTGGAGAGGCAGAGTTGGAAAATGTAGCTAGTCAAATTGTCGTCACTTGATACAAGTGTTATTCCTGGTAGTTGAGATCGAGATAACGATTGATACTCTTTTAAAAGACGCTTTTGATATGGGTGTCGTGACATAATCTAAGAAGTAATTGTTTGTTGAAAGATACTTTATGTTAATTCTTCTTTCTTTCTTTCTTCTTCTATGTTGTATTCGTTTATTTCAAGTTTTTGATCTACTATTCTCGGGTTTTAAATGATCAAAATCGAAGGCTGGTTTGAGATATTCCAATAATATATGTGTAATGGTCAGTTTATCAATTTAAAGTCTTGAATGCAGAATAATCAAATGGTGTAGCAGCCGAAACGTTCAACTATAAATGCGATAAGATAAAAAATCAAGATTCCTAGAAATAACTGATCAAAATCACTATAGACGGAAGGAAACCCCTTACACTATATACATACACGGTGTCTGTGCGGCTTTTTTCCCCTTTCCCCCCCATGCAAGCAGATATTCATAGATTTTTCATATACACGATTCAAGAAGAAATTTTACAATCAATCGAAAACATGGCAAAACATAAAAAACACCCAAAAAGAATTAAGAAAACTAAAAAAGAATAGTCTTTAAACAATATTCTATCTTTTTCATTTTCTGTTACAACAATAATAAACATAATAACGATAAATAACGATAAATGGTTTCTGAGATTTTGATTAGCTACTATCATCCCTATTAACACTTCCTCCTCTTCTTCCTCTCAGTTTATTTCAAGCTGAGCTAAACTGTATCTTAATCTTCTTCCGTCCGTTTAACACCTTGGAAGCATTTTTTCCTGCCCTGACATAATTAGAAGCAAACCCAGCCTTCATCACTTGGTACTCAACAAGACAGTTATCGCTCAATAAGTAGAAAAAAATCCTTTCGATATCTCCCTTATCCAAGCTTTTACCTTTACCATGATATGGGTTATTTTGATGTCCCATTCTCGTGATTTTACTATGTTTCATTCCTCTAAATACATCTTGACAATGCAACACAGTAACTTTTTCACTTTGGATCGATTTGACTAGTTTGATAATATCTTGCGCATACTCGGTGCAATCTTTCTCAACCACTGTAACATGGTTATAGTTCTTGCAATTATCGCATTGTTTCTTACAATCCACAGGATTAAATGATTCGTTGAAATAATGCAACACTTGCTGTCTTCGACAATCGGTGGTATTCTCACAATACTGCACAACCTGTCGTAATTTTGCCAAGTGGTTCTCCTTACCTTCTTCAGTGAGATTCTCATCTCGATGTATCAAATTTTGTAATGAACGTGCATCGCGGTAACAATAGTACAAGATACACTCCGAAGCCTTACCGTCACGACCAGCACGACCGGTTTCTTGGTAATACCCTTCTAAGCTTCGTGGAATGAAAAGATGAATCACAAATCGTACATCAGGCTTGTCTATACCCATACCAAATGCAATTGTAGCACATATTATCCGCGTTTTGCCCGTTTGCCAAAGATGCTGAGCTTGGAATCGATCCTCGGTAGACATTCCTGCATGATAAAACCCAGTCGAAAGACCAAGTTCGTTTAGTTTGCTTGATGTGTCTTCACAGGCCTGCTTACTATTACAAAACAAGATCCCCGTTGATCGAGGAAACCTGGTCATGATGTATGTCTTTATATCTTCAAGGTAATCCTTCTTTTTCCATTTAATCTCATATAGCAAATTTGTTCGGTTAAAGCTTTGTTTCAAGAAAACAGGCGAATTGAGCTTCAAATTGTGTATAATGTCCATTCTCACTTTTTCATTCGCAGTGGCGGTCAACGCCATCACGGGCACAGAAGGAAAGTTTTCTTTGAAAAAACTCATACCTTTGTAATCAGGACGGAAGTCATGGCCCCATGAACTTAAGCAATGTGCTTCATCAATAACAACTCTGGCAAGCTGGTTGCGTTCATAAAGCTTACTGATTATTCTTTGGATCATAGATGACTTGTTGGCCTTTTCCGGTGACAAGTAAACAATATTGAGAAACCCTTCGCGGAATAAGTTTAGTGTATGCTTATTGTCTTCAGAACTTGCTCGAGAACTAATCATACCTGCCTTGATATCCCTTGCAATAAGGTGCTGCACTTGGTCATGCATTAATGAAATCAATGGCGATATCACTATAGTTGTACCTTGGCTCTTGGCTCCTTTGATTAATGCTGGAAGTTGGTAGCATAATGACTTACCACCACCCGTAGGCATCAATACAAAAGTATCCTTATTGAGTAAAGTAGCAACAACAGCCTCTAATTGATTTGGTCTGAATGCTTGAAGCTTGAATGTATTGTTTAGTGTAGTGTATATCTCATCAATAAATTCCTCGGAGCCAGGGGGCGTAGGAGGACGAGGGATCGTGACTTGCATATTATTTTCATCCATATCCTTGTACCCGCCGTTGTCGTTGTTGTTGTTTTTGTCGTTGTTGTTCTTATCATTTTTGTCATTTTCCTTTGCCTTGGGTCGATTGATGATTTCCATAAGTTCATCGTCTTCATCGCTAAAGTCATCTTCGGAGTCGAGATTCAATAATGGTGGTTGTACTCCTTGTGTGTGTATAGACGTATTTGGTCCTTGAGTTCTTTGTTGTAGTTGTTGTTGTTGTTGCTGCTGCTGCAAAAGAATAGATTGTGATATTGCATTAAGATTGGCTGCCGTTGAAACAGGTACAGACGGCATAGGAAGATCGCCCAATGCTGTGTCATCCTCGTCTTCTTCGTCGTCTTCTTCTTCTTCATCAGAAAGTTCGATAATGTCTACTTCTCTCTCCTGGTTCAATTGCGTGGAATACTCAACTTCCTCAACATAGTCATTATCAAGATCGCGACTTTCGGTGCGAAAGTCAAAATTTTCATCATCATAATCTGTTTGATCAATAGGATCATTGAAGTTTTTGTTTGGTAGATCAATATCCGAAGCAATTGGTGATAAGTTTGGTTGCTTATACTTACCATTGCCATTATCATCATTACTATTGTTGTTAGCTTTGTTCGAGTTATCGTGAAAGTCATAGGTAATGCCATATTTCTCGGCCACATCTGGTGACAATCGGATATTATCCAATTCATTCCTGTCAACTTTTGCAACATATTGCAGCTCGGTGCCAAATTCCGAAAACGTATCCTCCTCTTCTTCTTCATCATCTATGAAACTTCCCATATCATCAAAATCATCCCGTTCTTGAGTTGGTGTTCGCAACCCATCCATCGTTCGCTCGCCAAAATCATCTTCTACTTCTGCAACCAGTATGTCTGCTTCATTAGCATTATTAATCTTGTTGAAGTTATTTCCATCATTCACCTCGCTTATCTCATTCACCTCATTTGTATCATTGGCAGAAATATTAGATACAATTTGTCTTGCCTCGGCAACACGTGTTGGTCTTGCAGGTGCTCTAAAAAGAGTTGCGTCTGCAGTACTTTCTTCAATATCATCGGTGACTTCGTAATTTGGTATAGAAGAGGGCGTAAATGCAAATGTAGATAACAATGGTGCTTGAGTAATTTGTTCTTGTTCCTGTCCATGTTCCTGTCCATGTTCCTGTCCATGTTCTTGTTCATAATCTTGTTGATAGCTAATTTGTGTTTCAAATATGTTTCCGCTCCCCAGTCGATGATTTTGTTCATGTTCAGTATTGGCTAATTCAGGTGGCGATGGTAGTTCTCTTGCTGATGAATCTGATATGCTCGATTTCAACATAGTGATTTGTTCGTCTAATGTCTCAATCTGTGGTTGTAACACCACGTATTCTTGTTTCTTTTGATCCAATGATATTGAAGTCGATTCACTAATGAGAAACTTCTCCTCTAGTAATTTGATTTTGGCTTCTTGAAGTTTAACCAATTCAAAACATTTACGTAGTTTGTCACTGGCATCAATGTGCGGTGGTTCTGTGTTTGACAAATGCGGTCTTTTGTTGCGCAGAGACGATTGTGTTGATACATCGGTCGCCGGTCGTTTCAGATTCCTTTGTGGGCTATTTTCAAATGTCAAGTCGATTATGTTTGAATTTGATTTAGTATTGATTTGACTTTTGTTGTTGACAGTATTTGCATTTTGAAAATATTGCGATGTAATCGGTAGTTGCAGTTGTGTTTTCTTTGTCCTTTTCAAAGCAGACGATGATGATGATGACGATGACGATGAAGAGGGTAAAGACGGCAGTGATTTTTCTATTGGGGCTGAAGTGTGAATTGATGGATTTATAGTCGTGTTGTTTCTTGTCTCTTGTACCCTATTTTGAGCATGTCCGTTTCCATTCCTATTAGTTAGAGATGTTGATGATGGCGGGATGTTTTCCTTATTCTGAGAACTTGTGCTGAAGGTGGTGACAACAAGGTCTCCCACAACAGACACGCCACTTTCTTTTATACTCGTACCTTGTGTATTGAGCGCGTTATTATTATTATTATTATTGATGATGATGTTGTTGTTGTTATTAGGTTGATTGTACTGTTGGTGTCGTGTAGGGGGAGGAGGTAGTGGTGGTTGTTGTTGTTGTTGTTGTTGTTGTTGTTGTTGTTGTTGTTGTTGTTGTTGTTGTTGTTGTTGTTGCGATGTGGTTGGTGGGATAACGTGTCTAGGATATTGTTTTAAGACAGACGTGATTAGCGATTGTGGTGGTAAATATGGTTTCGCTGTTTCAACCCATCCTAGGTGTTGCGATAAATTGTTGCCCTTGATCATGAAGAGGCAATGTTGTTCATGGGGTATGTTGTGAAAATAAGTGGTGGTGGTAGTGGGTGTGTGGAAAGCGGTAGGAAAAGTGTGCAATACTATGTAAGCTTTGTGCTAATACGTGATGCCTTTGTTGGTGTTGCAAATGTTTTTATTATCTTTTGATCTGGCTAAAGCCCAACTTGTTTTCTTTTTTTTTTTCGTCTCTGTTTGTCTCTGTTTGTTTTGTTTCTCTGATCAAGACAAAAGCGCGCGCACACGCATTCTTTTAAAGCTGTCCTTGTATTTTATGTATAGGGAGCAAGAGATAAAGCAAGTGATCCTTGTTTGATGACAAGTTCTCTTGAGAACTTTTGTCAATATTGACGGTTTATTTAGTTTTTACTATTACTAAATAACAATTGTCATTGTGTAGATAGTCAATGTGTCAAAGACCCCCCAAAAAAAAGAAGAGAACAAATTTGTCTGATAACCAGCCAAACTGTTTATTCTGCAAAGCTAAATAATGTAAAAAAATGATTTCGCTTGAATATATATTTTGTCTAGCTATTGAATTCCTGATCTCCGAATACCGAATAAACCAGTTCATTCTATCATCGAAGTTGACTTCAGAAGAAGAAAGTGAAAAAAAAACAAATGAAAAGAAATCTCCCTTTAAAGCCGAGGTCTAGTTTGTAAGTTAAAACATACATTAAATTAGAAAGACTAGAAGAGAAGGATAAGGAATGGATACGCCGCATAGAATGTATCGTGCAGAAAAGTGCAGTCGAAAGAAGAAGAAGAAGAGGAAGCAAAGGAAAGTGTAACGAGAGAGAGAGAGAGAGAGAGAGAGAGAGTCAATGCAACGTCATATTATGATTATTTTAGTCATGACTCGTTATGACTAGCCAATAATTAGTCAATTACTTATAGGAGTTGGCTAGAATGCAAAGATCATACATCGTATCGGTAAATTATCGAGGAGTTAAGCGGAAAAAGCAAGATTTGTAGAAATGGCCAAAAAACCTATTGAATTAGACTCATGATCTGTTTAGCTACTTTTGTATTTTGTATTTTTCTTTTTTTTTCTTTTGCTTAGTATTTTAACTTTCACTTAACTCCTCTATATTCTTATACTGGTATTAAAATTTTTTATTATTCCTTTTCCAAATCGTCTTGGTGTTGGTGCAGAAGGTTTGATGCACTTGCGAGTGAAATCAACTGATCATTGGCTTGAGTCTATTGTTTTGACTCAGGTGATTCTAAAAAGAACAAAGATTATAGAGATAATGGAAGAATATCAATAATTATAGTAAATTAAAAAAGAAAAAAAAAATATAAGAGGAAAAAGAAAAAGAAAAAGTCGAGAAGGTGAAATTTTGGGTAACATTTCCAAAGTGACGGAAAAAACAGGAATAGAAGATGTCAGATTTTTATTTATTTTTTATTTTATTTTTTATTTTTTATTTTTTTTTAGATAATTACTGTTATTTGTTCAATTTGATGTGATTATAGTAAACGGCAAACGGAGAAACCAGTAGGGGGATGCATTGGACGTAGTGGACGTAGTGGACGTATTGTGCGTATGAGCTTTTATGCCACATTAATATATTCTTGGTATGTTTATGTTGGATTATAGTCCGAGTCGCTTTTCATAAAGGTTGTATACTTCCGTTAACTTTCGGTAGATTGGTTAATTGGTGATTAATTGAAATGTTTTGACTTACACTGTACTAAATGCTGTAAGAGCAAAGAGTAAAACGAACAAATAAAGGAGAAGGTGAAGAAGAAGAAGAAGGTGAAGGGGTGAAGGTGAAGGAGTGAGAGGGGTAGTGGTTTAGGTTTAGCGAAGGATAAATATTGGAGTAGCTCAAAGTAGTAAAGCAAAAAAAAAGTCATAGGCTAGAAAAATAAAAAAATAAAATTGACAATATTCAACAATGTCCACGGGTAAAGAGTGAAATAGCGCGGACTAATTAGAAGGAAGGAAGGAAAGGAGCTAAAGAGAGAGTGTGAGGAAAAAGATTGTTGGCTTGGGAGAAAAGGAAGTATGGAATAGAGGAGGAGAATAGGGAAAAGGAGGAGAAGGAGAAGATTGAGGAGAAGGAGGAGAAAAGTAAGTTTGTAAATTTGTAATGGGAATGATAAAAAAAGCAAACGACTAAAAAACCACAATAAAAAAATGTGAGGGGTAAAATAGACATTATTATTACATAATCATCACGTAAGTAACTTTGACATGTTGAGTGTTTGTCGTATACACAAAGAAATAAAGCCAATGGTAGCGACACAAGTTAGTTAGGTACTAGAACAACCAAAAGAGAGAAATAAAATAAAAATAAAAAAATAAAAAAAAAAAATATAAAAAAATTAAAGATAAAAATTGTGAGATGGGTGGGTGCGTGTGGGAGGGGAAGAGATACTCCGAAAATGGAGAAGCTAGAAACAAAATTATATAGAGCTTTTCTGAGTGTTGAGCGAAAGAAGAGAGGAGAAACAGAAGAAAGAAAGAAAGAAAATAAAAGAAATACCAAAACTTTTTTATTTATTATTTTATTTATTTATTTATTTATTTTTTGTTTCATTATTATTCTGTATTCCACAGTACTACTAATTTGCAGGCGACTCAAACATATCAAAAAATTACACATAAAAAACAAGAAGTTTATATATATAAATATATATATATATACACAACTATATTCTATATTTATATAAATAAAGTGAAGGACACAATCAGCGCAAACACTCCATTCCCCCCCTTTTTTTTTAAAAAAAACAACACCACATAGACCATTCACGCCATTACTTTTCTTTTCTTTTCTTTTCTTTTCTGGAGCAGAAGTTGTTGAAGCATATATATATATACAGCTAGAGACTAGACTTAGAATACCAATACCGTAGAATTTCAACAGTTCAAAAGTTTACCGTTGTGAAATTTAGAGGATCACATAAAATTAAAAACAAACCAGGAGAAACACATACAACGCAAAGGTTACACGATGCTTACAAGCTCAGACATATCACGGAAGAACAAGCTTACAACGCAACAACAGCAAGTGCAACGACCAGTTGACTTTTTCAGGAAAAACTCAGTCGAGTCCAAGAACACATCTTCTTCCATATCATCGCTCTCGTCATCCAATTCAATAGTTGATTTGAAAGGCGACTTGCTTCCTGATTTGTGGCAGACCTCTTCGAATGAATCATACTTTTCAGATACTTATGAGACATTGAAGTTGAATGCTTTGAATTTTTCACAGCCACAACAATCACAACAACCACAACAAGAAAAGGAACAGCCGCTCTACAATCCATTGGATTTACATTCTCAATCACAGTCCCCATGTCAAATTACAATCAATCAACCTACAATCGATTCACATTTATACTTGGACACTATTATTCCTTCTTCTACTTCTCCTCCTTCTCATCCTCGCTTAGATTTTCAGTCAAATAATAATTTGCAATCAGAGTTGCTACCATGTGTCCAACCACCAAAACTACCACAACCACCACCACAAACATTAACATCAGCACAAGAACAACAACACCAACAAAACCAACAGTACCAGTACCAGTACCAGTATCAACAATTTCAACATGACTTAAACAATAGAGATACTAGTAATGGAAACATTAACGCCAACTATACATTCCAAAGAGCTACCTCACCATCATTATGGAATAGTCCCACCTCTGCATTATTACTAGCTCAAGATGAAATCTCATGGAACCCTCTTCACCACCACCACCACCACCACCACCAACAACAGCAGCAGCAGCAAAGGTTCACATACGAGGGATTGCTGGCATCACCACCACTACTTTTAAGTCCACAATATGACGTCGGTATTGGAAGTGGCATTGGAAGTGGCATTGGAAGTGGCATTGCAACTGGTCTTGGAAGTGCAACTTACAATTCACACCAAACTTCAAATCGCAGTATCCGAAACTCGGGTTTGAAATCACCAAATTTTATAGATGAGCAGCTTTATAACCAACAAATGTATTTGCTTGATGAAGACGTCCAATCACTCGGCAGCAGCTTAGAAGGTTTACACTTTGCCAAACAATTACAGCAACAGTCACAACAGTCACAACATCCATTATCTCCACAAATTAGTCAATTTGATGTGCAAGAGTTTAATGGCACTTTTAATCACAACTACATTCACAAGTCAGAAATTCAACAAAACCAACAACAGCAACAACCACCACAACCACCACCACAACAATTACCACAATCACCACCAGCACCAACACCAGCACCAGTGCAACAGACTCCATACCAAACAGCAAAGGTCAATACCCAATTATACAAAACTGAGCTTTGTGCACCATTTATGAAGACCGGGGTCTGTACATATGGCACCAAATGTCAATTTGCTCATGGAGAACAAGAGTTGAAGCACGTGGAGAGACCACCAAAATGGAGATCAAAACCATGCACTAATTGGGCCAAGTATGGAAGTTGTAGATACGGTAACAGATGTTGCTTCAAACATGGCGACTAAAATTAACTAATACACCTGCAAATGGGGACAAAAGAGAGAAAAAAAAAGGAAAGAAAATAAAGAGAATCGTGTTGTTTTCAAGACTGTTTATAAGACAATTGCTTTTGCTAGAGAGTTAAACTCACATTTTCCTTTTTATTTTTTTATTTTAATGATGCTTACGAAAATAATAACTATTTATATCGATATCAATGGATTCTTTTTGATTTTTTTTACCTTTAATATGATCCATCAACTAATGGTGACATACCTAATGTCTCTGTATATGTACAACGCTAAGAAACCTATTCAACTCTTACAACCCCTAAAATCTCTCACATCATCCTTTTTTTCTTTCATTTTCGTTTTCTACTTCCATAGTTGCATAACTATTGAAAAGGATTACATCACAAGTGGTAAGCCTTAAGCCCAAAGATAATTCTATACATTCTTTACAATAAGATGAATAGAGTCAATTGGGTTGTTTATTTTCTACAGCATAGCAAACGTACACGTAATTGATAGTTGAGAGTATTAATGTGTTTCCACTGTTGGATAGATCATGCAATAAAGAACCTTGACACTTTTATTGGTTTTATCATCATCATCATCCTCATCATCAGGAGACATACTGTTTAGTGATACAGTTTCAAGCTGTTGTTGTTACTGCAGTCAAGTCTTTTGTTAAATATAACCCCCAATTGAATACAGTACCTCCACTATACTCATTCAATAACGATAATAGGATATAGAGAAGTAATTAAGGTGTTGATCAACCATAGTAATACAGCCTCAGAACAGAACTATAATTAAAATACCACTCAAAATTTGTGTGGTGATGAAAAGGTTCGTGGTATTGTCCACAGCGCCCAACCTCTACTCAGAAGAATCAAAGCCAAGGTCGAGGAAAAATCGGGAAAAGGGAAAATAAAAAGCCTACATCCAAAAGAATATAGTTTTCCCCCGCCCAACTTCATCACTGCAACGGCATCTAACCTATCCTCATCGACTGTTATAGTTGATGAAGAAGAAAAAAAAGAAAAAGAAGAAAAAGAAAAGAGGAAAAGAAGAAAAGAGGAAAAGAAAAAGAGAGATTGGAAAGTTGTAAATTTTTTTTTTCTTCCCTCTCTTTGGTGGTGCCAAATTTTGTAAATTTTTTTTTTTCTTTCGAGCGTGTGACAAGACACACTACTAGTAATAGTACTAGTGGTATTAGCAGCAGCATGAGCAACAAGCTTAAACCTGAGCTTGAGAATGAGCAAAAGCTACCAGGATGCTAAATGTGCATTTTTTTTTTTCCCAATTATTTTTCAACTAGATTAGCAACCACAAAATAAACCCTTCCAAGGTTTATAAATACATATATATATATATATATATTTGGCAGGTAGAATCAAAATAACCGATTAGGACCGTGGATGTCGGAACATAATACATGGGAGCAATTAAAGCCCGTTCTTGCAAAGAATGTACAAAGCTCCTCAGTGAGCACTAGGCTCAACACATTATCTACTATTAAAGAAAACATCGAAGCTCTTGAAGAGGCTGAATTGAAAATCATTAGTGTTCTCCTCTTGTCAACTTATAACTACTATCAGGATGCAGACTCCAGAAACGAAGTGATTGAGACGTTGAAAGCTATTGGACTGCGAGACCTGCGATTCTTGCAAATCTATGTCGAGTTCATCAATAAAGAAATATCAGGACCTTTGCTCGCTCAAAGAGACTATTTGACCTTGTTGGACTGGATCAATGCATTTGTCATTGAGCTCGCTAAAGAACATAGACTACTGGATAGCTGTGTTTCTGCTCAGGCAAAGATTTTAAGTAAAAGTGTCGAGCATCTAGCTGGAACAAGGACAAAAAGTACTTTAAACAAGTCACAGCAAAGAATCTTGAAATCAGTAATGACCTCGACAAAAACAGCAATCGCTAGAACTTTGGCAAAAGATGCAACATACCTCGACTTGATTGTAAACAACGCACAAGGCTCATCATTCGCATTGCTCGGTCCCTTGAACAAGGCTGCAGAGGAACTCATCCCCACCGAGCCATCCATTATTGAAAAATTCCAAGAACAAAAAACAACAATTTTAAACTCTTATGTCAACCACATTGTATTGGGTAAATCATTACCTTCAGATCTTGTAATAAACAGTTTTGCGCCATGTGTTGCGTCATTGGTGGACCCAGAGACTTATAAGGAGTTGTTACAACCAGCGATTGAGAAATCCGTGTTGAGATCGTCCGAGAATGCATTTGAATTGATCTTGCCATCTTTTTTCGAAAACTTGCCTCACAAAGTTTCCGTTTCAAGCAAATTGTTGCAATCGGTTATTAGTGGGATCAAGTCTCTGAAAGAACACGTGAGACTAGGTGCTTATAACATTTTGAGACTTTTGTCTTTAAAATCAGATTCCGATCTCAGTGGTGAAATCATTAAGGCAATCAAAGCTACATCCAATGCAGAGTCTAAATCGTTACTCATTAAATCGCTCCTCTTTTCATCTGAGGCGGATAAGATTGTCGAAGCACTTTTGCCACTTGCAGCAAAGGAACAAAACGAACACTCCTTAACCAGCTTGGTTAATGTGCTTGCACATCATGCTATTAAATTGGAGTTTCCTGAGCAAGTGGTGCAAGCTTTCATCACAGGATTCAAATCAAAGTTTCGCCGTGTTTGGTTTGTTGAATATGCTAATGAAGTTTACTCAAACGGAAATAAACAAGATCATGTTGTCCCATCACAATTTATTCCAATATTTAATGAGACTCTCGAATCGATTGAACAAGCACCTGCTGCAAATATCAAAGCAGTTGCTTGTGCCTTTGTTGTATTGGCTTTAACTGATAAAAAGGAATCATCCCTCCTTAATGATAGCAAGCATTTCGAAAAATTTGACGAAACTGACTTGGTGTGGTTTACCAGAGCATTGACAGATCAGGCAAATGCATGGCTTTTTGTTTTGACAGGCAAAAAAGTGCCTTATTCTGTCAGAAAAATTGCTCTTGACAGATTTAAGCAAGTTGCAGAAACTGATTTGAGTTTAGGAGACAAAATTGTTATCCATGTTCATAACCTCTCTCCAGAATCGTACAATCTCAAACTTTTGAGTCCAGTGTTTTCTATATTGACTCAGTTACAGGATGTTGAACAGGTTAAGGAGAATGCAGTGAGCTTATTGGTGGCTGCAAGCGACCCACGAATTGCTGTGAATGGCGGATGGATTGGTCTTGTTCAACGTAGCGGTCATTCACAAAAAGTTGATATTGCCACTTTGGTGAAGGATAACTTTAAGCATATGTTTGACTTGTGTAATGTTGACCGTAGTCCTGCATCAATCAAGGCGTTGGCTGCACTAGCATTTATCCAACCACAATTGATTCATCCAATTGTTAAACTTTTGGAGGATGACTTGTCTTTGGAATCTGCAATCGATGACACCACAAGACAAATTTACCATGGTACCGAGGGCGAAATGGTCATCGATGTGCTTGAAAAGAAACCCAAGGCTTTGGATAAAAACTCAAAAGATTATGAGATAAAAGCATGGGAGGAGAAAATGAGCAAAGAATTGAAACAAGCTAAGAAATTGACACCGGAAGAAAAAAAGCTTGTTGCAGAGCAAGTAGCCAAGGAGTCCAATATTAGAGCTCAAGTGAAACAAATAATTTCTAAAGTTGATTATGCTACCGATTTGATTAGGGAGTTAACAGAACAAGCCAAATTTGTTAATAATGGTGTTGAATTTTGGTACCCTGTTGCCGTTAAGAAATTATTGGACCTTGCTGTCATTGAAGGTGATTTGTTTGAAAGTACTATTGATACTTTTTTGCAATTGTCCGAATTGACCAGCTCGAGATTCGAATCTATGAGGAGATTTATCGGTGTTGCAGTGTTGCGTTTGCATGATATTAAGTTGGATGAGGAATTGCTGCAGGAACCACTCGTTACCCTCTTGGGAAGAATCTTGTACCGTATCAAGATTTTGAGTGATCAAAATCCACTAGATGCAACTTCATTGTCATATGTATTACCACTTTTGACAAAGGTTCTTCATCGAGGACAAGCAGCTGCATTCAGAAACTCGAAAAAGATTGCAGTTACTTCCGAGTTTGTTGAAAACGATCCAGAAGAAGAACAGTTGTTGTTGTGTATTGAGATTATTTCTGCACATGCTGAATTGTTTGCCGATCCAGAAATTCCAAGAACTAGCATATTGGAGATTTTGATCTCACTTATGGCCATTCCCTCGAAAGCCAAGTTGGTTAAGGAATGTTTTCTTTCATTGTGTCCATACATTGCCATCAGCACCAGCGAAAAAGATTTGCAATTGTTGCTCAAGAATGTTGTTTCACCTCATGTGTTTGTGAGATCAACGATTTTGGAAGGACTCGATTCAGAGTTTGAATTGGAAGCATATTCAAAAGAAGTATTTGTTGCTACGTTTGACACTGATCACAATAGTCAAGAACTTGCACAAACTATTTGGGAAGATAATGGGTTGATTGTACCAGATACTACAAATTTGTTGGACTTGTTTGGGTTAACAGATGCTGGATTGCGTTTGTCTGTTGCACATGCCTACACGGAAGCAGCAAAAACCACACTGTTACAAGTTGAGGAATTGTTTGAATTTTACATTGAAAAGAAGAACCCACCGGCACCAAAATTGGATGAGTTTGGTTTGGTTATCAAATCGACCATCGACCAAAGGGATAGATGGGAAGAGAGATCAACAATTGCACATTCCCTCAAATTTCTTGTTCCGCTTTTGAGCAAACAAGATGTTGAAAAAGTGATTAAATTCTTGGTTAATGAAGCTCTTGGCGACAAAGATGAACACGTCCGTCAGCAATACCAGGATGCTGGTATCGAAGCTATCAAAGCACACGGTGCTGATAATATTGAAACATTGATCAACATTTTTGAAGAGAATTTGAGCTCCAAGAATATTAAGGAACCAGTTGTTATCTTGTATGGTTCCTTAGCTAGTCATTTGGAGATGAATGATCCAAGATTGAAAGTCATTTTCGAGAGATTGATCAAATCTTTGGATACCCCAGCAGTGCAATTTGCAGTTGCTGAATGTATTGCTCCTTTGGTGCCAGCTTTTCAAAAGGAATTACCAAAGTACTTTGACGATATGTTTGAGAAATTGTTTACAGCCAAAACGCGTTCAAAACGTCGTGGTGCCGCATTTGGTATTGCGGGTTTGGTTAAAGGGTGTGGTGTCAAGGCTCTTGCTGATTACGACGTGATTCGAAACTTGACTGATGCATCTGACGACAAGAAGGATCCCGTAAAGAGGGAAAGTGTTTCTTTGGCGTTTGAGAGTTTGTCCAAGACTATGAGTAAATACTTTGAACCATTTGTGTTTGAAATTTTGCCCATTATATTAAAGAGTCTTGGTGATGCGCAAGCGGAAGTTAGACAGGCCACCGATGAAGCTGCGAAAGAGATTATGAAAAACACAACTTCTTTTGGTGTCAAAAAGCTTATACCTTTGGCTATATCTAACCTTGATGAGATTGCATGGAGGTCCAAAAAGGGTTCTGTTGAGTTGTTGGGTGCCATGGCTTACTTGGACCCAGAGCAATTGTCCGCTTCATTATCGGTGATTATTCCTGAAATTGTAGGTGTGTTGAATGACACACACAAGGAAGTGAGGAAGGCTGCTGAACAGTCATTGAAGAGATTTGGTGAAGTTATTAGAAACCCAGAGATTCAACAAATTGTGCCATACTTGATCAATGCCATAGGTGATCCAACAAAGCATTTGGAGGAAGCTTTGGATAAATTGACAAAGACACAATTTGTGCACTACATTGACAGTTCTTCATTAGCCCTTATCATACATGTCATACACAGAGCAATGAAGGATAGGTCTGCCTCTACAAAGAAAAAAGCATGTCAAATTGTGGGTAATATGGCAATTTTGGTTGACTCCAAGGATTTGCAACCATATTTGAATGAGTTGGTTGAAGAGCTTGAAATGGCCATGGTTGACCCTGTGCCGGCAACCAGATCTACTGCGGCTAGAGCTTTGGGTTCATTAGTGGAAAAACTAGGCGAAGATCAATTCCCTGGGTTGATTCCAAAATTGATCGATACTTTGCACGACGAACAAAAGGCCGGAGATCGTCTTGGTTCAGCGCAGGCATTGTCAGAGGTTATTTGTGGTCTTGGTGTCAACAAATTGGAGGAACTTTTACCTTCAATTATTACATCAGCCTCTTCCCCTCGTGCTGCAGTAAGAGCTGGGTTCATGCCACTTTTGCTCTTTTTACCTGTTTGTTTTGGTTCTCAGTTTTCACCATACTTGAGTAAAATCATTCCACCAATTCTTAATGGTCTTGCTGATCTGGATGAGGAGATTAGAGAGACTGCATTGAAATCGGGTAGATTGATTGTCAAGAATTATGCTAAGAAGGCAGTTGATTTGTTGTTGCCCGAATTAGAAGCTGGATTGTCCAACGAATCTTATCGTATTCGTCTTTCTTCATTGGAGCTTACTGGAGATTTGTTATTCCAAATCACTGGTCTCTCTGGTAAGAATGAACTTATTGAAGACCAAGCTGTCAACAAGACTCTTGCCGAGTCACTTGGACAAGATCGTCGTGATCGTATTTTGGCAGCATTGTTTGTTTGTCGTTCAGATGTTGCTGGTATCGTTCGTAATGCTAGTGCTGATATCTGGAAGGCTTTGGTCTCAAACACTCCTCGTACTGTTAAGGAGATCTTGCCTTCATTAACTACTCTTATTGTGAGTAAGTTGGCATCTGACGATGAGACACAAAGAATTATTGCAGCACAAACATTGGGTGATATGGTTCGTCGTGTTGGTGCAAATGCCTTACCTCAGTTGTTGCCAACGTTACAAAATGCCAAGGACCAAGAAGGTGCTTGTATTGCCTTGACAGAGTTGATCAAGTCAACTTCATTGGAAGGATTGACTACATATCAAGACACGTTTATCACCATTATTCATGATGGTCTTGTTACAAACGATAAACCAACCAGAAATGCTGCTGCTCAAGCGTTTGAGGAATTGCATGCCAAGATGGGCAATTTCGTTGTTCACGAGATTATCCCACAATTGTTGGCAGAGTTGAACACTACAACGGTGGTTGCTCTTGAAGAGTTGATGGCTAACAAAGCAGACTTGATCTTCCCAATTACTCTTCCGGTATTATTGAAAGAACCAGTCAACTATGGTGCATTGGCTTCATTATCCTCGGTGGCTGGTACTGCATTGTACAAGAAGCTTTCTGTCATTATCAACACCATGGTGGAAGGTATCGTAGCCGGCGAGGACTTGCATGATGAATTTAACCAAGTTCTTCTCTCGGTTGAAGATGATGGTGCTCATTTGTTGATGCAACAATTGTTGGCATTGATGAAGAATGAAGATCCAAAGAGGAGAGAAGTTATATTTGCTCAACTCGATCAATTCTTTGCTGAAGCTACAATGGATTATTCGATGTACCTCGAAGACTTTGTTTTCCAAATGATTTTGTCTCTTGCTGACCCATCACCACAAGTTGTTAAGGGAAGTATGGAGTCTCTTACATCATTGGTGAAGAGGCAACCAAAGGAGATTTTGGAGAAGTTGGTCAAGCCTGCAAGCCAAGCATTGAACCTTACTGGGTACGAGGTTGCAGGATTTGCCTTGCCAAAAGGTCCAAACAGTATTTTGCCAATATTCTTGCATGGCTTGATGTATGGTACGCCCGAGCAAAGGGAGTTGTCAGCGTTGGCTATCGCTGATGTCATTGAAAAGACTCCAGCTGATAACTTGAAGACTTTGGCTACGGTGATTAGTGGACCAATGATTAGGGTTATTGGAGAGAAAGTTGCTACGAGTATCAAATCGGCTATTCTTGTGGCATTGAACAATTTGTTGAACAAGATTCCACAATTTTTGAGAGCATTCATTCCACAATTACAAAGAACCTTTGTGCGTTGTTTAAGTGACGTGACAAATGAGACATTGAGAAAGAGAGCTGTTGTTGCATTAAGTACTTTGGTGCAGCACCAACCTCGTGTTGATTCATTGATTACCGAGTTGGTGTCTAATGCCAAAGCCACTGAAGATTCTGGTGTCAAGTCCTCAATGTTGCAGGGTATGCTTGCTGTTGTGGAGACCAAGGGTGAGATGTTAAGTGAAGCCTCGAAATCTAGTCTTTTGTCGATTGTTGAAGAAGAGAGCATTGACTCGATTTCATCAGCAAAATTATTGGGTTCGTTGGCCAATGTGTTGACCAAGGAAGAGACCAATACATTATTGGAAAAGAAAGTGTTGAACAATGAATCGAAATTCTCGGTGTTGGCAATCAACTCTTTCTTGAAATATGCGCCTGATTTAATCAAGGATAATGCTAATGTTGTAGAGTATGTGATTGCATGTTCCGATTCACCAGAGCCATATATCAGTGATAATGCCACCATTGCCATTGGTAAGATTTTGCTCAGTTCTGATGAATTGAATGTCGATTTGTTTAAACAGTTGGCCAAGTTGGTTCTTGCGCCTGCTTCATCATCTCCCGATACTAAGAGACTTGCATTGATTGTTATTCGTTCTGTTGCAAACAAGCACAAAGATGCGATTTCAGCCGAGCTTTTGGATCTTGTTGTTCCTAGTGTTTTCGCTTCTGTAAGGGATCCAATTATTCCCATCAAGCTTGCTGCTGAGAAGGCGTATTTGGAAATTTTCCAAATAGTTGATCAGAACTTGACAGTGTTTGATGCATGGTTTGATGGCAAGACAGAGATTGTTACTGTTACTGGTACGCTGATTGTTCCTAGATCGATTTCCGATTACACAAAGAGAGTTGCTGTGAGATTGGCAAATGTCGAGAGGGAAAGAATTGAACAAGGTGGAGATGCAGAGACCTTGTTCAGTGATCGTATTGAAGACGAGAAAGAAATTTGGTCGGTTGGTATATAAAGAGTGGTAGAGGTACTAGTTTTATTTGTCATTACCCTGCGTATTCCATGGTTCATTTTAAATAGTTCATTTTCATTGCTCATTTTCATTGTTCATTTTGAACATTGTGTATATTGAATTTCTTTTTTTAAAAAATTATACATTATTAGATACAGTGTGAAAAATTCTCGGGTATTATAAACATCGGGTCCATTTCTTCTTTTTCTTTTTCTTTTTCTTTTTCTTGTTCTTTTACTTTTTCTTATCATTCACTCATTGGCAAGTTGAGACTTTTGAAACTTGGTAATGGTTCATTAGCTGCGGGTGAAAGTTTTGGTGATGCCATGTTTGAGTGCAAAGGTGTAGTTATTGCATTACCCTTGATACCAAATGCACCCGTTGATCCTGATATGGTTGTTGGTAAATGAGAAGTTGCATTGGTGGCAGAAGTTAGAGTATGAGCACCAACACCACCACCAACACCATTAGTACCACCACTGCCATTGCCATTGCTATTGCCTACAACTGCTGGTGTCATTGCCAACATTGCCAAGTTAGTGCAACTGTTACTCGCCGATATGAGCGGTGTTGAATTAGTTGAGAGACCCAATATTGGTGAGTTGGGCAATGTTTGATGCAGCAGCACATTGTGAAGATTATTGTTATTATTATTATTGTTGTTGTTATTGCTGTTGCTGTAGTGGGAATAGTGAAAGCTGGAATTTCCATTATAGCTAGTAGTTCTATTAAAACCAGGGAATTGCGGTAATTTCGGACTATTTGGTCTTGACTTTTTTAGTTTTTGTTTTATATAATCAATGTCTGATTCTTGTGTAATGTGGGTCTTTCGTGGTTGTGGTTGTATTGGTTGTATTGGTTGCATTGGTTGTGTGATATCCAGTAGAGGTGTCATTCTAGGGAACGAGTTTGAATTTGAGTTGGTTGCAGTGGAGAACCGACTAGCAACGTTGGACAAGTGTTGCAAGTTGAGTGTATCAGCTGAATGCAAGGTAGGTATTGAACCAATAATAGGACTTGTCGTTGTTGTCGTTGATGATGTTGTTCCTCCTCCTCCTCCAGCTGCAGCTGTCGAGTTTGAGATTGTATCATTATTCAGGTGGAAGCTGAATTTTGGAGGTGCGCGGAAATGCGAGTCACCTCCTGCACCATTAGCACTAGCAGAAGGGCTAGCGTTGGATTGCAAGACTGAAGTTGGAAGTTTCAAAGGACGTTGTTGTGGGTTGAAATGATCAGTGAGTGATGGGAGTGATTTTGAGATTTCCATGCTTTCCAACTCCTGTGTTGCTGTGAGTGCTAGTATGTCTATGCTTGAAGGGTGCTTTGCCATTGTGATGCTATCCTGGATATTTCTAGTTGCAATTCCAGTTCCACCGGGAGAAGATTTTGTAGTGGTGGTAGTACCACTTGTAGTATTGGTATTATTGGCAACAGTATTAATAGGATTAAAGTAAGTGGTATTGGTATTAGAAGTTGTGGTGGTTGGAGTAGTGGTGTTGTCAGCATACAGTGGTGAGGATGAGTCATCAGCCTTCCTGGCCTTTGGTTTCAAGGTGGGTGTTGCATTTGGCGTAAGCGGCTGTGAAACTTGTTGTTGTTGCTGTTGTTGTTGTTGTTGTTGTTGTTGTTGTTGTTGGGGTATTGTGCTATCTTGCTTTGCATAAATAGTTGATGTGACTGGTGATGAAGGAGGCGAAGATGCCGAGTTTCCATTGTTTAACAATGTGGATTTTGACTTTTGGTTTTGATTTTGGTTTTTAGTTTTTGGTTTTGTTTTCGTTTGAGATTGAGATTGACCCTCTTTGTCAATATCCATATCTACATCTGCATCCATATCCTGTTTCAGTACCATTGCTTCCTTTGTTGGGTTTGAAGTGAATACTATTTCATTCTTGACCTTTTCACTCTTTTTATTTTTTCTTGAGTTTGGGTTGGTGTGTATTCTAACGTGTCTTGTTAACTCGTCTGACCTGCTAAATTTTTTCGAGCATCCTGGAAATTTGCAAACGTGTGGTTTCTCACCGGTATGTGTTCTAATGTGTCTAGTCTGGTGCTCTAGTCTGTGGAAGGCCTTGTCACAATGTGGACATTTGTAGGGTCTAGTGCCGTCTCTTTTACTCTTTGACGCACTAGCACTAGTACTAGTACCAGTACCACCATTACTACTACTTGTACTGCTATTGTTGTTGTTGTTGTTGTTTGTGGAAAATGTTTGGTGTGGGGTAAATGTGGTACTTTGTTGTGACATGTCGGATGAGTGCGTACTGTGGCCAATGAAATGATTCTGTTGTTGTTGTTGTTGTTGTTGTTGTTGTTGCTGATGGTGATACTGTTGGCTATTAAGATGTGGAGGTAGCGGCTGTTGTTGCCCTTGTTCTGATTGTTGTTGCTGCTGTTGCAGTTGCTGTTGTTGTTGCTGTTGTTGTTGGTTCTG
Organism: Lodderomyces elongisporus; assembly: GCF_030384665.1. Lineage (NCBI taxonomy): Eukaryota > Fungi > Ascomycota > Pichiomycetes > Serinales > Debaryomycetaceae > Lodderomyces > Lodderomyces elongisporus. The sequence goes on along the minus strand of NC_083676.1, from coordinate 58,902 downwards.
ATAGTGGCTTTGTTGAGGATCTACCATAATGACATTACTCATTTTCTGTTATATATCTTTGTATTTATAGACTGTTGTTTTTTTCTGCCTTCAGTTCTTGACTGTTTTGAATGCAAGTGGAAAAGCACGAGAGATGTGAAATCTATTATATTGTGACTATAGAGCTTCTAATGTTGTAGATTTAGATTTCAATCAAAAGATCTCCTTGGGAAAAGTTTGTTTTGTTTTGTTTTGTTTTGTTTTGTTCTTTATACTGCAAAAGTAGTTGCCAAAACTAGGTGTGGATGATGGAGATTATATTGTATATGGGCTCTTATAAGCGTGGTGACAAACCCCCAAAAAAAGGTGGGGCGGGGGGGGGGGCAGGGGGGAAAGAAACAAAGGAACAAAATAATCAATATCCTAGGATGATTGTAGTAAGATCGATAAGACTGTATCTGTTTCTGTTTCTGTCTCTTGTATCAGAAAAGAAGGATGAATATGTGAAATGAAAAGAGGCAAATTAAAGAAAAAACAAACTAGATAGAAGAAAGGGAAGCAATAGATTTAAAAAGAATGAATGTGAGATTTTTTTTTTCTCTTTTTTTTTTTTTGCTTTGTTTCTATGCCTGTATTTCCCCCTAAAATAAAATAAAAAAAAAAAAAGAAAAAAAGAAAAAAAGAAATGGAGAAAGGAAGGAAAAGGAAAAGGTAAAAAAAAAAAAAAAAATTAAAAAAAAAAATTTTGAACTTGAGTTTACCCGAGTGGGGAGAATGTGAGAATGGGAGGGGGAGGGAAAGTTTAACCAAACAATAAAAAAATAAAAATAAAAAATAAAAAGAGGAAAAAAGAAATAAGGCAAAAGAAAAGAGAAAAGAGAAAAGGTGGGAGATGGCGTATCTGCAATAGTCAATAGTCGAAAAGACAAATGTGTAGTAGGTTTAGAGCTTTACCGTGGTTATGTTATTTAAGATAGATATAGCTTATGGACAAAGCCAAAAGGTCAAACCTTTGGTTAGAATTAGAAATTGTTAGTAAGTGGGTTGTTGTGGTTTCGTCAGGTTTATAGATAACAGAACAATGTAGAATAGTGCCGTAGAGTAGAGTCTCAAGCCATTTTATTAAAATTAAATCCTTTTTTTTTGCTATTTGTAGCCCCGAGATATACATCTTCACATGGCGCACGGAGAAGGGGAAAAAGGAAAAAAAAGGAAGGGGCGAAGGGGCGAAAGAAAGAGAGATTTCATCACCTTCTTCTTCTTACTTTCTTATCTATTGTTCTGTAATATTGTTTGTTATAGACATTAAGTCAATGCTGGTGATGATGTTGTTGGTACTACTACTTCTACTACATAGTACACTAGTGTTGTATATGATAAATTCATTGGTTTACACTATTAATGCCATTGTTGGTTGGTAACATTTCAAGTGCGTGTGTTTCTATTGACTGTTGTTACCCCGTACTTTCTTTTTTTTTTTTTAATTTTTTTTTTAATTTTTTTCTCCTCTTCTCTTCTCTTCTCCTCATTTCAATTTGAGATGCCACACACACACACACACACACACACAAAAAAAAAGAGAAAAGACAACAGACAACAGACAACAGACAACAGAAAAAAATTACCACATAGACTGAAACAATAAGATACATCTTGTAGATTAATCTCTTATTATCCATAGAGAAAGGATAGATTATCCTCGCGTTACTTTATAGAACAACTTTATTCTATTTCCCTCCTTTTCCTTTTTTATTATTTTTTAGTATTCAACAGGAATATATTGACACTAGCAAACCAAAGAAGGAATTTAAAGGAGAGTTTCTGGTAAAGAGTTATATGGGCTATGAGTTGGGAAGTTGCTATGTATACCAAAACTATACATACAATTGGGTAAACGTTTTGTTTTTTTTTTATTTGTTTTTTGTTTTTTTTTCTGCATAAAACAGGAAGAGAAATAGTTTTGACTTACAAGCAGACAGACAGACAGACAGACACAAAGAGAAACAGAGAAACAGACAGACAAAAAAAAACTAAACAAAAAAAAAGAAATTCACATTTGGCCCAAAAAAGTGAGGTGTGGGGATTTTAAACACACACACACACACACACACACACACACTCTCTCTCTCTCTTCTTTTTTTCTGTTCCTCCCCCCGGTTTTTTCCATCTCCACATTTCATTGACAATATATTTACCAACTGCACACGACCTATAAAAACAGATTATACTGAAATTTGAGAAACAACAACAAAAATATTTTTAAAAAAAAATAAAAAAAAAAGACATCAAAAAACTCTAATTGGAGACAGATGGGTATATTCCAGTGGAATTCATATATCTAATTCTATAACCAATTTATGGCGTTCAAGGTATAAGATTGTATACGAGATCCAAAGCTTGTATTTTTCTTTCGCTACTTTTTATTGTCATTTCTATGTTCACAACTAAACTTTCTTCTTACTTTTCTTTTTTCTTTCTTAAAACAATAGTGACGAAGAAGGAAGTTGGTGCGAACAAAACTTGTTCTCTCGTTCGCCCCAGCCCTCTCTGTTTTCTTTTTGTTGTTGCACTTTTCGTTTCGGAAGTCGCTCTAAAACCAAAACTCCGAACTCGCAGAATTTTCTATTCTCTTTTTTTTTTTTTACCTTGATCAAAATTTTGATGGTACCTTATGCGTAGTTACCGCTACAGCTAGCCACACATACAAAGTGCATATATATATATATATGTACTTACGCCCACTCCGCCTCCATAAAAAGAGAAAGAAAAAGAAAAGGGGGGGAGAGTGAGGGCAAAGAAGGACAGGTGGGTGGCAATGCTTTGTTTCCATACTATATCCAAAGCCTTGTTGTTAGAAATCTCCTTATGACAAAAACAGTCGATCTAGGAAATAATACAACACTTTCTACTCTGTACTACTTTTGTATGCATTTACTTCCGCAAAAAAATTTCTCCACTTACTTCTTACTAAACATAAATATACAAAAGCAAATAAATTAAATAAATATTAGGAATATATGAACAAAGGGTAATAGGAGTAAAAAGTCAAAGAAACCATTCTCAATGTTTTAAACAGAGTGGGTCAGGAATATGGGAGACCGTTTGCGGAGACACCTGTATTACACACAACTTACTAATATATGAAATGTGTCTCACACTTCTCTCTCCTCTCCTCTTTTCTCTCTTCTTTTCTCTTCTCTATTGCTGTCTCATCAACCTTCCCCACTTGTAGCCAATTTTCATTTTTTCATCTTCATTTTTTGTGTTATTTTGGGAATTTGAAAAAAAAAGCAGTCTTTGCTCTACTACATGGTTCTTTTCTTTGTGTGTCCTTGTACATGCGGAGACTCAAAAGTGTTAACAGAGTGAGATGAGAGGAGGAGGAGGAGGAGGAGGAGGAGAAAACAAAAAGAAAATAAAGAATTTGCAATAAAAACTTTGAAAACGGTTTATAGAAATGCAGGTGGGGAGATGGTCAAACGTTTGATGGTTTCTGCTGAATTTTTGAAAAAACAAAAAAAAATAAAAAATAAAAAATAAAAAATAAACTAAAAAGTGTTGAAGAATATATTTCCCCCCTCCCTCTTTTTTTTTTCTTTACCTGTCAAGTGTAATTCATCGTACACATCTAATTTTGTAAAGGAGTGGTTGATCCCATCTTTTTTCCTCCCAAATAATGATTCATGGTCTGATGATAAACCACCTGGTCACCTGATGCTAAGGTAAAGCCATTGCATCTCCCAACCTTTCTCTCTTTGTTTCTCTAGTTTAATTGTTTTTCTTTTTTCTTTTTTTTTCTTTTGTTGTTGTTGTCAAAATGGCTATTGTTCGGATAAATTATTGTTACTTTAGATATATATACATATTTTTATTATCGGCAAGTGGAGACATGGTGATGTGCAGTATTTGTCAGACAATGCAAATTTAATAAAAAAAAAAAAAAGAATACAGCGCACAAAATAAAAGAATAGTTTTTCCGAAATGCCGTTTATAAAAAAAAAGAAGACAAAATATCAACACCACCACAACCATTACCACTAACAACAGCTGCTAGAATGCAGGAATAATGCAAAAATTAGAAAATAAAAAAAAAGAAACATATATATAGAAATCACTCAGGTATATTCGTTTTTTTTTAACAGTCAATTATTTTCTCTTTTTTTTTTTCTTCTTTTCTCGTGCAGTATACAGATCTGAGAGTTAATCCGATCATGCATTCCATGCTTTATTCCTTTTTTTAATTACTTTTTGGGACTGTAACAAAAAAAAATTGAAAAAAAAACACAGGTTGACTAATATTTTGTGAATCTTATATGGAATTGGGACAGGCAATTCTACATTTAGGCTTCACTAATCATGCAGGCGATAGTAATACACCGAATGACTTGAGTTTGCTAGGTATACTAAGTATATCATGGTCATCTCAATTACTTTTTTGCAAAATTGGTCTTCTTTTTTTTTTTTTTTTGTTTTTCGTCCCTTCCACTCTGTTGGTGGTGCTACTGCTGCTGCTACAGTAGATACTACAACTGAGATTGTGCGTGATTTTTTTATATTATTCAGTTTCACATGATTCGTTTGCATTCACCACCGTTATTTATCCTTTTTTATTTTTTTTATGAACAAACGTTAATTGGAACCTGACTATTATTTTATGTATACCTTTTATGTATGTACACACTCTTCTAATTTTTTCTACTTCCATTATCACTACTACCAGTGATGTTACGTGTATTTAAAAATAATTTAGTTATAGTTTTATACTTGTCTAAATGTCTTGGTAACTAATTGGCAAGAATCTGCTGGTATATAACCTTACCTTGATTAAATTTGTTTCTAATTCTCAATTTTTTTTATAAAACCCAAATTTGCCCAATAAGCTTTCTTTTTAAAACTGGCGGAATGTACATACATATATACATGGTACAATATCAGGGATGTTTGGTATCGTGATTTGCAAAAGATTTGCAATCAATTAATTTTTTTGTAAAGCTTATCAGTGGTTAATAAACAACAATATCTTTTTTTTATCTCTTTCTAATTTGTTTATTACAGATTGATAGATTGTCCAGTAGTTTCTGTACAAATCCATTTGCTGATAACAAAGTATCATACTTTAAGAGTACACTTTTTTTGTATATGGTTGTACGTAATAGTATCTTTTGCAAGAATGGGCTCACTTTCCATTATTCCCACTGGTTACAACTAACCAACATTTTGGTTAATTCGTCGTCTCTCAAGCTACCCCTCCTCGGTGTTAGAGATGGACGAACAAGTAAGATTGGGATTAGTAATGACACAAAGTACAACTCCGAAATTTAAATTAGAGAGAGAGAGAGAGAGACACGAAACAAAAGAAAGAGAAAAAAAAAGAAAGACACAAAATTTTCTGGCCGACGACAAAATAATTGGAAATATATTGAGTTTGAAAAATATGTCTTTGAATAAACAACAACAGCAACAAAAACTTTTTTTTGGGAGAGAAGGGGAGGAGGAGGAGCAAGAGGAGCAGGAGGAAAGGGTGTGCATATTCCAAGTTTCTGGTTTCCAGTCTGTTTGTTTCTATTTATTTCTACCAAGCAATTCTAGGGTCCTTGGGAACTGTAGCAAACTAGTAAGAAAGCAAGAAAGCAAGATTATAAAATTGGTTCTCGGCCCTCCCTTTCAACTGACATATAATTGCTTGGAAAGCTAAACCAAGCAAAGAAAAGGTTTGTGAAAAGATAGCAAACGAATCATTCAATATACATGTCTCATATTTGATAAATTAATTCTCGTCATTTCTCTCTCTCTCTCTATGACTCAAATCAAAGCCGATGGAATTTTGCAAAACTAAAAAAAAGAAAAAAAAATTATGATTTTTATAATACTTTTTTTTCCTTCTTTCTTTGCCTCTCCTTTTTTGATCAACGTTGTGTTCTCCTTTATTTTTTTTTGTTTTGTTTCCTGTCTTTGTTTCTTTTTGCATCTTCTTCTTGTAATCCAACAAAAAGATAAAATCAGTTTGAGGGAAGTTTAAAACACTAAGCAGGTTACATTAAAGTACACGTCCACGTTCATGTTCATGTTCATGTTTATGTTCATGCTCACATTCACTATTAGAACCAAAAAAAGAAAAAAAGAATGTTTTGTGTAAGAATCGTGCACTAAATTGCAATTGCCAATGTACATTACCAATTCCTACAGACATAGTATAACACCACTTTGCTTTTGTTTTGCTTATTGGTAAAGTCTTGTTTCTTGTTATTCTTTTTTTTTTTGTACTCTGGTAGTCGTAAATAGAATAGACCATGGTGGTACAAAGGTAATGAAGCTGCGATATTTTTACCCCTCTTTTGATATCAATGTTGGAATTTTGCAGTTGCCAAAGCTTTTCAATGGTTACGAAAAAAACAAATAAAAAAATTTTTTTTTTTCTTTTTCAACAAGAAGGCTTTGAAGAAAGGAGAGTAGGGAGAAGCACAGAAAAAGACCTCGTGATGTTGAAGAATGCCTGTCTTGCTTTTCCTCCTCCTCTTCAATTTTGTTGAACTAAATTAACCTCTAATGCGTTGCATGTACTGCAAAATCTCCTTTTCGCTCTTTTAAAATTGAATAATTGATTGAATGATGATGATGAAGAAGAAGAAGAAGAGGAAGAAAAAGAGGAAGAGGGGTGTGTGAGATTGGTAAGGGTAATGTACAATATTGTAGTAGAGGTACGTTTTACATATTATTTTCATAAATTAGGCCAAGTCAGGTGGTATTGATTGGAATAGATTGAATGGTGTTCTATTTTTTTTCCTTTTTTTTATTTTTTTATTTTTTTATTTTTTTATTTTTAGCTTTGGTAACAGCTACAATCATAATCAGCTCTAACAGTAGTAATAGTAGATACGAGTTGTATTTGTTAATTATTTTTCAACACGTTTTAGGTTTTTTTCTTCTTCTTCTTCTTTAACATTATTTCATTCATTCTTTTTTTAAATTGCCTTGTTCTAACCATTATTTTCTTATAAAAGAACTACTTCGATTACAATTGCTTTTTCATCAAATCAACACAGGATCTATAAGCTAAAGATTATAGAAACAGCAAGTGCTAATAGAGTGTTTAATAATCTATTTTTTTTTGTTTTACCTTTCAAAAAAAAAAAAGAAGTAAACATAATCGATTGCTTGATTACTTCTTTCTTTAGCCACCAAAATTCACTTACAGATTATCTACTATTGAAACTCAATTTGATCCTTAACCTATTCCAGAATCTAACAAAATATTCTAAATTTCGCCAAATCATTCACTTGTTTTCATCTTCATTTATCTTATTAACCCATTCAACACTACTTATTAATTGCAATATCACTATTAAATTAACTTTGGAAAACAGACAGAAACATAATGGATTCTCAGGACATGTCTACTATTTATGAACAACAACAAGCAAGATTGTTGGACCAATTTGACCAATGTTACCAAAAATCAGTGCTTCTAAACACACTGGACTCAGAATCTGATATAGCCGACTTATTTTTCCCACCTATATCATCTTCATCGGTTACATCTTCAAGTAACCAATCGGGTAATGTAACACTAGTATCAGATCTCCTAAAGCAAATAGATGAGATCCCCAGCTCATCAACAACATCATCATCATCAACAACAAATACATCAACAGCAAATACATCGAATTCAGACAATATTAATACCACCGCCTCAGATTCCTCCCTGCTGAAATTGCCTCCATGCCCCATTGAACAAGCATGCGACTCGTGTCGTAAACGCAAATTGAAATGTTCTAAGGAGTATCCGCGTTGCTCCAAATGCATCCAACACAAGTGGTGCTGTTCGTATAGCCCAAGAACAGTGCGAAGCCCCTTAACAAGAGCCCACTTGACAGAGGTTGAGAACAAATTACAGAAATTGGAGGATTTGTTGGCATACATATTGCCTAGCGACTATTTTGCCGCACTCGACGAAATTGTAGGTGAAGGCGAGGAAGATTTGAACTTTGAAGTTGAATGGAAACCCGTTAGAGACCAATTGAAGGGATTAAAGAAGAATTACGAAGTCAAGCTGAAGCAGAACAAGACCACACCAATAGTACAAGAACCATCACACAAGAGGAAGAAGTCTGTGTCAAGTAATGCACAAAGAAAGTCAATTGCCAGTAACACTACTTTTGTCAGCAAAAATAACAACATGAAGGAAAATACCAATAATTCTGGTAACAAGTTTAATGACAAGGTCACTGAAAGCAGTGCTATTGATGCGAGTAATAACACGAGTCTAAACACCACCACCTCAAACAAGAACAACAACAAGAGCAACAATAATACCAAGAAAAGTACTGCCACTAATACTGCCATTAATACTGCCACTGGTACTGCCACCTCTCCCACTAACAGTTCTCAAAAAACTTTCCACAATACAAATACAAATGACAAGACAGCACTTCCCACATCAAACACTACATATGAGTTTCCAAACGACAGAGTCAAGATCAAGCAAGAAATCATCCAGGACTTTGAATTGAATAACATTCCTACAAAACCAGCTACCACCTCAACACAATCACCACCACTACAACCACCCTTGTCACAAAGGGAATTTTTTGAGACATTTTTAAATACCGAATACTCAGCTATTGATAATCAGTCCAATTTAAAAGAAGATGTTACTAGTACCCAAATCAAACAAGAAGAGTCCATTCCCCCATTTTCTTCGTGTTCTTCAATGTTCCAGCCCTCAGAGAATACAACTAAACAAAACTCCATGTTGACTTCACCATCATCGATACTCAGTCTTAGCTCGTGGAATAATGATGAAATGAGAGAAGATGATAACGAGACTGATATCATTGATAATGATTTGGAACTACCAAAGTCGTATAAAAAGATCAAGTTGGAGAATATGGATTTTGATATGAATAGAGTAGTGGGAAATGATAATGATAATGATGATGATGATCTGTTGCAACAAGCACAACAACACTCACTTTCCGATTCATTCTACAATTTACTATCTATTCCAGGGAAAGTTGGCGGTGCTAGTAATGACAATGGGACTAACAATTTCGATTTAATGTTTGATATGTAATGGAAGAAAAGAAAGAGACACACAAGGAGAGATGGAGATTGATGAAACAAATTTATAAAGATGTTGATCCGTTTAATTTTATAGAGTTTATGTTACTATTTTTTTACTGTTAATTTTTTTTTCTATGTTATACTTTTAATGTTGGTTTTAATTTTTATTTTTATTTTTTATATATACGTATATATGTTTAGTTCGTGATTAATGAGAGATATAAAGAGTTTTGTATTTACATTGATGATCGTATTGATTGTGTTTTTTTTATTTATTTATTTGTAGGTCATTATTTATTCGCTAGTTTCGGGAGAAAGGCGAAATTCAAATTCATATGAGCCACGGACCCTTGAATGCGATTTGACCTAGTATCATTCTCTACATTACTCAATGACAACCAAATCTACATATCATCAAATTGGATGGAAGGAAGACAGAAGTTAATATTTTTTTGTTTTTGATGAGCTTACTCAGCGATTATTAGCATATATTTGCCTTAAAATAGAAAGAGAAGCAAAGAATAGAAGAGCGCGTAGTGCTTCTATAACAGAGAAAAAGCATTCAAGTTGTTAAAAAATTGGCTGGTAAGAAAAATCAAGACCATGATTGGTTTGGTACATATGTTTTGGCCATCTTTTTAGAAAACTCGTTGGCAATTATTTGATTCATTTGAGTTAACTTATATGCTATACCTTGTAAACACAACTCTCTCTTCTTAATTTTTCCTCGTCCTCATCATCCTCATCATCCTCATCTTTTTCCTCTTCTTCCTTATCATTGGTTATTTAAGGGGGTTATGGTATACGTCATTCGTTTTTGTGTAGTTACATATTACTCCTTTTATATTAACATCGGTGGTAATTAAATGCGAATATAAAAATAAAAAAATAAAAAATAAAATAAAACAAAGAAAGTCTTGTGGTTTCAGATTACACAACAGAAAAAGGTAACGTACATTATATACTATCACCATATATTTGTGGAGATTGAGTGTAGTTAATCAACCTATTTACATTTCAAAATTCCTCAATATTTATCCTAATCGGCTTAAAGATCAACACAACCACACACTTAAACACACACACTGACACACACTGACACATACTGATACATACGCTACAATGGATAATGATACCAAGGATGATGTAGAGACAAAGGACGAGGTTTTTGAAGACACAATTGAGGGCCACGAGTCCTTGCCGACACAAGCGGAAATTGAGGAACCACAAACGAGTCAAGTCCTGCTACCTTCAAGAGACCCGATTCAAACATGCTTACAACTAAACCTGCTGTCTATCCCACTATCACAAACAAGTAAATCGGCAAACGACACCGCAAATGAACCGGAATTCTTGCAGAAGATATCTACAGTGCTGACCAGTTACGACAAGTCAACCTCGAATTATCTCTTGCAGTCGAAACATAACATTTTGTCGCTCAAGTTCAAAGACAAGGACTCTGTAACACAAAGAACACTCGAAGATGGTGCATTGAATATCAAGAATACATTTAGCAATATCAAGAATATAGTCGGCGGTATGAGCCAAGTCAACTCCCCTTATAAGATTGACTGGGATTTCTGGACTTGGGTTGTTGATGACTACGACTATATTGTCAACAATAAGCTGGACCAGTTGAACGAATTAATAGCACAGGGTATCCCCAGTGAAATCAGAGGTATAATATGGCAAATCGTCACCAAATCCAAGGACTCCAACTTGGAAGATTTGTATAGGTCTCTCAAACATGAAAGTTCTATTCACGAGAAGGCAATCAAGCGAGACCTTACCAGGACAAGCTTCTTTACAAACATTGACGCAGTGAACAAGGCCGATGAGTTGTACAACGTTATCAAGGCTTATTCCTTGTATGACCCTGATGTAGGGTACACCCAGGGAATGATATTTATAGCGGTTCCCTTGATTATGAATATGCACGAAAGTGAATGTTTCTGTCTCTTGGTGCTCTTGATGAAAGAATACCAATTAAGGGAACTATTTTGTCCCGAGATGAAAGGGTTGCATTTGTTGTTATACCAGTTTGACTGTCTTTTAGCCAAAAACGTGCCTACATTGTACAACCATTTGGTGAAACAAGGTATCAAGTCTTCAATGTATGCAAGTCAATGGTTTCTCACGTTTTTCGCTTACAAATTCCCCTTGGACATTGTGTTGCGGATCTACGATGTGATCATTACGGAAGGAATGGAGTCGATTCTAAAGTTTGCAGTCAATTTAATGGTCCAGAACGAAGCAAGTTTACTTGCTTTATCTTTTGATAAGCTCTTGGAGTTTTTAAAAGATAAATTGTTTAATGTTTATGTTAACCCAGCATTTATAAAGAATACAAAGCACGATAGTAAAGTGCTGTCGCCAACAAAGTTTAGTGCAATACTTACAAGGAGAGTATCACACACTTCTTCGGCAGGGTCGATACCATCTCCTACATCTTCAAATAAAAAAAATGGCGAGACAAATCACCATTCTTTCAGCAATAGCAATACCATAACCTCCCCCACTTCCACCACCACTTTTTCTTCTTCTTCTTCTCCTTCATCATCATCATCGTCGCCATCAAGTTATTATCAACTTGATGAGTTTGTTCAAGATGCAATGAAGATTAACATTGATCCTATGGACTTGACGAAATTTGAAAATAGATTTAACCAATGTTTTGAAGAAGAAAAGGCCAAGTTACTGGATATTAAACAAGTGAAAATCGAGAATGGAAAGCTTCGACACGAGTTGAAGCAATTGGAATTTGAATATGCCAACCTCGAACGTGATCACGTAGATCTTATGCAAGGCTTGGTTGATCTCAAAGTCACATTACCGGAAGTTCTTAGTGCCAATGAAGAGAGTCGAGCCAAAATCAATAAACTTGAACAGGAAATCAAAGAGTTGGAGCTGAAGACAGAGTCATCTGACCAACATGATGTTCCAGCATCAATCGAGGAAAAGATCAAGGAATTGTTATTGGTGAATGCAGAAGAGGTAGAGTTGACGGCAAATTTGGAAGATGAATTGGCCACGCTTGTAGAAGAGGAATACCAATTGGATCAAGAGTTGAAAAAGCACAACCAAGGATGGTTTAAATGGAGTTCGTAAATCAGGTTTAAAAGCTACTATTGGACAATAGTTTTTAGTTTGTCCGAAATAAATTGAAAAAAAACTCACACACATAAGCACACACAAATTAGTTGTTACTATAGCTATTCCGGATAATGAACGCTTTATGATTAATAGTACCCATGTATCGTTAAATATTATGTTTATAGGTTAAACAACCAAGAATACTTTGCGTAGTTAGCGTAGTTAGCGTATTCTGCATACTTTCTGTACTTTCTGTACTTTGGAAACTTGTACATTCTATATTCTATGTTGTATGTGTATAGTATAGTATAATATAGTAAATCACGTGCTATATGCGAAACCAGGGCTTGGGCCCTTGCCACACTATTAATCACCACACATTAGTATTGTAGTTAGAGGTGCGCCCGAAAGTAGAGTGCGAGAAGCCAGAGAGAGAGAGGGAGAGAGAGAGAGGGAAAAAAAATTAGTGTAGCAGATTCCTGCAAAGGGAAAAGAGAGTTTTTGGATTTTTTTCATTGATACTACTAGTACCCCAATACCAATAGACATCAATAATCAACCATGGGTAGAGGACCAAAGAAACACTTGAAAAGATTAGCAGCACCATCCCACTGGATGTTGGACAAATTGTCCGGTGCTTACGCTCCAAAATCATCAGCTGGTCCACACAAGTTGAGAGAATCATTGCCATTGGTCATCTTCATCAGAAACAGATTGAAGTATGCTCTTAACGGTAGAGAAGTTAAGGCCATCTTGATGCAACAACACGTTCAAGTCGACGGTAAAGTGCGTACCGATGCTACTTTCCCAGCCGGTTTCATGGATGTCATCACCTTGGAAGCTACCAACGAGCACTTTAGATTGATCTACGATGTTAAAGGTAGATTCACCGTGCACAGAATCTCTGCTGAAGAGGCTTCATACAAATTGGGTAAAGTTAAGAAGGTCCAATTGGGTAAGAGAGGTATCCCATACGTTGTTACCCACGACGGTAGAACCATCAGATACCCAGACCCATTGATCAAGGTCAACGACTCTGTCAAGATTGACTTGGCCACTGGTAAGATCACCGACTTCCTCAAGTTCGACACTGGTAGACTCGTTATGGTTACCGGTGGTAGAAACATGGGTAGAATCGGTACCATTGTCCACAGAGAAAAGCACGAGGGTGGTTTCGACTTGGTCCACATCAAGGATGCTTTGGAGAGAACTTTCGTCACCAGATTGAACAACGTTTTCGTTATTGGTGAGGAAGCTGGTAAGCCATGGGTCTCATTGCCAAAGGGTAAAGGTATTAAATTGTCTATTACCGAGGAAAGAGACAGAGCTAGACAACAAAGAGGCTTGATCGCTTAAATACTAGTGTAATAGTCAATGTAATAAATAAACAAAATAACGGAAAAGAAGGAATATGAGAGTAGCACTAGAGTGTTTCTCTGAAATGTTTTCTGGACTTTGTAGATGTTGTTTAATAATGTAATTTTTTTTATTTTGGAAATTGCTGTAAGCTTGAAGTTGTTGGCCCTGGGAATCTTGGAATGGTGGTTACTTTCAAATCGCTCTGTATATCGAAATTTAGAAATGAGAAGTTATCGCGTGTTTGTCTTTTGCTCCCAATCTTTCGCATACTCTTGGTGTTTATGTGTGTGTGGGTGGGTGTGTGTGTGTGTATGATGCGCCGCACTTGTGAGTGACTCGTCTCTTATCGGGGGGAGTACCTAACTACTTGTGCTTTATTATATCCCTATTCTTTTTCCGTTACAAATTAAAGTAAGTTATCAACAACTCGTCAGCACTGAGCTTGATTCTTTACTTGTAAAAGCAACATGCTAATAATCAACTTTCTTACTACTGCTTTGCTGATATCTTTGGCCAAAACAGCATTAGTCTCTACTTTCAATTATGGAAAAGAGGCGGGGGATGTAGAGATAAGGAACTTGACTTGGAATGATATTAATTTCTTACACACGACAGACACTCACGGCTGGTACTCTGGTCATCTAAACCAAAAGCAATACAGCGCTAATTGGGGAGACTTTATATCTTTTACAACGCATATGAGAAACATTGCTCATGCCAATGGACAAGATCTTTTGTTGATCGATAGTGGAGATAGGCACGATGGCAACGGACTATCCGACATTACGCAACCCAATGGTTTGAAGTCAACGCCGATATTTATCAAGCAGTCTTATGATATATTGACAATAGGGAACCACGAATTATATGTTTTGCAAAATTCAGAGATGGAATATGAAACAGTTGTTAAACATTTCCCAAATAACTATGTGTGCTCCAACGTTGATTTCAAGCTAGCAAATGGCACCTTTGTACCATTTGGAAATAAATTCAAGTACTTTAAAACACCAGTACAGGAAAAACGCGTCTTGGCATTTGGGTTCTTATTTGATTTCAGGAGATTTAATCTGGGCACCAAAGTTACACCCATTGAGAGAGAGATTGAAAAGCAGTGGTTCTTGGATGTGTTGGAAACATATAAAGGAAAAGTTGACTTGATAATTGTTGCCGGACATACTCCAATAACGAAAGAATGGCCAGAGTTTTATATCTTGCATAAGCGATTACGTGAATATTTCCCTGAAACCATAATTCAATATTTTGGTGGCCATAGCCATATAAGAGATTTTGCCGTGTTTGACGATAAATCCACTGGGATTCAAAGTGGAAGGTATTGCGAAACCGTTGGTTGGGTTAGTATAAATGCTACTGAAGAACCACTTCCAGTTAGAGAGCGTTTTTCAAGGTCATATATTGATTTCAATGTCAATTCATTCCAAGCGCATTCAAGAACCTTACCAAGTACATTTACAACTCAAAAAGGTGACAAGGTGAAAAAACTTATTGAAACTACACGCAAGGAACTAAAGTTGAATAAACTCATTGGCACAGTAAAGTCCAATTACTATGTTGACTACGTTCCAATAGACCATCCAAAGAGTATTTTTAGGTTATTAACAGAAAAAGTATTGCCGACTCTTTCCCCGGCATCTGGGGAAAGGGTGATTATTATAAACACGGGTTCAATTCGGTACGACTTGTACAAAGGACCATATACTATTGACTCGCAATATATTGTTACTCCGTTTGAGAACAAGTGGGTCAATTTGACCATACCCAAGTCAATTGCTTCAAGAGTTGCTGATAAGTTGAATGATGCAACTTATATTGCTGCATCGAGATTGAAACCGCCGCAACTGTACCTAATGAAAGAGGTAGGTATCGATTTTGAAGCACAAAATCATCAACAACAGCAGCAACAACAAACCTTTGAGGTCTCTGATAATATTCAAGTCAACCCCCAGCTCTCTAAAGGGTATGTCACGCACGATGATTTTGGTTCTGATGGTGACGATACACCACATAGAGCAGTAGTACAGTTTAAAGTTCCCAATGTGGTTCAGAGCATTCAATTTGAAGATGAAGTTGATAGGCCAGTGGATTTGGTGTTTTACGATTTCATCACTCCAAACATATTGTGGGCTTTAAAGGAACTAAAATACCAAGCTGGAAGCAGCCAACCCGATGATTATTCAAACATTTTCTTGGGAGAGTTGTTAAACAGCTATGTAAAGTCCCTTGCATGAGAGAAAGTGATAACGATTTATATATGTATAAATAAATATATATATATATACTCAATTATATATATTTATTTATATATTTATGTATGTTGAGTGTGTCTGCAGACATACTTACAATACCTTCATCACGGAATCCTTCGGCACATAAGTGAATCTGTAGTCTAAACTATCGATTATTTCACCATTACCGGCAAAGTTATTATCCACAACGACATTGCCATTGACTCCAAACCATGAGCCCCAGATTGGTCTTGTTGATTTGGCCAAATTATTGTTGTCCTGGACCAAATCGGCTGATTCGCCCAACCTGTTTTTCCCGCTCTGGTCGAATTTCACTTTAGCAGCAAAATTTATGATGAATGTGTTTGTGCCTGGAATTAAATGAGCATCATAGCTGGTTAATTGATGAGATGAGTTTGGTGTTGCCAACCATTTCTTTTGAAACTGTAACTTGGCATCCTCTGTTGGGCTAGGAATAATCGGCTGACCATTTACAATAATAGCACTCGATCGTTTTAGCGAAGAACCGAATTGTGTAGCGTAAGATTCGACATTTGTAAATGTTTGATTTGGCGAAATGTATAGAGCATCTAATGATGATAAAAAGTTTTTGAGAAAAGGTTCAATAGGTTGTGCTGAAAAAAGAAAAGAACGGGGGAAAAAGAAAATTTGTTAGTTTCCAGTAATTGAAAGAACTAGCTATACCATTTGCATACTTTGAGTCTGATTAGTGACACATACTTGGATCTTGATTCATCGTTCCTTGTTTATGTAGTATTCTGGTTATCAAATTGATGGTCCTTGGTAGTCGTGCATACTTGTATTTGTCTTTATTCTTCAAAAAAAAAAATTAAAAAATTAAAAAATTAAAAAAACGACACGGTTATACATTTGGTAGCGTCATAAATACAATAATCAACAAGATTCTAAGGCATTAGTTTTCCAATCACTAATATTAAGACTATATGCATGTGAAAAAGAGTGGGGGTAGGATAAAGAGAGAGAGAGCGCGAGAGAGAGAGAAAAGGAGGTTGGAGGTGAAACAGCAAGCAAACAAATAAGCAAGAAGGCAAGAAAGCAAAGAAGTAAATTGGCATAACAGACAATACTGAAGTTTATGTAATCAAACAATAGGTCACGAGTCAAAGTGGCAAATGGCTGTGAGGTGTTGTCGACAACATTTGTAGAGCAATCCACCAGAGTTGAAGACATATAAAGCAGGCTTTTTCCTCTCCACATTTTTTATTTTTTTTTTGGTCTGGGTCTTACAAAAGAGGCTTGCTTGGCAAAGATATAGAAACTTTATAAACAACCGTTGATAACGTTTCTTTTTCCATTTTCAAATTTATATTTTTCTTTTCGTCATTAGATTACTTTAATCACACTTTAAATAAAATAAGCAACATGTCAGGTAAAGGAGAACAAGCAGCAGGTATTGCTTCATCTATTGTCGGTTCAATAGCCGGAAACAAGGTCGCAGATAAGACACATACTGGTAATGTTGGTCATATTGTTGGAGGTGTTTTGGGAGGTATTGGGGGTGGTGAAGCTGCAAATAAAGCAGAAGAGAAGCACAACGAAGGAAAGTAGATGCAGAGAAAGCTCTACTTTGGGTAGTACACCTATATATATATATATATAACTGTGAATGAATGTTGATTTTTTTTTGTCTATTTTTTTTGTTCTTTTTTGTTTATTTTTTTGGTTTTCAATTTTATTGAGAATTTGTAAACACATTGATATAAGGTAGAGATACAAAATGGGTAAAGAGTAAATCAAGATGCTAGTTATGGCTATTGCAATATGTGTACTTCTTTTGTACCTGATCGGTACCTTTTTGAAAATTAATTGTGTAGCCTTGTAAGAATATTAGTATCAGGGTCTGGGTCTGGGTCTCTCATTCTCTTTCTCTTTCCTCTTCTCGTTTTCTCAACCTCTAAAATCTATTTCGTATTGTTTAATTTGGTCCAAAATCAGGCAAATAAAGTTACGATTTTGTGGTTTGCTGGATTTCGATACCTAAAAAAGAGTAATTGGCCAGATCCCTTACTGAAAAGGGAATTGTAGAATTAAGCTTTCAATTGATCAGATACCAGCATTGGATTAGAGATGGCTTGATCTTGTGATTGAAATACAAAATCAGAATAAAAAAAGAAAATGATATATTTACATACGTGGATGTGGAAAAGTGCTTGCAATATCGTTCTACCATTCTTACTCTATAATTTTATCTTTTTATCTTTTCATCTTTTTCTCGTTTTTTTTAAAAGGAAAAAATTATTTCTTCTATTCTCTTACTTTCTGATTTTGTGTAACAAAATTGCTGGTTATAACTGGTATTCCCAAAATAGAATTAAAATATCTATTTTAGGAAATATGATTACTTGCATTTATTTCAATTATCTTTATTTTTTATATAGAAACACACGTTGTAATTTTTTTTTTATCTATTTTAATTTTAAAAATTATTTTCTTGCTTTCCAAAATTTTTGTATTTCATTTCATCTCCTTAGATCAAGGCATGATTTGACATACAGTTTGGTTAGAGTTGTGTGTAACTTGTTAGATCAATAGTTTGTGTTGAACGATTTGCTCTTTGTTGTAGTCTGGCAAGTTAATTAAATTGGAGTACTACGAGCCTTTGCTTTTTTTTTTTTTTTTGTTTAGAACTGATCTTTCTATTGCTGCCAAAGAATGTGGAGCTACTCACAGATACCTACAGGCACCAAAAGACACTCACAGACACTTACATACGCGTTTGACGTTCTTCTCTTACTATTTTTTAAAAAAATTACGGGAATGAAAGATTGTATATTTTTGTAAAAGGAAAAAGAAAAAAGAAAAAGAAAAAGAAAAGACGTTTGTAGATTAGCTTGTGACACAAAGGTTTAAATAATCACCCACACAGTTTCATTGTGTTCTATGTTTTTTACATGTCCTATGTAACCTCTTCTGTACCTCCTCACTATACGAAATCAAACTAAAATAATCTTTAGGATAGTAACTAAATGTATTTACAGTAAGCAAAAAAACAGAAATATGCTACATAAACAAGGGGCGGGGGAGAAAAATAGAGTATTGAAGAGCCAGAGGGATAGAAATAGGAACAGGAATAGTAATTAGGGAGGAAAGAGTATATGTATAGGCTTGTGTGCGAGATATCTATATGATTTTGTGCAACATTGTTCAACGCACCAAAATCAAGGAAAAAATGGCTTGCCGCTTGTTCCCTTTTTTGCATTCAAAAAAACATGTATTCAGATCAACATTTCATACTTATCAAACAATAAGGAATTCTTTCTTTTTTTTTTTAGTTTGTTTCGCAAAATCATCCAGATCATACTTGATCTTAGAAAGAAAAAGAATGCGTTGAGTGAGTGCAAAAACCCGAATTGGGAATATGTGGGAGAGTTCGAACTCAGTATAAAGTGTTAAGCATGCCCCCCTTTTTTTTCTTACTTTGATCTTCTAATCTTTTGGTTCCTTTCATACCCTTATTTTTTTAGGAAGATATATACCGACCATTTTTTTTTTTTTTTTGCTCAATTCCAAAAACGTTAAGGATAGAAAAACATCAACAATAAAGAATTAACAACATCAAACTCAATTGCTTAACTTTGATCAATACTCAAAAAGATCAAATCATTACACTCGTTTACTATATTGCATTACTGATCATAATTACATAGTCAGCATCAATTCACACTCGTTTTCCTGTCCATCGCCTCCATTTACCCCATACATTTGTCTGATATCTTTTTGTCTGATATCGTTTTGATACATTTAATATTTTTTTTTTTTTTTGGATTTTTTTTTTTTTCCCCCCGTCTTTTTCCACAATTTATTTCAAACAGTACTTATTGGTATTATCAGAAATAAGCAACAAGTACTATTTTTTTTTATTTCATAAATAAATTTTACCCCATTACAAGCAAACCACATACAGATGAGCGTAGTCCTGCAATTGATGCCCGAGCTTAATCTGAATATCCACATGAGATCGCGCAGTTTCGAACTTCCCAATGTTGCATCGTTGAGCAGACCAACCAAACGCTCTCTCAGCGATGACTCAGAAGTTGCAAAGAAAAGATCAAGAACAGCTCCACCTTCACCATTTGATAAGGAAATAATTAACCAGCAATCTAACCAACAAGCAAGTCCAAAGGATCAAGCATTATCATATAAAATCGTGTCTAGCGCGGCAAATCCAATGAAACCAATACTCAGATCGCGTTCATTGTCTCCATCAAAGAAGTTTGTCCAGCTTTCTTCACCAGATGTTTCTGTTTCTGTACCTGTACAAACTAGTGGACCAGCTAGTGAACCAGCTAGTGCGTCAACTATTGCTGCAGGGTCTGCCCCAGGTTCCGTGTCAGGATCACCAATGGGATCACCAACTGATTTACAAAAGCCTGTTCTCAATAGTGTCCAAAGTCCATTGAATAATGTTAAATTGCCCAGTTTGTCAGATGCTTTAAACAGACCCATTTCATCAATAACATCAAGTCAAAAATACAGATCAGACCCAATAATCCCCACCGTTTCCTTGGACTACTTTGACACTTATAAGCCAAACGATGAAAACTGGAGATACGAACTCTTGGACAAAATCACAAAGGAGTCCAAACATTTCCATTTAAACCAGTACAATTATCTCAACAAGAGCAGCAAAAGTTCGAAACCTGAATTTGATTCCAAAATCAGTAGCAAAATCCAGCACTCAACTTCCCCTCAAGGTGTAAAACCACTGCTTCATCATACCACATCAGATTTTTCGGTGAATAAAAAGAAAATCAACTTTCCATACGAGTCCAACTACACGTACTTGAACCAAACATACATGACCGATGTCCAAAAGTATCCTGAGTATTTAGAGCTAGCTCAATCTCTTGTGAATTTATCCCATCCACATCCATACTCCAACACAAATCCAAAAACAAATTCAAATTTTAATTCAAATTTTAATTCAAATCCAATTCCAATTGCATCTTCAAATCCACCACCTCCACAAAAACAACAACAAAGAAACCAAAGTGCAACCAAAGCATCACCATTAAAAATGGCACACGCTCAACATCCAGCACATTCAATAAGTGTGGCCCATTCCACATCTGATGCATATCAAAAAGAAAACACTCCTCGCACCCCAATACGTTCACAAGCAAGCATTTTCCAGGATCGAGAAATTCTTCAACCGTTAGAGTTCAAATACCAACAGAATACAACAGCTTCAAGCGTACCATTATTGAGTGGTCCATCAACCTCTCAAGTTCCAAATCTCCTGTCGTGTTTAACACCAACCAAACAGACCACTGCATTAACCTCCGCATCCAAAACCACATCATCATCAGCATTACCAAGTTTACATCAGTCGCTTCCGGGATTGCTTAGCGAGCAAGGACCACCACGAATGTATACATTCAGCAGCGAGAAAATTGACCAATCGCATTCATCACCTCTCCAACCATCACATCATCACCAAAGTCATAACCATAACCATAACCATAACCATAACCATAACCATTTGCCTTCACCACCACTGCTGCAAACAGTTCCCATCTCCACCCATAAATTCATCCCTATATCTTCTCCTTCCATTAAATCCAAATCGCGATCCGAGACATTATTAAAATCTCCTCCAAGGTCCTACCATCTGGCGACTCGTGCATGCATCTCATGCGGCCTGGATCAATCGCCATGTTGGAGACCTTCATGGTCCATAAAGGAGGGTCAACTATGTAACTCATGTGGGTTGAGGTATAAAAAGACAGCTGCTAGATGCCTTAATGATAAGTGCAGGAAAATTCCAGCTAAGGGAGAATGGTCGCTCATGCAGAGCAAAGGTCAAGTCTCATTTGAGGACGGACTGAGTGGGTACAGTTGTTTGGATTGTGGATGGAGAGTCGAGGTGAAATGATTGTGTCCTGTGTAATTGTGTAATGTACCGGCACATTGGAGGAAGAAATAAAATAATAATCCAAAATAAAAAGTTATGACAGTTTAGTCTACTCCATTGAATATATTTAGTTCATTAGATTAATTTTAGCACGTTTAATTCATTCATTTTATTAATACACTGTCATTTGTCAATGATATATGCATATATATATATATATATATATATATGTTTAAATCTGGTGTGGTCAGTTACTCTTGCTCTCTTGATTTCTTTTCTAATAACTTTCTAACTTTTACTCTGATTTTTTATTTTTTTTTTTTTTTTTTTTTTTTGGACTCTACAATGTGCGTGTTGGTTTGCGTTAAGCACGAGCTGCGAGGTTTTTAATTTATTTCCAACAAAATCTTTTGAAAACAGTGGCAATCATATTCTCAATCGATTTATATTTATTGTTCGCAATAATCAACCTAACAACAAAAAACTACACCTACTGTGACCACAGCATAAAACAAACTTTATAACTAGTATCACTATCATCGTACACAATGTCTGATATCACAATTACTATCAAATCTTCTGGTGACCAGAAATTCGAAGTTACTTTTGATCCCAAAATTACTGTTTTGGAATTGAAGGAGTTGATAGCAACAAAGTCATCGACTCCAGCAGCTAGTCAAAGGCTTATATACTCCGGAAAAGTCTTGAAGGATGACCAAACAGTAGAGTCATACAAGGTACAAAACTCGCACACAGTTCACTTGGTGCGCAGCTCCACTGCATCGTCGTCATCATCCTCAACTGCATCTACAGCAGCAGCAGCCGCAGCCGCAGCATCTGCTCCACAACAGCAGCAACAATCTTCAACAAATGCAGCTTCGGCATCGGTTCCTTCAAACATTGCTGCTGGACAAGGAGCATTTAATCCATTGTCGGACCTTACTGGTGCTCGATATGCTGGATACACACAATTGCCATCAGCGTCAATGTTTGGTCCAGACGGTGGTATGAACTCGAACTTGCCAAATCCTGAGCAAATGAATGAAATGATGTCGAATCCCTTGTTTCAAGAGCAGATGAATGCAATGTTGTCCAATCCACAAATGCTTGACTTTATGATTCAGCAAAGTCCTCAATTGAGAGCCTTGGGTCCCCAAGCCAGAGAGATGTTGCAGAGTCCCTTTTTCAGACAAATGTTAACGAACCCAGAGATGATGAGAACGGCGATGCAAATGGGACAACAAGGTGGAGCAGGACTCGGCGGAGGCAATATTTTTGGAGGAGCAAATGCGGCACCATCATTCCCAGCTCCAGGCGCCAACCCTACTACTGAAGGTGCCAATGCTTCAGGTGATGATAATGGGAATGGCAATACGAATTCTCTGGCCACAACTACTGGAACTGCAGGTACAAACTCTGCTAACCCAGCAGCTAACCCATTTGCAAGCCTTTTCCCTAATGGAGTGCCTCCAATTGACCCAATGTCATTCTTTGGAGGTGGTGCAGGCGCAGGTGCAGGCGCAGGTGCAGCAGCAGCTCCTCCTCAAGATAACAGGCCACCAGAAGAGAGGTATGAGAGTCAGTTGCGTCAATTGAATGATATGGGATTCTTTGATTTTGATAGAAATGTCGAGGCTTTGAGGAGGACAGGTGGAAGCGTGCAGGGTGCTATAGAGTATTTATTGAGTCACACGTAGTGTAGTAGACCTTGGTCTTTTCCCTGGTTTGATATTTGATAAGAATAGAATAGCTTTATTTTTTTTTCATTTTAATTTTTATTCCGATACTTTACTTCTTCTTCTTCTGTTTTCTTTCCTCTATTTGAAGAGTATATAAGAACTTTGTTGTAAAATTTAAGGGTATTCTATCGGGTATGGTTTTGGCTTTGGGTATTGGGTTTTTGGTTGTTCATTTTGAATGTGCGGCGTGTGGTGGATGAGTGAGTGGGTGAGTGAGTGGGTGAGTGAGTGGGTGAGTGAGTGGGTGAGTGAGAGAAACAAAACAAATATCTATCAAAGCAAAAAAAAAAGTCACTACTGCATTAGACATTGAATTTCACATTCACCAAACTTACCAATAGGCTATTCGATTTGGTGAAGCTTCCAATAGAATATGAGCAACGTGCAAGAACTGACATTTTCACAAACTTTACAGTCACAACAGTCGTTGCAGGCAAATGTTTTGTTTACAGAAGCCATTGCTGTCATCCTAAAGAATAAAGAACTTCATGTTAGTCAAGGCTTTTTTGAACAGATTCTCGACTTGGCCAGTCTCTACATCGATGAGCTATTAGTGCAACTTCTTGACCATGCTACAATTCAGCGACGTCGGAAACCAGCTCTATCAGATTTGAAGATGTTGCTTGAATTTAATCGAATTAATCCAACGGATTTATTTGATGAATTGGTGGCTTCGAAAAGTATCAATAAGGCGAGGGATAACACTAAAAGCAATAGGAGCCAGAAGGAGGCGAACAAACACATGCATGAGGAAAGCATGAATGGAGAGAACGACGATATCGAGCCACTGTCTCTACCGTTTTTCCAAAATGAGCAGTATGCTATTTCCAAGTTGGTGCCAAATATGACAAAAAAGCCTAGCTACATACCTTCGTTTTTGCCAGATTTCCCACCAGACTATACTTATCAATCATCAGCGACTTATACAAAGCCTTTGAGTGATATGAAGGAGCTCCGAATAAGGTTAGTTGAAGAATCACGACTAACGGAAAAGTCGTTATACAAACTTATCGAAAACGATGAAGTAGAGCAAATGTCGAAACGTAATTTTGAACAAGAGATTCAGAAACTTATGGATCAGCAAGCTACAACAGTGGCTAAGAAGGATGTAGATGATGGTAAAAAGCAAAGAGAAGAAACTTTACTGAAGCAAGAAACAGGCGGAGACATAGAGTTGAGTTCAACCTCAGTCAATGGTGAGCACCATAATGAACATCATAATGAACATCAAAATGAACATCAAAATGAAAATGAGATTGATGTGGAGCACTCTGATTTCAAGTTCGATTTCATTAAATATGCACAATTGCGGAAATCAATTCTGGAAAAACGACAAAAGAAACTCGAAGAAAAGAGACAACTTCGCGAGCAAAACATCTTTATCAAAGCTGAAAGATATTATGGGCCATACGCTATTGAGAAACCGACAAGGGAAACAAACTTGTTATTTAAACATGAACTTGAAACTTCTTTCAAAAAAGTCGTTGCTTCATTAAGATTCGATGAAAGAATGCGAGAAGAAGAATCCAAGAAATTGCTTGAGTTGAAAGAGAAACAGGAGCGAGAGGCACGAGAGCAAAATGAGATTAAGTTTGATTTCAGTACTAGAAGAAACCATGATGCATTCGATAGTGATAGTGATAGCGATGATGATAGCGCTCTCTTTGATCATCCTATGGAAGAAGCATCGCCATCTCAGCAAGATTTAGTTGCATAATTGGGATTTGTATAATATGCCGATCTTACGGTGCACGTGTTCCAAGTTTCACCTTCCAATTTATTGTATTGTTTTTTTTTTAATTTTTGTTTTTCGTTTTTTGATTTTTTGATTTTTTGACTTTTTTATTTTTTTATTTTTTTTTCAAGATTAAGGAGAAAGACTTAACAAATCAAGTGAATAGCAGCTATCCAGGGTTGGAGGAGGGGGGGTCAAAAAGAAAAAAATAGAGTGAACTGCTAATTTATAATTAGGGGTGATAACATTAAGCTGGATATATATTGAGTTCCTTTAATTGATAATGAAAATAAATGACTATTTTGGAGCCCAAATTTATGCGTTGATCTCTGTTCTTCTTTATACAGCCGTGATTACAGTACTTTTCTCTCTACGTTGATGTTGGACTCGCTTTCTTTATTTGCATGGTTTGCATTGCTTGCATTGCTTGCTCTGCTCTCTTAAATCTATTTTTCTTTTTTCCTGTTTCCTTTTTCGACTTCTTTTTTTTTCTTTTATTTTTTTTTTTCGAAATTGAAGGGTGGGGGCTGAGACAGACACAAAATCGGAAGGACCCAAAAGCTTTATTCTTGCTACTTTCTCTTGGACAGGGGAAACCCAAAAACCAATATATATATATATAAATATTAATACTTCCCAGAAATGTCTTTTTCTTGATATTCTTTTCTTCCAATACCAATTGCCTAGAAAAAAAAGCATACTTTCCAATAGAACATTGAGTTTACCATGACAATCATCATTGGATCATTGTATGTTTGACATAGAAAACAAAAATGGACCTGCTTTAACAAAATTAATTTTACAATACTAACATTCTTTCTTCTCTTTTTTTTTTTATAGATTCTTGCCGTACACTGTGCACTTTCAAATTGATCAAGATCAATACGAAATTCTCCAAAGTGAGAATAGCTCCAAATTGGAGAGTTTGCGAATCTCAACTGTACCGAGTTTCAAAACTGAGGAAGCCAGACCGTCACTTTCCAGTTCGCTTGGCTCAAGTTCAGCCTTGCCATTGAGTCGCGAGTCAAGATCCATTATTCCAACACTTCCTCAGCAACAAACCAATTCTATTTTGGCACCTTCCACACAGAATCATGTTGCCGTCGATAGGAGTTCTACATCGGCTCGTTCTGAGACCCCAGAAGGTTTCTTCTACACCAAGCGCCCTGGTGGACTCCTGCGTAACCCTACTAGTTCGTCATATCCAAACACACCTGTACCTGCTGCACTTCACAAGCCCGCGCCCGATCGCCATTACATTCAACCTAAGCCACGTATAGGTAATATGAAAGTTGAGAGCTCAATTACTGATCCAAAGAAACCAGCTGAGCCATATGGATCTCCGGCATTGAAGATTAGCCGCTCATCAACGGGCTTGGCACTTATGAACGGTGGAGGAACACCGCCATCATCAGCAACAGCAGCAGCAGCATCATCATCACCATTAGCTGTAGGAGGGGCACACTCAGCGGGATTGCCAGGAGCCGCTGCAACTAGCGCAAGACCTCCAAACTACCGTTCAAACTCTTCGTTCCAAAGATCATTGCAATCTGCAGAATCAAGCAAGTCGCTGATTCCACAATCACAGGCCAAGCTTTCATCCTCACAAAGAAGCGGCGGCTTTACTTTTCATGGAAATGTCAGTACCAACTCGCTTGTCTCCGAAGACAGCCATGCTCATTTTGATGATATGGAGATTGTACCTTCTTCATTTGAGGATGATGATGAAAACGGAGATGGTTTAACAGGTTTTGAGCGGAATTATAAGAATTCAGTTTCACAAAATAGAAGTTTGGCACCATTTGGCGGGTTTTCCAATCCAGGTATTGAACAAAATCTTTGGAATGATGACAATATATTTGACACCGCTGAGTGGTCGATTGTTGCATCAGATGATGGCAATGGTTCTTTGACCAAGGCTATTGACATTTCTATTAAAGATGGCATTATCAATCAAACCAAATGGGTTGGATGTATTGCCATGCCTAGTGATACCATTTCTGATTCGGTTAAAGAAGATATAACAGCTTCAATGGCTGCAGAGTACAATTGTGAAGCAGTGTTTCCCGAAGATTTCACATTTGATGGCCATTACAAGTCATTTTGTAAACAAATATTGTGGCCCACCTTGCATTACCAAATACCAGATGACCCCAAGTCCAAGGCATTTGAAGATCACTCATGGGGTCATTATGTGTTGATGAATAAGCTCATTGCTGATAAGTTGGTGGATACATTTATCAAAGTTAATGGAGAAGACAACTTTGATGATAATGGGAATGTGATTTGGGTCCACGATTACCACTTGCTTCTTGTTCCCAAAATGATCAGAAAAAGACTTCCTAATGTCAAGATTGGATTCTTTTTGCATGTTTCATTTCCTTCGTCTGAAGTGTTTAGATGCTTAGCGCAAAGAACAGAGTTGTTGGAGGGAATGTTGGGTGCAAACTGTATCTCATTCCAGACTAATGAGTATGTGCGTCATTTCTTACAAACATGCACTTCGTTGTTGAAAGCAAAGACTAGCGAAGGCAGCGTCTTGCATAATGGCAAACTTACCTTGGTTAACACCATTCCTGTTGGTATTGACTCGCCTTCACTTAGTAAGATTGTGCATAGTGATCTGGTTAGTGAATGGAGACAACTTATTCGTGATAGATGGGGTAAGCAAAACCTTATCATCAGCAGAGATAAGTTGGACAAGCTCAGAGGAATAAAACAAAAACTTTTGGCTTACGAGAAGTTTTTGAAACTGAACCCAGAGTTTATTGAGAATACTGTTTTGATTCAAATATGTATTGGTGGAGGTTCGGATCCACTTTACGAGCTGGAGGTGATGAAAATTATTTCTCGAATCAATTCGATGCCAGATAACATGACCATCATCCAGCCAGTGGTTTTATTGAACAAGGACATTGAGTTTGACCAATACTTGGCTCTTCAATGCGAAGCTGAGGTGTTTATTGTCAGTTCCATGAGAGAAGGATTGAATTTGACGTGTCATGAATTCATCACGGCAACAGAAGACAAAAAATCTCCTTTGATTTTGTCTGAATTTACTGGCTCTTCTTCGTTATTATCATGTGATGGCGAAGGTGCATTATTGATTAACCCATGGGATTTAAAGAAGTTCTCGGAAACAATCTACGAAGCTTTGACTATGGACAAACTGGAGAAAGCTAAGCGCTGGGAGAATTGTCATGACTTTGTTTTGACTCAAGATTCAAAGCACTGGGTATCCGAGTGTCTTGATAGCATCAACACAGCTTGGAGTAGAAAATAGAAGCAATATAAAGTTTAATTTCTTGTTTATTTTAGGTATAAAATAAATAGCTATAGATGAAATGAAGAGGAAGGAGGTTAAAAATAAGAGGATCTCAATCATAATTGTGATATAGTTGCATCTTTGTTTTTGTATGTGCTTTTGTATGTTTTTTTTTTGTTTCTTCTCTTTGCTTATCATTCTTCTTAAAAATACTGTTCGTCTTTATAACTTTTCAACGCCATCTCGTTCAATTCTTGTAGATTGCGTACAAATTCATGGTCTTCAGCTTTCGATAATGGTTGGCATTTTGTCCAGTAATTTTCAAAAAACTCATCTTCAGAGACGAATCGAGAACTCGAACCCACATTTCGATTGACACACCATATATTTTCTTTTGAACGTTTATGGCTCTCTCGCTCATCCTCCATCCTTGCTATAATTTGTCGTTTTGACAAGAGCTGTCGTGAATCCAGTTTTAAACGCATATTGAATATCTGCTCTTCATCAACATTCTCCTCGACTGTTTGTGAACTATTGAGTAACTTGTACCTTTGCAACTGGCTATCTCGTTTCTTTTCCAATAAGGTTTTCCATGCCTTGACTAGTGCGTCATCATTATCTTCAATTGCGAATTTCGATTTGCTCAGTATTTCCAACTCGCCTTGATCAAGCGCACTTAGATCCTCTGTAGTCAATAAACTATCTCGGAACATCATTTCATACTCCAGAAAATCTCTTTTGCACGATTTGGTGATTCTACGTAGGCTTTCATAGGTGCTTTGGAAGTTGGCAGGGTTTTCTTTGGGACATATACTATCAATGTATTTTGGCAAGAGCTGTTTTATGCTCTCTATATATGCATTTTTAAATTTCTGTGCATTCTGAAAACTTTCTGCAAAGAGAAGGTCAATGAATTGGAAAATTGTTGCTTTC
This sequence comes from Lodderomyces elongisporus, assembly GCF_030384665.1. Lineage (NCBI taxonomy): Eukaryota > Fungi > Ascomycota > Pichiomycetes > Serinales > Debaryomycetaceae > Lodderomyces > Lodderomyces elongisporus. Next base: position 29,597 of record NC_083676.1, on the reverse strand, counting down.
GAATTCAAGTCTAGTTTAGCATCTTCGAGCACACTTGTTATTGTGGGGACAATGTAGTCTTCTTTGTCATAGTTTTTCAATGCAAAATAAGTGGCTTTCGAAAGCAGCTGAAACTGAGGAGTCAAATTCCTGAGTATTGTGCTGAATTGACTAGCAACTTCAAACGAGTCCATTGTCAAAGAGGTGGTAAATAGTGTGCTAGGCCTGCTAGGTTTGTGAAATGGGTTTATGTTGTTGTAGTAATTTGAACTGTTGCAATTGATGTAGCTGATGAATTAGTACTTTATACAATATTAAATGAACAAATTCGTGTAAGATGCAAAAAAAAATTTAGAAAAAGATAAAATACAACGGCGTGAAGCAAAGAGATGTAGTAGCACGCAGATACCAAGCGCAAGGAAAAAAAGAAAGTGTGAGTGAGTAAACGTAAGAGAGAGAAAGAGAGGAAAAAAAAATTGGCTATCGACAATTCAAGCAAGGGAAGAAGAAGAAGAAAAAAAAAAAAAGAAAAAAACCAGTTACAAATTTCTTTTCTCATTATAGATTTATATCCAGAAACCAAATCAAAAAAAAAATGGGAAAATCAGGTAAAGGAAAAGGAGGAAAGAATAGAAGAAGAGGAAAGAACGATAACAGCGGGCAGAAGAGAGAATTAATCTTGAAAGAAGAAGGACAAGAGTATGCTCAAATCACCAAAATGTTGGGAAATGGTAGAATTGAAGTCCAATGTTTCGATGCCGTGAAAAGAATGGGCCACATTAGAGGTAAGATGAGAAAGAAAGTTTGGATGGGTCAAGGTGACATTATTTTGGTCAGTTTGAGAGATTTCCAAGATGATCAATGTGATGTTGTCCACAAATACAACTCCGATGAGGCAAGATCATTGAAACAGCTAGGTGAATTACCAGAGAATGCCAAGATTAACGAAACCGATACATTTGGTGCAGACGATGATGAAGATGTCAATTTCGAATTCGGTGGAGCTGACGACAGTGAATCTGAAGATGAGGAGTTGGACATTGATGATATCTAAGTTGTGATGTTTTCGATGAAGAGCAAAGAAAGTAGGAGAAATAAACCATCAAGTAAAGATTTTTTTTTCTTTTTCTCAAGTCTCAAGCTTCACATGGAAGCGAATTACTGGTGATTCGAGGTCCAATTCCAGCTTTGATATTTATAAGATAGAGAAACTAGATGTTTGAGGTGACTTGAACAAGCAAAAAAAAAAAATTATACAATAATTATAATTATAATGTAATGGGTTGTACATAGAGAATAATGACCTGGCTTTTTATTTTTTTTTCATTCTTCTTCTTCTTCTTGTTGTTTTTGTATTTGTCTAAAAAATAAAATCTCAACTTATCTTTAACATAACTACTAATTTCTATACTTTTGGCCCTATATTTCCTAAAAATTTGATTTTCCAATTTTGTTTTTCTTTTTTCGCAATCTCTGACGTCAATACTTCTCTAATGTCTATAATTTCTCTCACCTTCTCCATCACTATCGATTTCAAAACTGTCTACTCTTCTCAAGCCAAGCATCTCTTCATCGTCATAGTCTACTGACCTGTTCATTTGCATTGATCTTCTCATTGTTGAGAAGCCACCTACACCATTGTCCAAAGGAGCCATATCTTTGGAGCTATGAACACCAAACATTTCTCTATTATGGCCATCATTTTCCTTTCTCGAAATGTTAAGCAAGTAAACACCACTAAAGATGATTAAGAATCCGATTAACAATGAGATGATATCAACAGCTGATGTAGTGTTGAAACCACGGAACAAGATGAATGATGCTGCCAATGTAAATGTCGTGAATGTGACATAGTACAATGGGTTGACTATAGATGTGTCAAACTGGTCCAATGCCTTGTTGAAATAGTTCATTTGCGTAACAATGCACAAAGCGACAACAAGCAAAAACAAATACGTTGAAACATGTGTGAATTGGTTGTTACCACCCAAGGTCAACTTCAAAGCAATGCCAAATGCTTTAATGGACATCACGGAAATGGAGCCAACGGAAGAACAAATTGACAAATAAATCATTGGGTTCTGGTTTCCGTATTTAGGAACAATCTTGTAAATCATAAATAGTGAGTATAACCCTACTGCACAGCAGTAGAATAAAAACCCTGGCTGGGTTGCATATCCTAATATCTCGTCAACGGTTTCAACCTCTTTATCAGGAGGCGCATGAAGAATAATAATCACCGATCCCATAAGACAAATGGCACACCCCATTTTCCCCAAAGTGCCCAACTCTTCTTTCAAAAAGATTGCAGCTAAAACAGCACCAATAATCACAGAAAGCGCACCCAAAGGTGTAACCAAGATTGCTGGTGCAAATGTGTATGCTGCAAAGTTTGCAATTTCGCCAATAGCCATGGTGATCATACCTCCCCACCAGATGGGGTTTTGCAAATAGTCTGCTGCTTGAACAGAGCCATTATTGTTTGAGGAGCCTCGGTTACGTGCTGCGGCATCCATGAGACCTTTCTTGGTGATGATAAAGGAGGTACCGATCGCTAGTGAGGAAGACATTGCCAATGCAAGTCCTATGTATTTGTCGTCCATTGTCATTATCAGTTAGAGAAGCATATATATTTATGTGTGTGTGTGTGTTGAGGTAGAAGTTGGGGGTAGAGGTAGAGGTAGAAGTGGTGCTGGTTGTTGAGTCAAGAAACACGAATTGTTTATATGGTGTTGGTGTTGAATTTACTTGTAGTGTGATTTTGATATTTCGTGTTGATGTTTATGTTGTAGTATCAACTTTTTTTTCTCTCTCTACTTTAGAGCGACTTGTCTTTAATTTTTTTCGGCCTATGTATATATTTTCATTGTGATTGTTATCACCACAGCCTTCATTCTTGTTTTCATTTTTTTTTTATTTTTATTTTTTTTTTTTTTATTTTTAACTTTTATTTTTATACTTTTTACCCTTTCGAGACATCAAGGGGATAGTGGACAAAGCGAGAGAAGCCAACGGCTGTTACAATGTAAGGACTGTAGTATACAAGTTTCCAGCACTTTTATTTATTAAGGCTTCTCAATGCTTAAAGGGGGATCTTTATTGTGCAGTAACATTTGTTTTCTTTTTCTACTTGATATTTGGGGACTTTGTAGAAATAATGCTTAGCAAGACGCGTAGTTAATTTGAAAAAGAAATACTCACCTATTATGTGACCATTTGTTTACTTGAAAGTTTAATTTCGTTCCTTTTTTTTCATTAATTACTGACGTTTTTGGGTTTTGGTTTTTGGGTTTTGGTTTTTGGGTTTTGGTTTTTGGGTTTTGGTTTTTGGGTTCTGGTTTTTGGGTTTTGGTTCTTGGTAAGCTGGGCAAAATGCAAGAAAATGATCTAGATTAAATCACTTTTTCAATAATCATTTACTTTCAACCATTTAGAGCAAAGAGAAAATAATAAAACAATCTGTGGAAAAGACTGTATCGACTCAACAAACTACTTTGATAACACCAGCTACACAAATTCGTAAAATCTATTATAAACTCTATTAGCAAAGACACAAGCAAAATGCCATATATCAACCACTTTCTCTCTTCTCTCTTGCTCCCTTTATGTTAACTCAAACTAACTCAAATCATCTTTCAATGTCTCTAATTTTTCCCACCCAGCAGAGTCCTCCCAAGTGTGTTTACCTTTAGACATAAGCGACCTTATAGTCATTCTAGCTTTGTATCTCCAATCTTTACAAACCACATCTCCTGCACCGTGCTTACCAGGAAGTTCACCAAGTGACTCAAATGCACTCACAAGATTCTCACAAGCTTCAACGACTTCATTCCAAGTTTCTTCTTTCGAGTCGAGATCTGGACTATGCAATAATGCCCTATAAGCCTTTTCGTGGCATTCTAATGCAGCCCATGGGCGTTTTCGCCACAACTCGACTCTAGCAACAATGTTCCAACATCTGGCCGAGGAAGTAATAATCTCCGGTATAGCCTCACAGATTAATTTGATACACGATTTCTGGAAATGCGTCAATCTGGTTGACTCATCTTGAGGATAGTCTGAAGATAACAATATTTGTGACAATTTCTCCAACACGGGAATGTCTATCGCACCGTCTCCCTCGTCTTTTCTAATTTGAAGCAATTCCCAGTACGCCATCAAGACATCGTTCCACTCATTCAATTTGACAGCAACATTCAAATAGTTTTCGTATATTCTCCACGACTTTTTATCACCTCCGCATCTAATAGCCTTTTGCAATGCATTGAAAGCTGGTTTTGTTTTGTCGAGTTTGATTAACGCGCTAGCCAAATTCGACCAAGCATAAGAGTTGGAATCGTCAAGCGATACACATCGCGTGAATGCCTCTGATGCAAGCTCAAAGTTACCACCTTCAAGACCACAACAGCCGTAAAAGAACCAATTTTCGTAATTCAAAGGGTTTGCACTAAGTGACTCAAACATGTTTGATATAGCCAATTGCAAGTCTCTTGTAAGTCCCGAAGAAGGTGGGGGCGAGTGGTAGTAGTGCGACATGGAAGCCTTGGCTTTGGCATAATGAGCTGTATCCCATGCCATTTGCCATAAAGTTGGATCTTGTCTAATATCTCCAAGAATCGACATTGCTCTAGCATCCTTGGGATTCTCCTCTAATCTCTTTTCCAAGATTTCCTCTGCTTCTCTTTCACGGTCAGTAGCAGCATAACACAACGCAGCTTCGCATGGGAGTTCAAGACGCTCATATATTTCTAAAGCTGACTTGATAATACCAAGAGACATATATTTCTCAGCTAGCTTAATATCCATGGCCCATTGCGACAATAGTGGCAACTGATGAATAAATCTTAGTCTCTTTGATGCTTCCATAAGTGGATCCTGTTCATCTACTTCTTTCAGAGTAGGAATCACCCTTGATTTGATTTTGAGTCCCATCTCTTCAATCAAGGAAGTCATTTGCAAAATACCTCTTTCGACAGTTCTTGACTTGCCAGATTCCAATAACGATCTCTCCCAAAGCGCACGTGCAAATAGTAACCAATTGACATCCACTCCATCAGAATCTGCATGATAAATTACTCTAGCAACAAGAGCGAAAAGTTCCTCGCTAATCAATGGGTCGTCCGCAGGTGAGGTTTGTTTAATAACTTGGAAACGTAAAAGAATCTGTAACACATCGAGACAGTTTAATGCAGGTTGATTGTTTGGATCCAATTCGCGCAATGCCTCGGGAATATACTCTTGCCTCATGGCAATGGGAAGCAACCTATTCTCCTCCAAGTCGATTTTGATTGACCCGTAATCGAGTTTGATTCTTTTACTGGTGTCTTCAACTTCCAGTTGGAGATCCTCTAATGTCTCAAACTGTGGCTTTTCCAACAACAAATCAGAGTTCAAGTCAAATGTCTCATGGGACACTTTTTCACTATCATCGTAAGCTGTTTTTCCTTGACTTTTGGCAAGCACAATCAAGTTGGAGGTTGTGAACTTTTGAAACTTGGTTCTTTTGGCCTTGGCACCAGAAAGCAAAATTTGAAGGCCAGATAACTCGGTCGCTTTGAGCAATGGTGCAGTTGCCGCGTGTTCAGTCTGTGCATGTATATGAATACGAGCTTGTTCTAACAAAAACTGAGTACGAAGTAACTTTTGGTGCTCTTGATTAATAGCTGAAAAATGCGTCAATATCTTTTCGTTAAACAAAACACCACTTATAGACGAAAGCACACTCGATGGCTCAGAAAGAATATTTGAGTGAACTTGTAATGCTCTCACCAACCACCATATAATTGATGCATCTTTTGGACTACTGGAAGTGTCAACTAAATTCTTGGATAGTTCCATAGTTTTATCGAGCGAGTCAATCACCAGTGACAGGTACGATAAAGAGAAATTTGCTGGCAAGTTGAGCAATTTCTCAAGAATCAATTTGGCAACAATCAAATGGATGGGGTCTTGCATCAAATCGTAAGCTTGTTGTCCTTCAATATCCAACGCACGCACACAATCCGTTTGTAATTGTTGTTGATCCGCGTGTGGAAACCACAAGGTGCCGGCACTAAAATTAACAGGCGGACCAGTATAATTGACTTGAATGAATAGCTGTAAAAATGCAACTGCATATGTTTCAAGACTAAACCAGTAACTTTCTCCAAGTAAGTTGCTGCCGTTTTTTACTAATTCAGTCACATAATCTTTCAAAACATCCAAGAGTGGCTCATTGGGGTATCTAGCAAGAATCGCTTGGAGGGAGGGCAAACTAGAGAGTTCTTTGAAATCGCTGATTTCAATGAGGTCGGCATACTTTCCTTCAAGGATCGCCTTTGTGAGCCTATCAACCCTATCTTCATTAATTGGCTGATATGCGTTAGGTGGAGCTAACAAGACTAGCTGTGCTAACAGCTGTGCCACAGAGTCCATTTTTAGTGATTTATGGTAGATGGCTATATACAAAAGAAAGGATAAACGGCATCTCTGGAAAGCGGAATATATTTTGAAGACGCAAAATACCCGGTTTTTGTTCGCAAAAGAAAAAAAGAATAATCAAAAAAAAAAAAAAAAAATTGAAGAAATTTACATTACATACATAGACGCATTTATAACACTATACAGTACAATTCAATGCACTATATTAATTTACGATACATACAAATACAACAAATTTCCATACAATACAATACAATACAATACAATACAATACAATTCAATTCGATTTAATAAAGTATAAACTATTATAATCTTCTATACATTTCTATGACCAACTTTAATTGCCGCCAAAAAACGAAAGTCTCTTTTTCGACTCGTTGTTACTATAACTCTCTGTCCTCTTTAGTTCACCTGACCTTCGTCCCTTTGGATTGTTTTTCAATGATTTGCGAATCTTCATCCTGTTCATGCCTGACGCATTATCGATATTTTCATCATCAGAAGCGAAATCAACAACTTCTTCTTGAAGCATAAGCTGGGAGTTTGAAGAAAACCTCTTTGAAATGTTTGGCTTTGAATATGAATTTGCCTTATTTTCTGAAGCCTTTTGCGCATCAGATGTATTATCTAAATCAATCAAGTTTGTTTCGACACGAGGAGCCTGTGCCAGGGAAGTAGAGAATGATTGAGTAGAAGCAGGGATGGGTCGATTCTTAGGCAACGGAGGTGCATACGCAGTTTCATCTTGTTGCTGTTGCTGTTGCTGCTGTTGTTGCTGCTGGTGCTTGTGCTGTTGTGAGTATGGTTGTGCTTCGACTAGAGATGAATGTGGTACTTGCGAAGGTAGTGATGCCTGCTGTGGATGTGGATTTGACTGTGGCTGTGGCTGTGACTGAGACAGTGATTGTAATTGGATTTGTGCTGCTGGTGGTAATGGTGGCAATGGTGGTGGCGACAGAGGGTGAGATTGGACATGCTGGAGGTTTTGATAGTTAAAAGCGGCGTTATTCAAATGTGGGGAATCAAACTTGTCATGAGCACGCTCTGAAGATTTATGAGCGTCTAATCGCCGCAGTTGTATCGGAGTTACTGGATTAAACTCCGGTGACATACTCCATGGGTTATGTGTTTGCTTATTGTTATGGAACGGATTGTTTCCACTATTAACCTTAGAAATTGGAGGATCTGCTTTAGGTTTTGGCTCATCAACAATACCATCAACAGAAGTACGTTCTGACTTTTCTTGCTTTGAATCATTTGCTTCTGCGTTGATGTTGAGATGCTCTAATGAAGGAAACCTTTCCTCGGCATCGCTCAATTGCTCTAAATCGGAAAAACTTTGGTCATTTCCCAGACTAAAACCAACAAGCGAATCAGCAGAAGAAGCAACTTTCGGCTCAGCTTCAACTGAAAGGTGATCAGATTTTCCACTCTTTGCATCTGCAGTGTTTTCATCTTCTTCATCAACAGCAGGCTCTTGCTTTCCTTGTCCTTCTCCTTGTCCTTCTCCTTCTCCTTCTCTTTCTCTTTCTCTTCCTCCTTCTCGTTTTCCTTCGTCATCAACTTGTTGATTTACAGTTAGAGGTGCACCAGGCACTTGATAAGCATCCGTTGCTGACACTGCTGACACTGCTGGCACTGGTTGCGAGGTCGGTGCTGCTTGAGCTGCTTGCGCTGCTTGTGCCATATTTTGCTGATGAATGTATAATTGCTTCTCACGCATAACTTCTGCCTGTTTTTGCATTTGGTATTCCTGTAATTGCTGGAAATTATACGGACCAAGGTTACAAAAATCTCTCAATCCTAAACTCTCAAACTCAATGTTTGACAACTTGCTCACCAACATAAGCACTTGCACAATATTTGGTCGGTACAATGGATTCTCTTGAAGCATGATTATGATAAGATTCTTCAAATCACCCGAATATTGTGGGATTGGTGGAAACTGAAAAGATGCATGCAAGATTGCCATTTCTCCATTAGCCTCAAAAGGAGTAGTGTAATAGCACAATTTGTACAAGAAGCAACCCAAGGCCCAAATATCGGCTTTTTCATCGATAGGCACTTGACGGTACAAGTCCATCATCTCAGGCGAGCGATATTGCGGTGTTGTGTGATAAAGAATATCGTGGCTAATAAACTTGAATTGTTGTTGATCTTGCGGTGGCATTATTGGCGGTGATGTGGATCCAAAGTCACAAAGTTTAAATCTACCTTTAGAATTAATCAACACATTTTCGATTTTTAAATCACGGTGGATTAGTTTCTGTTTGTGCATTTCGTAAACTCCTTGGGAGACATCCAACATAATCTGCAACACCTCGGGCTCTGTCAATTTCGTCTTAATTTTAGCATTCATATGATCTAGCAAAGAGCCACCAGGACACAATTCCATAAGCACCAACACCTGGTAGGTCCCATTACCGAGCTTCTCGGCGTGTGAGTCCATATAGGTGACGACATTGCGTGCATGTCTAAACACTTTCATAACCTCGACTTCTTTCCTCAATTGATCAAGCCCAGCTTTGTTGGGCACAATGACTCTCTTGAGACATGCTTGTGTTTTGGCTGGTGTTGACGCTGATGTTGATGTTGGTGTAGTTGTAGAGGTTGCCTTAGTTTTAGTCGCCGTAGTGGTGCCAACTTCGAATGTGGTGAGAACTTGATAAATCTGAGCAAATCCTCCTTCGGAAAGGTATCTCACTACTTCGACCTTGTGTTTCCCAACTTGCAATTCGTCGCCTTCATTAAGTCTAGGCACCGTTTCCATTGCGATTTCTATGTAAGTTGTTGAGTGCCCTTTCAAGTCAATTCAATAGAGTGCAGGGCGGAGAGCAAAGAGTGGGGGGGGGGGGGGGGAATTAATGGTAAATGATTAATAGGTTGTCGGCAACAAAAGATCAAGTTACGCGAGCGCTGTCATAGAATCAATATTCAGGGCAAAAAAAAAAAAGAATATAACAAAAATTAAAAGATTGGAAACAAACCAAAAAATAAAAAACATTAAAAAAATTATAAAAATAAAGACAAAAAAGAAATAGGGACAAGCAAAAACGGTGGGTGATTTTTAGCAGCCATGCAGATCATTGCCACTGCTTTTTGTTGTTCTTCTTCTTTTGTTTTTTTTAACAATAATTATTTGTACAAAATGATGTAATCGTGGCCAGTTTTGACTTTGATAATGAAGGTTTGAGATGTATTTGAAGTAGATTACGAGATGGTTTCTTAATGGGAAATTGAAATGGGAGAGAATTTTTAGTTGTAGAAAGAAGTCACCAGTAGGAAGTGTTTTGTATATTTATTTGCTTTAGAAAAAAAAAAGTTAACTAAAAGAGGTTGCTTTGCTGCTTCGGCTAAAGAAATTTGAATACTTGTTATGGTTTATTTATCTTGCTCATGTCATTACTCTTTTTCTCTTCTTTTTTTTTTGCATTCGTTTTATCTTTTCAAATACACAGCAAGTAATATTCATTATTAAGAAAATAGTCAACTATGCAAACACTTGAGCTTGAATCTTTTCCAATTACGTCGGTCTTGTTTCAATTGTTTGGATATCTTTGCAATGCGGTTGTGATTGAGTAAAGGGGAAACTAGAGTTTGTTCTTGCGAATGTACTGAGGCGTGTAAGCGCTTCTTTTGCCAATTACTTAAACCTGTTTGATTTTCACAATCTTTAGTGACGTTATTAATTACAGTATTGGGTAAGGTCGCGTCACCTTTAGTTAAAGCTTCAGGTAATGGATCAGGTAATGATTTGGTGGACTTACCGGAATCATTGAACGAGCTTTGATTCGAACACGTGTCTGGAGTTTCTGAAGTGGTAGTAGTAGTATTAGTAGTAATAGTAGAATTAGTAATAGTAGTTTCATTGTCATCGTCGCTTTCATAAGCATACTTTTGCTTTTGATGATATTGAATAATATCACGATACCGTGCTTCTCTTCTACCAGAGATTAAATTTTCTCCAAAGAAATTGTGTCGCCATGTCTGGTATTCAGAACTAGTTTGGAAATGTAATTGTCCCTTAAATGGCTTTTCAGAAACATTTTGGTGCCATGGATCAACGCATGTTACTGGTGTGGCCAAGTTTACAAGTGGCTCTCCGTATTTGTTTCGCATTTCTATATCATATCTATGTGATTCAGACAGACATACTTTTCCAAATACCCTTTCTATGGAAAATCCTGTTTTCCAAAATTGGGCAGAAGAAACACAGGGGTAGACCAGTTTGGGTATGAATAGGCGCACAAAGTTGATGGATTCTTGGTATGAAGAGTGTCGTGAGAAAACAAGAAGTATGGTTGTGGGTAGAAGATGCTGCAGGTTTTGATTCAGTAAAGAGTCAGTGTTTGGCTTAATGTACTGCCTATTATCGTAAACGTATATTGAGTGTCCACTCTTTGTATTTTCTTTTGGTTCAAGAAGCGATGTATTTAACAAGGACATGTCAATAGGGGAATAATATTCCTGGTACTCTCCGATGGTGTAGTTTATTGCATGCTTTATTGTAATTACCACTTGTGCTTCAACATCCCCTACTGCAATTAACCTACTTCCTTGTTGAGAAGATAATGAATGCTGCTGGTGGTGGTGCTGTTGGTGGTGCTGTTGCTGTTTGTAATGGTGCTCATGACTCTGAGCCTGTTCCAACAAAGAAATCCTTTTCCGAATTGATTTAGGTACTTTCAAATCAGTTTTGAAATAGTCAGCAACTTGGAACCAAGCCTCCTCCGAGCCAGAAACAGTATTTAGAAAAGAAAATGCAATCTCTCTACATTCTTTCTCTTCATTTTCACTGTTATTGCGATTATCATTCTTTTTATTGTTGTTGCCCCGGTGGTTGCAGCTTGGACCATACTTACCTTCTGGATATAGTTTCAAAAGGTTTATCAAGTTGGCAATTCCGTCACTATTGGGAGGTATTGATATGTATGGTTCTCCTCTGTATGCAAAAGTAGTATCTAAATAAATAGTGTCTAGCGATTTGAATCCTTTGATGTATGGAAACAAGTACCGGTTCTTCACCAACGAAGATGTCCACCATTCTTCAGCCCTTATATCGCCAGTAACAAGGCAAGCACTGTTTCCAGTCTCAAATAGAAACATAGCCGACCCGGGACAATGATATGTTTCAATCATTGTGACTGTAACAGTAAACGCATTTGTACTTAACTGAAACGGATTGTTAAACTCTTTTGCAACAAGGTACTTGACTTTATTCTTGTACTTTGGATCTAGTTTGATGATGTCCCTTGTGAGTTTTGAGCAGTAAACGCGTTTGCAGAATGATTGATTGAGTAATCCCTGTAAGTGATCCTCATGACTGTGTGTGAGAAAGAATAGTTTGCCTCTAGAATTAAACTTGTCAACGTATACTCCAGGAATCTCGGTTATCTCACCGTTGAAGTTGTTGTTGCAACTCATGCAGCTTAGCTTTGTTCTTGAAAAGAAGTAAGCGTGTTGCCGCTGTGCATATACAAAATGTTTTGGTAGCGCACTAACTAATCGTCATTCTGAAACGAATAGTGGAACGCTAGTTCCCAAGCCTTGGTTCGGTAGCACTATTAAGAAAATTACAGATGAGGAGGAGGAGGAGGAGGAGGAGGAGGAACAGTAGGATATTGAAGAAGAAAATCAAAGCTGTTATATTTTACTCAACTATATAGAGAAGTGAATGATTTATTTATGGCTTAATTTCGACGAGTATATAACAAAAACAAGTAAACTTATGTGTTGATATTTGCTTACTCGTGACAAGTCTGAGATTGAAAACTAATGTGTAGTATGCATGTGGTAAGTGATATTTTTGTGTACTCATATATAATAACATTATAACCTCACAATTACACCAATAGCATATCCTGATCTTACATTGTTGGTGTGTGTGCTGTTGTGTTCTTCAAAATATGTACTAGTACAATGTTTTGGCTTTAGGTATTCGACAATGATTGAGCTTATCTATTTACTTATCCCAATGTGAATTTTAATGTTGAAAAAGTTATTAGATCAGAGTAGACGTTGATTCGTGGTAGCATAATCCAGTGCGCGTAAGGTATGTCAAATTCCTTTATTCTTATTATTTTTATTTTTATTTTAATTCTTATTATTTTCTATTTTTTTATTTAATTTATTTTTTATATTTTTCAGTTCGAAATATAACTCAAATCTGTGGCAACATCTACTTTCTTTTCCTTCTATTCTACTTCGGTTTCCTTCCGTTTTCCTTCTTTCTTCTTTTTTTTTTTTTGAGAAAATGCCTAGAGACCCTACAAATTCCCTTATTTTGACGAATCTTAGTCAAGCAAGTTTAGACTCACCCAATGAGCTAGTCAGTCTATTGTCTAATGAGAATGATCTCATTGAGTTGGTGATCTTGTCCAAATTGTCTAGAATAATCCTCATATGTGAATCAGCCTCAGTAGCCATTCGAGTCAAGGCGGTGATTTCTCAACATATGCCTCATGTGAATGTATCGTTTAGCATCAAGGATAACAACTTTGATATCAACAAGGCTGAATTGGATTCAGCAACAACGGGATACCAAGAGAAAACATACCTTGAGCTTCCGCATGACCTAAATCTGAAACGTTTCCTTATTAGTCCGCCAATGAGTCCACAAGGAGAATGGAATGATTGGGGCAAGATGGAAGAAGGGCCCAATCAAGTGGATATATACTCACCAGAGGAGCTTTCTAATTTATTATGGCAGAGACTAGGTAACACTAGTATGGTGGAAAAGGTGCATCTGGAACCCAAGACAGGGAGAACCATTGATCTTGAAATTGAGCCTGAGCTACTCTTTAATGGGATAGATAATGGCGTACCAGCCATTATCTTGGACAAAGCTGACCATGAATTGGTGGAGGAGAAACTCCCGAAAACATCAATGCCTCCTGTGTGATATAAATATGGACTGAGAAAAGAAGAAAATAGAAAGAGCTAGGAAGACTGAGTATTGTGTATGGTAGAGTTGCAAGGTGCAAGATGCATATTTGGTTTTACATCAGGCCAAGAGGCTAAAATTTTGAAGTATTTGATTTGAATATTAGTCTTTCGGTGGTACCAAAATTTTTGACCACAACAATCACAACAACCACAACAAGCACACCAAGCACAACAAGCACACCAAGCACAACAAGCACACCAAGCACAACAAGCACAACAAGCACAATTTCTTCTTTTGTTGTATTATAAGTATGCGTTCTGAAAAAGTACAAAGTTTTGGTTTTACATTTGAGGAAACTGACTTGTTCAAAGACTGTGTTTGGAATTTTTTTTGGAAATTGCGAGTTTGTTTTCTCCAGTCTTTCGAGGACAAACTTAATCAAAGTCTAATACATCTTCAAGGTATGATTTATTCAGATTTTTGGCATGTTTCAATCGTGTTTACAATTTGCTATGCATTGTTAGATACTGTATATATTCTATGTGGAGTTAGTTCTCAAAAGAGAAAAAAGGACATTGCATTTTGAAAAGTCTCATATATGATTTCAGCGGATAAACTGATAGCGAATTACTACATAGACGTTTTGATATTTAAACAAGTTGATAATTGAGAGAACATAAAAACAAAGAAAAAAAAAAACAACAACAAAGGGAAAGACAATCAAATATGGTAACTATTCTAATATATCAAATACTGTCAGAACCGGACTACCTAAATGACTGTTTCATCTGATTGTTTCACCTAACTGTTTCACATAGGCTATTATACACGACCGGTTGCACCCATTAAGGTTGTGTAGGGTATTAGCTAAACCTCTACCTCCTTAACTACAATGCAACCTCGTATTACAACTCAACCTGAAACAACATGAATAGAGTCCTGTCTGCAAGTAATTGACAGTAGCCACTATACTCAATTACCCAAAGACTTGAGCTTAGCAGAACAGTATAAATATGCCCTCGTGTCTCCTCTACAAATAACCCCTTTATACCTTTCTTAACTAACTTTAGAGTAGATAGCTTTAGATCCACTAACTCTTAATATAATAACTTTCTAATGTTATATCTTTAGTTCACACACAAAACTAAGTAATATCACTATTACTGTGCAGACTTTAAGCATACCGAACACTACTTAAGTCTGACAAATACTATGTTTTTCTCTTCACGTGACATTTGTTGAGCAATATAGGAGAACATGTGAACAACTTGGTGACAAACCAAAAAAGAAAAAAACAATTTGATGAATCTAGATCCACACACACAATTGGAAAAGTAAGTGTGTATAATGTATAATTTATGGTTTGTTCTTTTTTTTTTGCACTCTCTCTCGCACAAATTGCAAGGCTTGTTTGTTCCCAATCCTTTCTATATATATATGTATATATATATATATTTATTTATATTATTATTTATTTTTGGACCGCAATCTCACGCAATAAAATTTTAAATAAAATATTGTGATTTATGGTTTGGAATAAGTTTGGGGTGCTGTTGTAGTGAGTTTCTGTATGTATTTATTCCATATATTTGTTTATTGTTGTGTTGTTCCTTCCCACTTTGTAAAAAGTTGGTACCGATTGAGAAACATATTTTAATGAGTTGGAGTGTGTGTTGGGGGAGGGGAGGAGAGGAAAGGAACAGTAAACATGCACATTAAAGTATACTGAAACGTGTTGAAGCATGTTGAAGCATTTCTAACCATGCTCTTATATACACATTTGAACAATCTTCAGCTGTTTTAGCCACATCATTGATGTGTGTTTGTGAATTACATCATAGGTAAATAAGGCTGCACCAATGTACTTGTCACTCCAAAAAAAATTAATAGAAAAAATTAATAGAAAATAGGTGATAAACACTTTTGCTAATCCTATTTAAATTTTACAGACGGGATACGAATACAAAAAAAAAAAACCGTTTTTGCATACCCATTCTAAAAATAGATAAGCAGTTTCAAGTCTATCTAACAGCACAGTAGTTGCTGCCAACCATTGTCGTTGTTGATATTAACAACCAAAGAATTTCAAACCTCTTGCATTGTCTTTTTTTTTTGTCTCTATAGACTTGTGCTACCTTCACCCAATCTATGTAACTACCAATAGCTTCCAGGACATAGGTTAAAAGGAAAGCAAGTGGATTAGAGAGTATAATGAGAATGGGTTAATACGTATACTTTTAAGTTGGTAGATCCAATACAAGAAAGAACATTTAACACATTGATATGAAAGTAGATTGATTTAGTAGATGAGTTTGGAAATGAACAGGCAAAAGAGGATAGCGGAGCGAAGTGTCAGTGGGGGAGGAGGAGGAGTAGGAGGAGACAGATTAAAGGAAGCTGTTTTACCCCCGTCTATATACACTGCTTTCTCCAAACTTTTTCCCTTATTTCTCCCTTCTTTTTCTCTTTCTTGATTTGATTTGTTTTGCTTTGTTTCTTTAGCCACTCATGTCAAGTGTTTTGACCATGATAGGGATCCTTGATGGTGTGGTGTAAATATTTTTATCGGTATCTTACAAACCCCTATTTCAATTTTAATGTGTCTGTTTGTGTATGTATTTCTTTACTAAAGGTACTTTGTATCTACAATGCAAGTAATAAACGTATAATTCGTCGGTTGTGGATTGTTGTTGTTTTCTATTTTTTTTTAGACAAAATAAAGAAAAAGTTATATGTATAGCATATACACGTAATAGATTTGCTTGACTGCAACATATCAATGACTGATGATATTAAGAATGGCTATGGGAAAACCAGAGAGATAATGTGGGGAGCTGTAGCTGTAGATCCGAGGGGTGAGATAATTGCTGTAAAGGTTTTTCCAGACAAATGTAAAAATAGCAACCTGAGTAAAACAAAGAGAAATTGGAAAAATGAAAACAAAAGCCATGGTAAATAAAGGCAATTGTTTGCAGAAGCTGAAACACAATCGTTGGTGGATAATAGAGTAAAAAGAATAGATTAGAAGATAGATCAGGGGAATGAAGCAGAGATGTTTCCATGGTGATGAAAGTGGTGGTAGTACAAAAGATTATGAAAGCGATATAAGCTCCTAGCGTTGATAGCAGATGTATTACTTGCAGCGTATGCAGCTTGTTGAATACTCCGTTGGTGATTCGCAGTAAGAAAAAAGAAAAAAATAAATAAAATGGGCTTCGTACTCTACTCCGTCAAGCAAATATATAAATTCATCTCTTGCCTGTCAGTCATCAATGCAGTGTTCCCCCTTGAACTTTCGGGGCAATGTTTCAGGGTGGCAAACACGTCAGTGCTGCATATCTGTAATCAAATCACTACAGCAACAAGCTACCGATTAACAGCTATTTCATTTCCTTCATTTCCTTTCTTTTCTTTCTTTCTTTCATGTTTTCTCCCTTTTTATTTGCCCTCTCTTTATTTTTCCTCCATATTTTCTTCCTTCTCTTTGAAAATAGCAAGCCTACGTATTTCGGGAAGTGGGGGAGATTCATAATCATCCTATTTCACGTCTAGTCCATACAGTTAAGAACGTGAATTACACAAATCAAACTACATAGATTAAAAATTTAAAATTTAATAAAATAAAAAACCAAAAAATCATCTAGCACAAAAAGTAGCAGAGACACAGCGCGACACAGAATTAGAAAAATCGAGCGAAAGAAAGAGAGAGAGAGAGAAAAGTGCAAAAGTGCAAAAGTGCGAGAGATACAGCCTGGAAAACGGAGAGCCCGTATATGTAAACAGGCATACATAATTATCTTGCATTTCTTCAAAGAAAACCCACTATTCCCCCTTTACCACCACCACTACCACCAACAGCAACAACAGCATCAACAGCATCAACAGCATCAACTGGGACAATACTTTAAGAAAAGTAGTTGTATTAAGCAACTTTTGACAGGTTACTTTTCTAATTTTATTATTATTTTGTTTAGATAGCCGACTTATCGATAGCATTTGAACACACACTCACACACTCACTCACTCACGCTCACAGCAACCAAGATGAGTCACTCCTCATCCCCCAATAGGAGCTCATCCATCTTTGGATGGGCCAAGAGTTTGAAACGATCACATCTTTTATCCAATGACTCAGTTAATGAGATTAGCGACTCAGACAATGCCAGTTCAAAGTTTTCACCCACGAAACTGATAAATGCAGGAGCATTTCCATCAATAGTTCCGTCTTCATCAATGCAGCAACTTCAGCAGCAACAACAGCAACAACAACAGCAGCAACAACAACAGCAACAGCAACAACAGATGCCACGTCTTCAACCACAGCGAAGTCCGTTGAATATTCCCTCCAACACAAACAACAATAACAACATTAACAACAATAGCATCCCAATGTCATCGAGTATCAGTGGGAACTTAGAGCCGGGAGCAATCTCCCCGTCTCCATCAAACTATATCCCACTGCCTTCCCACCAGCGACAGTCGATACTGCTGCACAACAATGCGCAGTCGGGCTTTTCAACTTCGAATTATTTGGGCACTTCACCGACTGCATCATCATCAACGCACGATTTCTTGCGACCTATATTGAACCACAAACTGAGATCAACAAACAATGTTTCTAGAGTACGATCCAACTCTGAGAATAGTATACGTAATCATCGCGACTCCTTTTTGCAGAGCAATTCGCTAGTTGACGAAAACTCAAAGTATTTTGGTGTACCATTACAACAAGCGCTTTCCGAGGCAGCAGCCAAGATCTCGGTATTATCATCAGATGACCAGACGAGTGGCTTGCAGTATGGTGAGATACCCATTGTTGTTGCCAAGTGCGGAGTATACTTGAAAAAGAATGGATTGACAGTTGAAGGAATATTTCGTGTTGGTGGCTCTTCAAAACGATTAAAGGAGTTGCAAGTTATATTCAATACACCTCCTGATTATGGTAAGAAGTTGATCTGGGATGGGTATACTGTTCATGACGCAGCATCAATCTTGCGAAGGTACTTGAATGCATTGCCTGAACCATTGATTCCTCTTGATGTTTATGAAGAGTTTAGAGTTGTTTTGAAAGAACGACCTAGAATTATAAGCTATATGAAGTACAAGGCAGAGAATCCAACGAGGAGTCTTCGAAAGAAAAGTGAAGGAGACTCGTCACAGATGTTGACTGAAGCCAACATGGGACGTCATAACGATAGTCATGCGCTGTCTGTGAATGCAGAAAGCCTGAGCAACGCAAGAGCTACACCAAATACTGTACCAGATTCTCAAGCAGTTCCAACTTCGCTTACTGCACAAACTGCACAAACTGCACAAACTGCTCCTGCTTCGACAATTACTGCTTCACTTCAACAACCAACCCTCCTGCTATCCATTCCCCAAAGTAGTCAAGAAGATTTCTCCAATAAGCAGAAAAAGAAAAAGACAAAGAACTACAAGAAACTCACTAATGATGTACACACTGCTATCGACATCTACCGAGTATTATTAAACAACCTCCCAATATCATCGAAACAACTTTTATTTTACATCTTGGACTTACTTGCTATGGTGCAGAGCAACCTGGAACGAAACTTGATGAGTGCGCGCAACCTTGCTGCCATTTTCCAGCCACTGATACTCTCGCATCCAAACCATGATCTTGACCCTGAAGAGTATGCATTGTCACAACTAGTGGTTGAATTTTTGATTCAGTATTCGTATAAATTGTTGCCATCGCACAAGGAACCATCGCCGCCACCTCCAGCACCACCAATTGCAACAAGTTTAGATGTGAATGTCTCTGCAGATGAGATTGGGCCACAAGACTCGCTCTCAAATTCCGAAGCCACTTATGAGGCACAGAAAGGTCAGCTGTCAGTAGAAGAAACTGCATCAGGATCATCATCTAGTCAGGTTGTGCAGAAACAACAACAACAACAGCAGCAACAACAATTGACTCCCCGGTTCCAAAGACAGCATTCTAAAAGTCTAAGTGCTGCACCACAACACGAGGATATCGTGATGGGGTTCAAGCATAATGCCACGGAGTCCATTCCTGGTGAATCTGATTTAGAGTACGAAGTCTCAGATGGGGTAGGGTCAGATGCAGACGAGTTGTATTTTCATGAAGCTCACCGACCTAGTACCATGAGCAGTCCCAAGACTAGTCCCATGGAACTTATTGGGAAACCCGTGATCCCGGCAGCCGAGGAAGATCCTGTAATTGTTGTAACTTCGCCGCTGAGCACGTCAGTTGACCAGAAGAGTGAATAGTCGGTAGTTTCTAGAGCAGTAGTGCATACATATCTTATATATATATACATCTATATACATATTCATACCCTTGAATACTTGATACCTGTTGCAGTGATGGTAGGTGCGCTATTCAAAAAAAAAATTAATTATTGGAATCGCAACATCCGTATAGATGTGGTAGAGTTAGTTGAATTTTTCGTTAAATATCTCTCTCTCTCTCTCTCTCTCTCTCTCTCTCTCTTTCTCTCTCTCTCTCTCTCTCTCTTCTCTCTCTCTCTCTCTCTCTCTCTCTCTCTCTCTCTCTCTCTCTCTCTCTCTGCCTCTCTCGCATTTTTCATTTTTATTTTTTTTTTGTGTCTGAAAATTAGAAATACACAAACTGTTGACCATGAACCATCGTTGACCATTGCGACTCCACGAAAAACAACTTCTCCGACACTTTTCATAACTGACTTAGTTAAACAATACTGCCAACATCATTGTAATGTCGGACGAGGAAAGAGAAGAAGTCTCTGTAGCTCAAGAGGAGCTCGATGATTTATTTGGCGAGAGTGGAGGTGAAGACCAAGACCAAGACCAAGACCAAGAAACCAAAAGTGATTCAGAAGAGCAGCAGTCACAATCGACGTCGAAAAGAAATCGAGTAGACTATGATTCGCAGAATGAGGGGTCTAATGATGATGATGAAGAAGAAGAAGAAGAAGAAGTTGAAAAGAAAGTGTTGGAGATCTCATTGCCACGTCATGCTGTGAGTCTGATATCTGAAGGCACTAAGATATTGAAAACACCGGCTCATTTGAAGATCGAGCCTCGTCCATTTGACCCCAACAAGTTTAAGGACGAGGTGGAATACAAGATGCAGGAAAGAAAAGAGCAAGGATTAACCTCAAAACAGATATACAATGAGCAACTAGCGGAGAAATTGATCAATGAAACCACCATTAGATGGAGATATCACAATTCTGGAAATGACGAGATTATCAAACAATCGAATGCCCATTTTGTCCAATGGAACGATGGAAGTGTAAGTTTAAAGATTGGAAATGAGATGTTTGATGTCAAGAGTTTACCAGTGGTAGACAACCTTTTGGTTCGGTCTCATAAGACTGCAGAGTTTTTGCAAACGGACTCTATTATTGAACTGAATATCAACTTGCTTCCTGCATCGACCAATTCGATACACAAGAGATTGTTGCAGGTGATGAAGAACGTGCAGTTTAAGGACAAAATTTTGAGTACCACAACAGAAGTGGATCCGTTGATGAAGCAAAGGATTGAAGATGAGAATGAGAAGAAGAAATTGAAGATGAAGAGGATGTTGGAGGCAAAGAGACGTTTGCAAGAGCAGAAATGGGAGAGAGGCGATAGTCCTGCTGTTGGCGGATCCCGTGCATATAGTGCTTACGCTGATGAAGACGAAGACGACGATGATTATGGTGTAGGTGGTGGCCGTGGTGGAGCAGCTGAAGAGTATGACGAAGAGGATGATTTTGTTGCTGGAGATGAAGAAGAGGTGGAGCAATATGACGATGAAGACGAAGAGGAGGAAGAAGAAGAGGTAGAAGAGCAAGAAGAGGAGTTTGAGAAAGGTGCAGAGAGATTGAGGAAATTGAAAGAGGAAGGAGCTGCGCGGTACAGAGAAGCCTCTGTTGAGGAGGAGACTCGGAAACGAAGGAGAATTATTGACAGTGACGAGGACGATGAATAGTGTAGGCGCATGGATATATGTAAGTATACATGTATGTATTTGTAAAAGTACGTGAATAAATAAATGAATAGGAGATTAAGTAAATGTGCTAGTAAATGTGCTAGCAAGGTGAGTGTGTGTTTGTATGTATTTTATGCAATGGAACTCTTGCAGTCATGTGGAAGGCATGTGACAATCAACGTCTTCCTTATACCCGTTGCCAAGTTCTTATTATTTATTATTTTTTTTTTTGACTTTTTTTATTGATTTCTCCTTTGATTTATTTTGATTTTCCTTTTTTTTTTGGTTCGCGGAACTGTGTTGAAGCGGAACCGGTTTATCCTTTCTTTTATATAGTTTTTTCCATCCAAGAACCACCATGTTGAAACCAACAAGGCTCCTATTTCTAGGAGCACCAGGATCAGGGAAGGGAACTATACTGAAAAGGCTTCTTAAAAGGTTTCCGCAATTGCACCCTATATCTTCCGGAGATGTGTTAAGATCGCAAATATCGAAGGGCACAGAGATTGGGAAAGAGGCCGATAAATACATCAAGACTGGCCTGTTGGTCCCTGACTCTACCATGGTCAATTTGATAACTGAACAGCTACGTGAACTCAACGGGTTAAATGACAAGGCCAATTGGTTACTAGATGGGTTCCCACGTACATTTGCACAAGCAGAGAAATTGACAGAGATCTTGGATACAACAAACGCGAACTTGAATCTAGTTGTAGAGTTGGATGTTGATCAAAAGCTCATTCTCCATAGGATTGAGTCGCGATACGTGCATTTGCCTAGTGGGAGAATATACAGTTTGGACTATAATCCACCAAAAGTACCGTTTAAGGATGATGTTACTGGAGAGGATTTAGTGAAAAGAGAGGACGATAATGCCAAGACTTTCAAAAAGAGATTGGACAAGTACAATGAGGAGATTGGTCCATTGAGGGAGTACTACCAAAAATTGGGAATCTGGCATAGTGTTTCTGGAGAAACCAGTGATATAATCTATCCTAAAGTGGAAAAGTTGGTATATGAACTGTGATGTCAAAGAGGTTCCTTAGTGTTTTTCGAGTTGGGGAGGTGGGGTGGTTGTGGGGTGCTTTCTGCTTTTCTTTGACTGATTGGGTCGCGAGAGGTAGAGACGTACTTTGACAATTTTTTTTAGTGTTTGTATGTGGCTGCGAGCGAGCCTTCGGATGGAGCTACCAGTTGTCAGTGTTTGTAATGGTGCAAAACTCATTTGTAGAATTTTAGCAATAGAATTTATAGAAAGAAAGAGAGAGAGAGAGAGAGAGAAAGAGAGTTAGAGAGTAAGAGAGAGGCAACGCATAATAGAAATTGTCTTGAGACTAGATCAATCCACAGCGAAAACTACTCTATTCATTAGAGCAAATTCTCAATCCTTGTAGTACAGCACCTCACAATGAAGTTTTACATCGATGATCTACCGGTTCTATTTCCCTATCCCAAAATATACCCCGAGCAGTATGCATACATGAGTGACATCAAAAAGACCCTCGATGTGGGTGGAAACTGTATATTGGAGATGCCGTCGGGGACGGGAAAGACTGTTTCCTTGCTTTCGCTAACAGTGGCATACCAGATGCATTACCCAGAGCACAGAAAGATTGTTTATTGTTCACGTACCATGTCTGAGATTGAGAAGGCATTGATTGAGTTGCACAAGTTGATGGAGTTTCGAGCAAGCGCGTTGGGATACGTTGAAGATTTCCGCGGATTGGGGTTGACAAGTAGGAAGAACTTGTGCTTGAACCCATTGATATCGCGGGAGAGGAAGGGGAATGTTGTTGATGAAATGTGTCGACGCGTGACGAATGGTCAGTTGAAGGAAAAGATTGAGCGAGGAGTCGTGACTGAGGATATGCAAGAAAGAGATCCTGAAAAATACTCCTTGTGCTCATTCCACGAGAATTTGAATGAACTCGACCAGCATGATTTGATCCCAGAAGGTGTTTATTCATTTGACGCGTTGATCAAGTATTGTAAGCAGATAGGAACGTGTCCGTATTTCACGGTGCGTAGAATGATTCCGTTCTGCAACATCATCATCTACTCATATCATTATTTGTTGGATCCCAAGATTGCCGATAGAGTTTCGCGCGAGTTGTCCAAGGATAGCATTATTATTTTTGACGAGGCGCACAATATTGATAATGTTTGTATAGAGGCGTTGTCGTTGGACTTGACAGAGGATGCTCTAAAGCGGGCTACGAGAGGTGCTAACAAGCTAGCAGATGCGGTTGATGAGATGAAGCAGCAAGATAGTGAAAAACTTCAAAATGAATATGAACAGTTGGTAGAAGGGTTGCGGCAAGCCGAGGTGGCACGCGAAGAGGAGCTCTTTATGTCGAATCCCATCCTACCGCAAGATTTACTTGATGAGGCCATTCCAGGTAACATTCGGAAAGGTGAACATTTTGTAGCATTTTTGAAACGGTTTATTGAGTATCTAAAGACTAGAATGAAGGTGTTGCATGTGATTAGTGAGACACCTACGAGTTTCTTGCAGCACTTGAAAGAACTTACATATATCGATCGGAAGCCCTTGCGGTTCTGCTCGGAGAGGCTTTCGTTGTTGGTAAAGACGTTGGAATTGTCAGAGATTGAGGATTTCAACGCGTTAAAGGATATTGCAACATTTGCAACTTTGGTGTCTACTTATGATACTGGGTTTCAACTTATCTTGGAGCCATTTGAAACTGAAGGTAGTACTGTGCCCAACCCGATCCTCCATTTCACTTGTTTGGATGCGTCAATTGCAATCAAGCCGGTATTTGATAGGTTCTCTTCGGTGATCATTACCTCGGGAACCATTTCACCTTTGGATATGTACCCCAAGATGTTGAATTTCCAAACCGTTATTCAAGAATCGTATGCAATGACGTTGTCGAGACGTGCGTTTTTACCATTGATTGTTACGAAAGGTAGTGATCAATTGGCGCTTTCGTCTAGATTTGAAATTAGAAACGATCCTTCAGTTGTTCGGAACTATGGCTCTTTATTAATTGAGTTTTCAAAGATCACACCCGATGGCATGGTTGTGTTTTTCCCATCATATTTGTATATGGAGTCGATTATATCCATGTGGCAGACAATGGGAGTATTGGACGAAGTGTGGAAGCACAAACTTATTCTTGTTGAGACTCCTGATGCGCAAGAAACGTCTTTGGCGTTGGAGACGTATAGAAAAGCTTGTTCGAATGGAAGAGGTGCAGTATTATTATCAGTTGCGCGTGGAAAAGTTTCCGAAGGTATTGATTTTGACCATCATTACGGGAGAACAGTATTGATGATTGGTATTCCTTTCCAATATACGGAGTCGAGGATCTTGAAAGCTAGGTTGGAGTTTATGAGAGACCATTTGCAGATCAAGGAGAATGACTTTTTATCGTTCGACGCGATGCGACACGCTGCGCAGTGCTTGGGACGGGTTTTGCGTGGTAAGGATGATTACGGGATCATGGTGTTGGCGGATAGAAGGTTTGCAAGGAAAAAATCACAGCTTCCGAAATGGATTGCGCAGGCGCTTAACGATTCGGATACCAATTTGTCGACGGATATGGCGTTGGCAACGGGGAAGAAATTCTTGCGCAGTCTTGCACAGCCCACGAACCCCAAGGATCAAGAAGGTGTTTCTGTGTGGAATCTTGCGCAGTTGGAGGACTATCAGAAACAGTTTAACAAGGTGCAAGTGTCGGAGGAGAAGCAGAATGAGATTAATGGGTTTGTGGATGAGAACATTAACGGCACGCCAAAGGAGACTGTTGATGATTTCATGGATATAGATGATGAGGATCTAGATTTGCTTTAGTTTAAGGATGTTTTGTTGTAATAGATTGTGATGTGATTAGATACTTTTAGGTATTTTTGTTTTTTACCTCTTTTGTCTTTTACCTCTTTTATCTCTTTTATCTCTTTTATCTTGTCCCTCCCCGATTTGAGAACAAAAAGATGCGCTGCGCACTTTCTCACAGAAATTTGAGATTCAACCTCACTCTACTCCAATAATGTCCTTGGTGTTGGAGATTACATGCACGAATTTGAAGGTGGGCAACCTGGGGTCTAAGAAGCCCGACCTACTAGGAGTTGAGTACCAGCATAGTAGAACACGACCGCAACTACCGCCGCAATATGAATTGAATGACCATGCGTTGGCAAAGGAGGACCGTGAACGCATTGTTTCTCTTTTCACTCCCGAGATGCAAGCATTGTCTGATAGCTTCCAAAAGTATTATGGCACCTGGCTACAATTACGGGACGAGCTATGGTCGAAACTGTTGATTCAGAAACTTATTTACAAGGCATTGTTTCAGAAACAGTATTCGTCAAAACGCGTGTTTGTTGTTGACCATGATTTTTCGGAAAAATTGAAATTGGCAATCTACGAGATATTCACTGAGTTGCGAGCCAAGTCTGTGATTTTCTTGCCGTGGTCAGTGTTGGCCGTATTGGGAGCAAACGTGCGCAATGGATTGGTGTTGAACTATACGTTTGAGTCGTTGAAGATACAGACTGTGGTTGATTTGCGTGTTATTGACTGTCGGGAGTATGTTTCTATTAATTCAATGACCAAGGGAGATTCAACGCAGCAAGGAAATTCTGAAAACTTGAAAGCAATGGAAAAATCTGAGGAGCTAGATAAAGTGCAAGAGATTATTGACACTATCATACGACGGTCGCCCATTGATATCCGCAAAGTTCTACGTGAGAATGTGATTGTTATAGGAGATGAGTCGAATAAGCACCATAAGATTGACTTGACAATGGAGAAGCACAGGTTTGAGACGCGACCGAGTGATGGCTGCTGGATAGCATGTTCGCTATATTCTCAAATTGGTAAAAAATGGGTCGAATACAAGCCATGACTGGTGTAAGGTATCACACAATTCTTAATTGTCGCTAATGATGCGCTTGTTGTTTGTGGTGGTACGAGAGGAGCCATCATGATTATGAAGAACCTACATTGCTTGAGTAGCTAGTATACACCCTAGAATCTAGAATAATTACATTAGCAAGAGCAAAAAAAAATTAAAAATTAAAAATTAAAAATTATACAAGAGATTCAAGTAGATTAGATTTACCCAATTTGTTTATTAAAATCTCTATATCCGGTAATCCTTTGGAGGCTCCTAGATAAAAGTTGGGATATGCTCATTATTCCATTCCCAAGGGTCGTTGAATCTCAACTCCTTGTCCAACTTCTTTATCTCTTGAACATCTTCATCGTCCAAAGTAAACTCAGCCACATTCAAGTTTTGCAATGCACGGTCTGGGTTGTTGGATTTGGGGATAACAGCAATGTCTCGCTGTGTTGCCCATCTCAACAAGACTTGTGCTGGCGACTTGCCGTGTTTGTCAGCAATCTTTTTGATTGCATTGTTTTCGAATAATGTTGGAGTGTCAATTGCCTTTTTGCTTTCCAATTCGATAAATGACTGTGGGCCAAATGATGAGTATGCGGTGATGGCAATACCTTTGCTCTGTACCCATTGGATCAATCTATCTTGTTGCAAGTATGGATGGTGCTCGATTTGCAAGACGGCTGGTGGGATCTTTGCGCCTCTAAGCAAGTCTTGGATCAATGCACCACTAAAGTTGGAGATACCAATGGATCTGACTTTGCCCTTTTCAACAAGCTTCTCCATTGCCTTCCAGGTATCCAAAAGTGGAACGTCTTCGAAATGGAACTTGTTGCCATCTCCACAGTAGAAGCCTGGTGGGTATTTCTCGTCAATTGGGACGAATTTCTGGGCAATTGGGAAATGAATCAAGAACAAGTCGAGGTAGTTCAAGTTCAAGTCGCTCAATACCCTGTCCAAAGCGTATTCTACGTGTTTTGGGTCATGGAACGAGTTCCACAACTTGGAGGTAATGAATAGCTCGTCACGCGAGACGATACCTTCTTTAATTGCGCGGTTGATTCCCTCTCCAACTTCTTTTTCGTTGCCGTAGTCTTGTGCCTCGTCGAATAATCTGTATCCAACCTTGATGGCGTTGTAGACTTGGTCAGCAGCGAGATTGTTGCTAAGTTTCCAGCAACCAAAGCCAACGAGTGGCATGGAGTGGCCTGAGTTTAATTTGATGCTCATCTTGAAATAGTGGTACTTAAATAGTTATACTGTAGTTTGAGTTGTATGTAAATACTCAATTGAGGTCAGTGGTGTGTGTAAGGAAAAGTACAAGAAAAAACAAAATTTAGTTTCTTGAGTTTGGAATTGTTTGTGATTGTGAGTCTTTTTTTTCTTTTTCAGATTGGTCAGTGGCGGTAAGGGTGGGGAGAAGAGGATGATATTTATACTAAAGTGTCAAATGTGGGGAGCAACAGTATGAATGGAGCAAGAAGGAGGAGGGGGAGGTGCTGTTGCTGGTGGTGGTGGTAGTGGTATTAGTTTTGTGGAAGTGTGAGGAGGGGGAGGAGGCATGATGTATGATTGCTAATGTTGGAAAAGTCAGGAGGTGAGATGTGTAAAATTGCCGCGTGGGGGGAGGGGGAAAGAGTGGAAGGGTGGCGATCAAGAGTGCGTACAGTGTATGTACAAAGTATATGTTGGATTCAATATGTTCGGACTGTGTGGAGTAGATATTTATGCTAGTCGGAGTCGGGAATTACAGTTCTTGTATATTCGAAATTTGATTGTATCCATGGTTATTGGAAGAGAGTGGGCAAAGCAGAAGTTGAGTAGACATTAATCATTTAGTTTAGCTAGTTTCATGGTGATGTAATAAACCGTTTTTCTTGTACTGTTCTGTTCATTTATGACGGGAATAACGGAGCATATACTAAATTTTTCGGAAGAATTCCGCAGAAATCGGATCGCATTTTGCCGTTTAGATGGTATTGCTCTATTGTTTATAGCTCAACAGCTGAATTGAGGGTTTGATTTTCTGTAAGAGCCAGAGATATATCTCAAAAGAGTAAAAACAGGTGAGCTTTTAATAAAAGAATAAGTATAAGGTTATTGTTGATTCCACTTTTGAACTAAATTGATGCTAAAGTTAGATTTTAGTCTAAACTGATGGTTTGATCAAATTCTTATATTTTTTGTTACAATCTGCACCAAAGTAGTTGAACGGAGTGAATAACAAAGCAACGCAGCACTAATTATACACAAAACAACAATATATTAATATCAATGCAAACACAAACTTAAAGCACATTATCAGCAATGACTTATAGATAAGTAAAAACGAATATGATGTTGTTGAGTGTTGGAGGTGTACAGCAGTGTAATTTGGATGGTTGAGAAAATGACCGATCACGTGCCATATGGGTAAAATGGACAGGGTGAGAGAAAGCGCAATTTTTGAAGCGAACCGGAAATAGAGGATTATCACAAGCGAGAAATAACTACGGAAAAAGAGGAAAAGTGCTTCAGCAATTTGGTAACAACAGAGACTGAACAACATATGACGAAAGGGAACACAACTATGTGAAAATATAAGTCATGTAAGTTGGAGACATGTGTTAGTCTTAAAGTACTTTTAATTATAGATAAAGTCCATGGGAAGAGGTTGATCGCATATTGAGGTAAAAACAGGCAATGGAGAGTAAGTCAATTTTGATGCCTCACGTGACTGTTTGTGGTAATCGCAGTAAGGTTACGAGCTGTTTGTACAAAGTTAATGATATATAGGCATGTAATCAGATCAATTCTAAATTGACGGGACGATTGGGCTTCCTTATACGATGCCGATGGTGATAAATAGCCCTAGCATAATTTAGAGTTAAATTGTTTGTCACAGAATGATGCAAAATAGTTCATTTAAACTAAAATTGAGTACAAATTGAAAAGAAATACAAAAAGTTGTGAGTTACATAATTTTCGAACTTTTCATACATTTTGAAACTAATGAAAAGAATCTATGACCATGAAAGGGTGGTCTTCATTACAGTAGCTAAAATATTGGAATAACGTGTATTGAAATGTAGAACTGGTGGTTGAACGAAGGCAAGATGAAGTTATTTGTATTGAGTTTTATATATAGATTGCACTTGAAACTCGGTGTAAGGATGCACTTGAAACTCGGTGTAAGGATGCACTTGAAACTCGGTGTAAGGATGCACTTGAAACTCGGTGTAAGGATGCACTTGAAACTCGGTGTAAGGATGCACTTGAAACTCGGTGTAAGGATGCACTTGAAACTCGGTGTAAGGATGCACTTGAAACTCGGTGTAAGGATGCACTTGAAACTCGGTGTAAGGATGCACTTGAAACTCGGTGTAAGGATGCACTTGAAACTCGGTGTAAGGATGCACTTGAAACTCGGTGTAAGGATGCACTTGAAACTCGGTGTAAGGATGCACTTGAAACTCGGTGTAAGGATGCACTTGAAACTCGGTGTAAGGATGCACTTGAAACA